>NC_092767.1:11603666-11918353 GCF_047496795.1 Chiloscyllium punctatum | reverse complement strand
CGAAGAACCGTGCTTCGATTTTTGGAACTGAGTGGATTCAATCGGACGTTTGTTCGAAACTTCAGCAGCATATTGACACCAATGATGGATTTACTAAAGAAAGAAACAGAATTGTGGTGGACAGAACAATGCCAGGAGGAATTTGTGAGTTTTAAAGCAGGATTAATCACCACACTAGTTTTAGATACACCAAATATTTTGAAACGCTTTGAAAATTGTGTTTGATGCTCGGGATATAGTGGTCAGAGAAAGATGATGATGGAATTGAATGGCTAATTGGCTACTTGTTGAAAAAACTCAATATCCACAAGGAAAAAAATACAAAATCTCCATTATTGAAAAAGAATGATTAAGTTTCGCACTGGGCTGACAATATTTTAATGTGTATGTGACAAATAAATTGTCGGAGATGGTTGTGGACAACGACAAACCTCTCGCATTTTTTGGAATATTTAAAGACCAGAATGTGAGAGTATTTCATTGCAGTCTTATCACGCCGACTTTAAACTTACAAAATGTACATGCTGTGGGTTCTAAAATGCGATAGCAGACGTGTTATCGCGGATTTAAAGGAAAACGTTTAGATAAGATTTGACTTATTACAGTTTATATAGGTGTGTAAAATTCATATGAATGATATAACTGAGATTAATACTTTTGTATTTCATAATATGGGATTAAGAATAAGAGGAAAGGAAACCATCATTCTGATGGTTCCTTTTTTTTCTGAAGGAGGGACGTCTTATGAAACCGAAAGCATGTCAGGTCACTTTAAGACAGAACGGGTTTTGCTGAATAGAATGTACAGCACAGATGCCAGCTAAATGTCAGATTGTTCCATATGTCACAATTAGCTGGGAAATGGATACCTGAGTTTTGGTTGCTGTGTTGACAACAATTCAAATACAACCAAAGAGTTAAATAATGTTCAGGATACCAGAAGCCAACGGAATTTCAACATTATTGCTTGGGTACCTGGAAAGCAATCAAATTATAAGAATTATTGTATTATGGGAAGTGTACAAACCAAGCATTTGAACACGAGAGGGAGAGTACTGCCATCCAACAGCAGTGTAACTGCTGTAGAGCAGGAGTGCTAACTGGCAATCTGAAAAACTCTCTATCAAAGATATATGTTCATGTCAAACCTACTGACAGTAAAAGAAAATGACCCAGGGAGATCATCAGCTGGAAGAGTGAACACAGCGGGGAAGATAGAGACTGTGTGGGCTTGAGATTGTAAGGATTATTATGTGGGTTGTTGGAACAGAACATTATTACAGAGTTGGAGTCAGATAGTAAGTAGCTAAGAAAAGTGGGGCTTATATTTGTGAATAGTTGTCGTTTAGTGTTCACTATTAAAGTTAAGAAACTAACTTGCTAATTTTTGTTTAAATAGTGGAATGTAGGAGATCTGTGTCGCTCATATATTAACAGATTACGAGGTGAGGCGAGCTTTTCTGGGTGTTTGGTTTTAATAAACAAAGGGCTTCGACTCCACCTTGTAAATGTCCATCCACGCTCGCCCATTTCCCTGCAGTTGGCCCATATCTTTACAGTCCTTTCCTATCCACATATTTATCCAAATGCTTTTGAAATGTTGTTAATGTAACCCTCTCAACCACATCTACTGGCAGCTCATCCACTTACCAGCCCTCTCTGTAAAGAAGTGGCCCCTCAGGTTCCCTTTTATTCCTTCCCCTTTAACCTTAAACTGATCCTCTCTCGTCCTTGATTCTCTAAACCTTGGAAAAAGACTGAGAGCAATAACTCTACCATCGTGATCTTATTCAGCTCTATAAGGACTCCCTCAGTCTCCTACATGCTAAAGAAAAGGTCCTAACTTGTCCAATCTCTCCCTATAACTCAGACCATTGGGTCGTGGCAACGTCCTTGAAAATTTCTTCTGCACTCTTTCTAATTTAATAACATCCTCCCCATAAGAAGGTGACAAAACTGAACAAAATGCTCCAAGTGCGGCCTTACCAAAGTGCTGTGCAACTGCAACATGAATTCCCAACGTCTATACTTAATATCCTGCCTGATGAAGGCCAATGTGCCAAAAGCCTTCTTCACTGCCCTGTCTATCTGTGACTCCACTGTCAGAGAACCGTGCACCTGGACGCCAAGCTCTCTGTGCCCACTACACCCTTGAAGATCCTAGCATGCACCATGAAACTCCTACTTTGATTTGAGTTACCAAAATGAAAGACATCACGCATCTATATTAAATTCCATTTGCCATTTCTCCACCCACTTCCCCGCCTGATTCAGCTCCTGCTGCAATTTCTGATAATCTTCCTCACTGATCATGCTCCCAATTACTTTAGTGTCATCTTACTAATCATAACTTGGACATTCTCAACCAATTCATAGATAACAAACAGCAATGGACCCAGCCTCCAGTCTGAACATTATCCTTCCACTAAGCCCTCTGCTTTCTACCATCAAACCAACTGTGTATCCAATTTTCCAGTTCCCCCTGCATTCCATGTGATGGAAACTTCCAGAGCAGCCTACCGTGTGGGACCTTATCAAAGGCCTTAAAAATCCATAGAGACTCTGTCTACCGCTCTGTCCTCATCAACCTTCCTGGTCACTTCATCAAAGGACTCTAACAAATTTGGGGAGCATGACCTCCTACTGACAAGTCTATGCTGACTGCTCTGAATCAAACCCTGTGTAAGTAATGGGTGCAGTCAGTGGTATGCTGTCCTCCATTGTAAGATGATTCAAGTATATAAGTAAAGCCATCTTCCTGCTGTTGTAGAGCCTTGCTGAGAGAGCATTTGGGGCACTCTCTCCAGATTTGATCTCCTTTGTAAGGAATGATCCCCTTACCACAGACACAGGTGATGGTAACATGAGGATAGAGTGAATAAGCTGAGTGTTTAACCTGCAGAGCTGTGAGAGGTGAAGAAATGGTGACGCTGAAACACGAGGTGTGGCAGCAATCACTTATTTGCAAAAGAGACATTGATCGGGTGAGAAATTCCATATTTTACCCAGGGTTGATTGGTATGATTTATTGCCATGTGTACTTCAGTACAGGGAAACACTTTATTTATGAGCAGCACAGGCAGATCATAGTAAGCATGGTCAGACAGATCATAGGGTAGAAGTAGACTTGGACAGAGTAAGGCATATGGGATACAGTGAACAGGACTTGCACTCGACAAGATCAACATGAATAATATCAGCATTATTTGATCTTAGAGAGTCCATTCATCAGTCAAACGGGACTTTCCTAATAGTTTATATGCCTAAATTAACTCTCCCCATGTTATTGTGCAGTCGGCGAGTGAACCCTGTACTGAACGTCAGGTTATTCACAATCCTCAACAGCAGCCACAATAACTTCCGTCTGAAACAGGTAGCCATTCCCACCAGATTCCGCCCTACATAGAGAACAGCAGGCTGTCTTCTCAGAAATGAAAGATGCCTTCTTGAGACTTCACACAAGACGTATGCCTTCCCTCCTCACCGCGAGAAAACCACGTTAAAGTCCCATGTGTGCATCATGAGCAATGGAGCCAGGAGGAACAACGTGGAGCAGCCTGTCTGTGCAGCATCTGCTCCGCTTATTTATCATGTTAGAACATCAATTAGGAGACAGTGACAACTGCTGATGCTGGAGATCAGAGTAGAGAGTGGTTTGCTGGAAAAGCACAGCAGGACAATCGACGTTTCGGGCATAAGCCTTTCATCAGGATCAGCATCAATTCCCTCATTCTGCCCCTGTGTAAGTGCATTGAGGTGAATGGCCTCCTACTGTTCCTGTATAAGTGGCTCAACGGGCTGAATGGCCTCATCTTGTTCATGTGTAAGTAACTCAAGGGGCTGAATGGCCTCGTTCTGTTTCTGTGTAATTGACTAAAGGGACTGAATGACTTCTTCCTTGTCCAATTGGACAGGGCCAAGGGCCTGACTGGTTACCCTGGTTCCTGCTTGATAGGTCGATGTACTGACAAGTGTGATGATGCTGCAACTTTAAGAGGTTATTTTGTCCTGGTTTCTTTTAAGAGAGAGATTGAATGATCATTACCAAGCTGGTTAGTTAAGACCACTGAGCAAACAGCGAGGGAGGCCTTGGGTTTATTTTAATGCAGCCTGAATGGATGTGGCCAGATCTCACAGATTAGGATCTTGGAGTTTGTAGCAATCTGTGACTGAATATTCAGTTTTGCCAAGGGCTGTGTTTATAGGATTTTCGTATATGGGAACAGTTCATTAGTAATAGCTCCACGATCTATTATTCTGTTAACTTGTCCACTAGAATTAAGTTATTCTAATTTCCTCTTTCTTGGGTTTCACTTTATCTTTCGTGTTTAAATAAATAGTGTTTACCTTCACACCAAGTAGTTTGACCATTCACATTGCATCTGGAACAGACAATTTACACTTCCTTTAAAATAAGAAAACATTAGATTCTGGATTTAGATTACTTACAGTGTGGAAACAGGCCCTTCAGCCCAACAAGTCCACACCGCCCCGCCGAAGCGTAACCCACCCATACCCCTACCCCTACATCTACCCCTTACCTAACACTACGGGCAATTTAGCATGGCCAATTCACCTGACCTGCACATCTTTGGACTGTGGGAGGAAACCGGAGCACCCGGAGGAAACCCACACAGACACGGGGAGAACGTGCAAACTCCACACAGTCAGTCGCCTGAGGCGGGAATTGAACCCGGGTCTCTGGCGCTGTGAGGCAGCAGTGCTAACCACTGTGCCACCGTGCCGCCCGCTTGGATTTCGAAGCTCCTCGGATGCTGTCTGAACTGCTGTGCTCTTCCAGCACCACTAATCCAGAATCTGGTTTCCAGCATGTGTAGTCATTGTTTTTACCTCGTTGAAGAAAACATTAGAGTCTAAGCTACTGCCTTCCAATGATATCGAAGGGCTCTGGTGTGGTCCATCACACTAGATCCTTCTCTTCCTGAGTAATAGGCTGGGGGCACTGAATGGGCTGTCCCTGTTCTTCTCCAGTAGTGTCAATGGGCTGAATGACTTCCTCTTACTCCTGTGTAAACAGCATAAAGTGCTGAATGAACTCTTGTTTTACTGTGGTAATGTGCAGTGTCCGGCAGTGCTGGCAGATGAATGTTACAGACACGTTAACAGCACAATTTTCAATGGAGTCTGTGCCTTGCTGCAAATGGCCACAGACCAGTTCAGGAGCTGAAGGGGAAACAAAACATTCTGAACATTGTGGAATCTTCAGTGACCGTCCCCACTTCTGATCTTATGGTGGGAAGGGTCGGGGCGGGGAGACATTGATGAAGCAGCTGAAGAGGTTTGTGAAGGGGAAGCTACCCTGAGCATCTCGCACAGAGGTGACCAAGGACTGAGTTGATGACCATCTTCCTTTTTGCCATCTTTGACTCCAAACACTGGAGACTTTACTCTGATACCCATTTAGTCCCGTTTTGTTAAGCTCATTGATGTCAACAGAAGGAAACCACTGCCTTGATATCAGGGCCAGTCATTTGTACCGGAACCCTTGTCTCAACCTCTTTTGTTCATATCAATAAGCCATGATATAGGAGCAGCAACTGCTTTATGCAAACAGGTGGGATTGAATGTCAGGATTTCTCTTCTCAAGAGTGTTGGGGAGCTAGATGACTGAAAGCATTTGAAGAGGAGGTCGATGGATATTGACTTGTCAGAGAGGTGAGGACTATGTAGAATTGAGTATGAAAGAGGATTTGAGACCAAGAGCAGATCAGTCATGATCTTAGTGAAGGACAAGGCAGGCTCAAGAACAGAAGAGGGGATGGTCACTGAAGATTCCACAATGTTCAGAACATTTTGTTCCTCGTCAGCTCCTGAACTGGTCTGTGTCCATGTGCAGCAAGACCCAGACTCCATTGAATGACCTGCCCCTGTGTCTGATATTCTCCCATTGTGTGACTGGAAAGTTAGTGGATGTTATTTTCATGAATGTGCAAATTACTGAATATTGCAGTCATGAAGAACAGATGATTTTGTGAGCCAACTCTGGTTGAGGTATGAAGGCTGTATTCACAGTGAATCGGGGTCTACAACATGACCAACAAATGAAGCAAAAGTTGCAGAGAGGGGAAGCTCTGTGAAGAGAGATGTGGGGCCTCTTTCATACCTGTGCCTGGAGTTTCCAATTACATTTCCCAAATCACTTCAAAGCGTGTATGACAGTCTTGAGAGACTGAATGGGCTCCTCTGTTTCTGTGCACCAGGTTATAGGCGTAATTGGCCTCCAACTGTTCCAGTCTATCAGGTATGAGGGGCTGAATGGAACACATAAATATGGGGCGGTGGAGCAGGAGTGGGTCATGAGACACTTTGAGCCTTCTCCAACAGGCACTAAGACTGTGGCTGATCAGGTTGTGGTCTCAGCCCCACTTTCCTGTCTGTATCCCACTATGTATGACTCACTTCTCTGTCAAATATTTACCTAACGCAGCTTTCAATTAATGTGAACATAGAGGCACGATAAACTTCCAGAGAAGAGAAGTACGACTTGAAAGGAACGTTCAGAATTATTCGTCATCCTTTTTATAGAATCAGAGAGTCATGCAGAATGGAAACAGACCCGTTAGTCCAACCTGTTCACTCCGATCAGATATCAAATCTGATCCAGTCCCGTTTGCCAGCATTTGGCCAATATTCCTCCTCTTTCGGATACATTTTAAATGTGCGATTGTAACCGCCTTCAGTACTTCCTCTGACAAAACTTTCTGTACACACACCACTCTCTGTGTGAAACATTTATCTTCAGGTCCCTTTTAAATTATTCGCCCTCTCCCTTCCAACCTATGCTCTCTTGTTCTGGACTCCCCAATCCTGGAGAGCAGAACGTGGCTGTTCAGAAGATCCATGCCCCTGATGGTTTTATAAACCTCTATAATGTCACCCCTCAACCTCTGACCCTCCAGGGGGAAACACCTCAACGTAATCAACATCTCCCTAAAGCTCAAAATTCCAGTCCTGGAACATCTGTGTGTAAGTCATTTCTGCAGACAACCGAGTTGCACGCAGTATTCCTAAAGATCCTTAAAGATTCTTAAAGATCACCAACATCCTGTACAGATACAACATGCCACCACAACTCCTATACTCAATGCTCCGACTGATTAAGGCAAATGTGCCAAATATGTTCTGTCCCACTCTGTCTAACTGCGACTCCACTTTCAAGGAACAATGCACGTGCAGCCCTATGTCCCTTTGTTTCACAACCCGCCCCAGGAACTTACCATCAAGTGTATAATTCCTGCCCTGGTTTACGTTCACAAAATGCAAAACCTCCTATTATCTAAATTAAAATTCATCTGTCATTCCTTGAACCTTTGTCCCATCTAATTGCGGTCTTGTTGTACTCTGAGATAATCTACTACACCAACCTTCTGATGTCATCTGTAAACTTACTAACTATGGCCCCAAAATTCACATCTAAATCCTTGACATAAATGATGAAACGCAGTGAACTCAGTACTGATTCTTGCAGAACACTGCTGCTCACAAGCCTCCAGTCTGAAAAATATCCCTTTTCCTTCAAGCTAATTGTGACCAGCTTCCTCTGTGTCCCATGAGACTGAAACTTACTAATCTGTCTACCAATCAGAATGAAATACTAGCTATGAAGAGGGGCTGAGTAGGTTAGGTTTATTTTCACTAGAAAAAAGGAGATTGAGGGGGACTTGATTGAGGTTTACAAAATCATGAAGGGAATAGACAGGGTGGATAGAGGCGAGCTTTTTCCCAGGTTGAAGGATTCAGTAACGAGAGGTCGTGCTTTCAAAGTGAGAGGTGGAATGTTTAACGGGGATACACGCGGTAAGTACTTCACACAGAGGGTGCTGGGCATTTGGAACGCGTTGCCAGCAGAGGTGGTAGAGGCAGGCACGGCAGATTCATTTAAGATGCGTCTGGACAGATGCATGAGTAGGTGGAGAGCTGAGGGATACAGATGCTTAGGAATTGACCGACAGATTTAGACAGTACATTTGGATCGGCTCAGGCTTGGAGGGCGAAGGGCCTGTTCCTGAGCTGCACATTTTTTTTTTTGCTCTTTGTTCTTTAAATGAACACCTTGGTGAAGTCCATATAGACAATGTCTACCAAACTGCCTTCATCAATCTTCTTTGTTACCTCTTCAAAATACGTAACCAAATTAATGAGACATGGTTTTCCATGCAGAAAGCCACGTTGTCTACCCCGATAAGCCCTTGCCTTCCCAAATGTATGTAAATGCTATCCCTCAGAATCCACTCCAACAACTTACCCACCACTGACATCAGGCTCACCGGTCTATAGTTTCCCGGCTTTTTGGGGTCACTGTTTCCTTTTCTATTCCCACTCCTCCGCTGCTCATAACAAATGTTAAATGTAACCAGGTCGGTGATATGGCCGACGCTATCAGTCTCAGACTGGGTCAGGGTCAGTTTTCGCAACAAGTCAGGCTAGTTTCTTTAATCTGCTAAAACAACACGTTTATGATCCAGAGCAATGTTACTCAAACTATGATGGAAAGACGAATGGCAAACTGTTTGGGTATTGCAAATATATAATCAATGGCTTGGCAAGGATGGACGCTAAGAAATTGTTTCAGTTAGGCGAGGAGACTAAGACCTGTGGGCACAGCCTTAGAATTAGAGGGGATCAATTCAGAACAGAAATGCGGAGACATTTCTTCAGCCATTTAGCGGTTTGCCTGTGGAATTCATTGCCGCGGAGTGCAGTGGAGGCTGGGACGCTAAATGTCTTCAAGGCAGAGATTGATAAATACTTGATGACACAAGGAATTAAGGGCTACAGGGAGAATGCGGGTAAGTGGAGTTGAAATGACAATCACCAATGATTAAATGGCAGAGTGGACTCGATGGGCCGAATGGCCTTACTTCCACTCTTATGTCTTATGGTTTAATATTTCCCTTTCTAAACACACACACACAAACACACATAGATTAACAAAATTTCTGCAATTTTAATTTGAAAGAACTTTGTCCAGATATTATTGGAACTCATGACAAAATTAAAAATTGAGATTGTACAAAACGTAATTCTGCTTCTGAAGATATTGTACTCACACAGCTGCTAGCAATGGGATTTCATCCTGGGAGAGTTGGATTTGGCTGAATTCCCTTTGCTTTAGGCAGTGAGTAGATTCAATCAATTGTGTTCAGAGAGCACCCAAAGGGTAGCACGGTGGTTAGTACTGCTACCTCGCAGCACCAGGGACTTGGGTTCGATTCCAGCCTTGTGTGACTGTCTGTGTGGATTGTGCACATTCTCCACATTTCTGTGTGAGCTTCTAATGGGTGATCCAGTTTCCTACCACAGCTCACACTGTGTAGGTTCGGTGGATTGGTCATGCTAAATTGTCCAGAGTGTTCAGGGAATTCTAGGTTAGGTGCCATAATATAAGGGAATGAGTTGGGAAGGTTGGTATGGACTGGTTGGGCCGAAGGGCCTGTTTCAACACTGCAGGGGTTCTATAAAAATAAGAACGGTAATGATGACTGTAGAGTTTGTTTTAGCTCGCACATATTGCTGTAATGAGGGACAATGAAGGAGAGAGAGTGCAATAGGCCGTTCTTTCTCAGGCAGATTACATTTTCTCCCTCTCTGAGTTGAATCACACAGTAATATCATCCTTTCCCAAACTGGACCATGTGAGGTCTCCTTGTACATTGTCCAAACTATGTATGTGCATCATTGCTGCTGCCATACACAGAGCCATGCCCTTAGCAGGAAATGGTCTCGGCCGATTTGAAAAATGTTTACATGGCCCTGCGTCATTAAAAAATAAAATATTTAATGTATTCAGAATACCTGTGTTAAAATGCATGCATTTTTTAACAAATACAGAAATTGCTGGAAAAGCTCAGCAGGTCTGTCAGTATCCAGATGCCTTTTACATACCGGAGTTGTACCAGCCTCCACCACTTCCGCTGACAGCTCATTCCATACGCACACCACCCTCTGCGTGAAAAGGTGCCCTTTAGGTCTCATCAAAACTTTTCTCCTCTCACTTTCAAACAATGCCCTCTAGTTTTGGACGCCCCAAACCTGGGGGAAACCCTGACTACTCATCCTATCCAGGACCGTTCTGATTTTATAAATCTTTACTGCTGCGAAATGTGACTCCAATCAACACGAATAACTGTACTTTCATTCGTCCTGGGCCTAAATTCTGAAATGCAATACTGACACTTCTTCTTTCTCCATCAAGTCACAATTCTAAATCCATTTTAATCAGTTTGTTCAGATGTATCATGAGACCCCTCTGTGGGCTTTACACCTCGACCTTTGTGCCCGGAGGTAGGGACACTAGCATCACTCAGCTATACCCATAAAGCTGCAACATTATTCTCCTGTGTGTTTGTTCATCAGACTGTCCTGACATGCTGGGACATACCTCTGCAATAGGCAGGACTTGAATCCAGTCCAACTAGTCCAGAGCTAGGAACACTACCACATAAGTTCCGGAATTGGAATCAAATCTAGAGCTCTGGCTCAGAGACAGGGGCACTACCCACTACACTACCATACCCAGACTTTGGGTCATATTTTAAGTGCCAGCTTTCAGCTCGGTGTGGATTTATTATAATCAGGTTACCATTACTGAATTACACAAAACACTTTGCATTGTTAAACAAATGCAAGATATTTGTCTCAACTGTAGGATATTGAGTGCACGTGCTGTGCCATCGAAATTAACTATGAACGTCTTTAATCGCTATTATCTGTAGTCTGCAATATTAGGGACAGAAATCCTGCAGACACACTGTGCACCAATGAAGGGTCTCAAATGGATATTTATTACTGAACATCAGAGACGAAGGAAGAGATAAATTTCTGGTCACAAAACACCAATCACTCTTACCCACCTCTAACGTGCGACTCCCCTCTTCCTGGCCACTGATTACTGTCCAGCCTCTCCTCCCCACTGACTGTGTCTGCAATCTGTCCCTCCTCCCCCTAACCATGCAAGGCAAACCAAGCTCAGGGCCTTTGTGAAAATCAAGGCTGGAGTGTGCAGGCATCCTGGAGTGGGATGGACATTTTAAAATTGAAGGGGGAGGGTGAGGAGGCAGTAATATTACACACTGGGTTGAGGGGTGGCAGATTGAGTTTTGTTTGGATTAATGCGAGTTATTGAATTTGGTAAATCAAACAAGAGCAGGACCTATACAATTAAAAGTAGAGCTTTTGCTGTGTTGGAGAACAGAGACCTAGGCCGTCAGGTATAATTAATTAAAATTTGCATCTCATACAAATAGTGTGGTTAAGAATTTGTTTAACACACTTGTCTTCATTGGTCAGACCATTTGAGTTTCGGAATTGGGACGTCATGTTGAGGATGTACAGGACATTGGTGAGACCTCTTCTGGAATACTATGTCCAGTCTGGTCATCCTGCCCGCTCATTCCATAGGCACACCACCCTCTGGGTGAAAAAGCTGCCCCTAAGGTTACTTTTAAAATTTTCCCCTTTTACCTTACACCTGTACCGTCTAGTTTTGGTCTCCCCACCCATAGAAAATACCTTGATTATTCACTTTGATATTACTGACCTTGACATTATTACGGTGGAGAGGGTTCAGAACAGATTAACCTGGATGTTGCTGGGAATGGAGGGAGATGGCTATAAGGAGAGGTTGGATAGGCTGGGACTCTTTTCACTGGAGAATATGAGGTTAAGGGGTAACTTAAAAGAAGTTTACAAAATAATGAGTGGTAGAGATAAGCTGAAGGGCTGATGTCTTTACCCTAGAGTTGGGGATTCAAAACTGAGGGATATTTTAAGGTGTGAGGAAAAATATTTACAAAAGTCATGAGAAGTAATTATTTTAGACAGAAGCTGGATTGTGTGTGGAATGAACTTCCAGAGGAAGTGGTGAAAGCAGGGACAGTTACAATGTTTAAAGGACATTTAGATCAGTACATGGATCAGACATCAGTTTGGATGGTGCTGTGAGAGATGCCCTCTCCCTCCCCCTCTCTGAATGAATCCCTGTTGGGTTTCACCCTCTGCCAATGCCTGTGCAGTGAGGATCAGGCTGGGGGCGGTGTTTGAAAGGTGGTGAGGGTCAGCCTAAGGGTTATGTGTGGACGGCGGTGAGAGTTAATCTGCGGGTGGTGTGTGGACAGCGGTGTGGGTCAGGCTGGGGTTGTTGTGTGAACTGCAGTTCAGGTCAGGCTGGGAGCAGTGCTGAACAGCAGTGAGGGTGAGACTGGGGGTGGTGTGTAAACCTTGGTGAGCGTCAGGCTGGGGGTGTTGTCTCGACAACAGTGAATGTCAGCCTGGGGGTTGTGTGTGGTCGGCTGTGAGGGTCAGACTGTTGGTGGAATGAGGGGCACAGTGAGGTTCAGGCTATGGGTGGTGTGTGGACAGTGGTGAGGGTCAGGCTGGGGGCGGTATGTGACATGCGCTGAGGGTCAGGCTGGGTGCGGTGTGTGGATGGCAGTGAGGGTCAGGCTGGCGACAGTGCATGAATAGCAGTGAGGGTCAGCCTGGGGGTGGTGTGTGGACAGCGGTGAGGGACAGGCTGGGGGCGGTATATGAAAGGTGGTGATGGTCAGGCTGGGGGTGATGTGTGGACAGCGGTGAGAGTCAGTTTGTGCACGGTGTGTGGACGGCGATGAGGGTCAGGCTGGGTGCGGTGTATGAGCAGCGTTACATTTCAGGCTGGGGACGGTATGGGGTGCAGTTAGGTTCAGGAGGGGGCGGTGTGTGGACAGCAGTGAAGGTCAGGCTGGGGGCGTTATGTGTGTTGTGCTGAGGGTCAGGCTCTGCTTGGGGTGTGAACGGCTGTGAAGGTCAGGCTGGGGGGATGTGTGTGGATGGCGGTGAGGTTCAGGCTGAGGGCAGTGTGTGGACGGCAGTGAAGGTCAGGCTGGGAGCGGAGCTGGACAGTGGTGAGGGTCAGGTTGTGGGTGGTGTGTGGACAGCGGTGAGGGTCAGGCTGTGGGCGGTGTGTGGGGTGTTCTGAGGATCAGGCAGGGGATGGTGTGAGGACCGTGGTGACGGTCAGGATCGGGGTGGTGTGTAGATGGCGGTGGGGGTCAGGCTGTGGGTAGTGTGGGGATGGCAGTGAGGATCACACTGGGGGCGGTATTGGACAGCGGTGAAGGTCAGGCTGGGTCCAGTGTATGGACGGTATTACGTGTTAGGCTGGGCACGATATGTGTACGGCAGTGATGGTCAGGCTGGGCGCAGAGCTGGACGGTGGTGAGGGTCAGATTGGGTCGGTGTGAGGACAGTGGCTAGGGTTAGGCTTGGGGGACAGTATGTGGGGTGCGCTGCGGGTCAGGCAGGGTCCCATGTGTGGATGGCGGTGAGGGTCAGGCTGGGGATGGTGCATGATTGGCGGTGAGTGTCAGGCTTGGGGTGGTGTGTGGACGGCAGTGAGGGACAGGCTGGGGGCGGTGTTTGAAAGGTGGTGAGGGTCAGCCTGAGAATGATATGTGGACGGCAGGGAGATTTAAACAATCCTGAGATGTTGGTAGTGCTGTTAGGTGAGGTGATGCACTTTGAGAAGAATAATAGGAAGGCTGAATACTGGGTCAATGGAAAGATTCCTGGGAGTGTTGGTGTGCAGAGGGATCTTTGAGTCCATGTACATAGATCCCTGGAAGTTGCCACCCAGGTTGATAGTGCTGTTAAGAAGGCAAACGGTGTGTTAGGTTTCACTCGTGGAGAGATTGAGTTCCGAAGTTGAAATATCATACTGCAACTATACAAAACACTGGTGCAACCACACTTGGAATATTGTGTTCAGTTCTGGTGCCCATATTTCTGGTGCCCCCATTCCCCCCACTCCATTTACAGGCTCCGCCCCCACTCCCAGCTCCACACCCACACCCACACCAGACCCCAGCTCCCAAGCTTTCAACATCCCTCCAGACCTTCCCCTCACTGAGGACAAACGATCAGTTCTCAGCAAAGGCCTCACATTCATCCCCCTCTGTCTATGCATCAATGAATTTAATGCACGCCGTGAAATTGAACACTTCTTCTGCCGCCTCCAACTCCGAGCTTACTTTCACAATCAGGACTTCCGCCCACCTTCCGAGGACCCCTTCGCCCACTTCCAACACACTGCATCCACCTGGACACCCCGCGCTGGCCTATTACCTGCCCTCGACCTCTTCATTTCCACCTGCCGCCGGGACATTAACCACCTCAACCTGTTTACCCCCCTCCCCCACTCCAACCTCTCACCCTCTCAACACACAGCCCTCCAATCCCAACCTCACCATCAAGCCAGCAGATAAAGGGGGCGCAGTGGTAGTCTGGCGCACTGACCTCTACACCGCTGAAGCCAAACCCCAACTCGAGGACACCACTTCCTACCACCCCCTCGACCATGACCCCAACCCCCATCACCAAACCATCATCTCCCAGACCATACAGAACCTCATGACCTCAGGAGATCTCCCACCCACAGCTTCCAACCTCATAGTCCGGGAATCCCACACTGCCCAGTTCTACCTCTTTCCCAAGATCCACAAGCCTGACCTCTCTCACTAACCCATTGCCTCAGCATGCTTCTGCCCCACTGAACTCATCTCTACTTACTTCAACACTGTCCTATCCTCCTTAGTCCAGGAATTCCCCACATACGTTCGAAACACCACCCACGCCCTCCACCTCCTCCAATACTTCTGTTTCCCCGGCCCCCAACACCTCATCTTCATCATGGATATCAAATCTCTCTACACCGCCATCCGTCATGAACAGGGCCTCCAAGCCCTCCGTTTTTTTCCTCTCCAAAAGTCCCCAACAGTACCCTTCTACCGACACTCTCATTCATTTGGCCGAACTGGTCCTCACCTTTAACAATTTCTCCTTCGTATCCTCCCACTTCCTCCAGAAAAAAAGGGGTAGCCATGGGCACCCGTATGGGCCCCAGCTATGCCTGTCTCTTTGTTGGCTATATAGAACAGTCGATCTTCCGTTATTACACCGGCACCACTCCCCACCTCTTCCTCCGCTACATTGATGACGATATTGCCGCCACCTCATGCTCCCGCGAGGAGGTTGAGCAATTCATCAACTTCACCAACACATTCCACCCTGACCTTAAATTTACCTGGCCCATCTGACACCTCCCTTCCCTTCCTGGACCTCTCCATCTCCATTAATGACGACCGACTTGACACTGACATTTTTTACAAACCCACCGACTCCCACAGCTACCTGGATTACACCTCTTCCCACCCTACCTCTTGCAAAAATGCCATCCCGTATTCCCAATTCCTCCGCCTCTGCCGTATCTGCTCCCAGGAGGATCAGTTCCACCACAGAACACACCTGGTGGCCTCCTTCTTTAGAGACCGCAATTTCCCTTCCCATGTGGTTATAGATGCCCTCCAATGCATCTAATCCACCTCCTGCACCTCTGCCCTCAGACCCCACCCCTCCAACCGTAACAAGGACAGAATGCCCCTGGTGCTCACCTTCCACCCCACCAATCTTCGAAAATACCCAAATCATCCGCCGACATTTCCGCCACCTCCAAAAAGACCCCACCACTAGGGATATATTTCCCTCCCCACCCCTTTCTGCCTTCTGCAAAGACCGTTCCCTCCTGGTCTACCTGGTCAGGTCCACGACCCCCCTACAACCCACCCTCCCAACCTGCTACCTTACCCTGCCACGCAGGAATTGCAAACCTTGCGCCCCCACCTCCTCCCTCACCTCTATCCAAGTCCTTAAAGGAGCCTTCCACAGCCATCAAAGTTTTACCTGCACATCCACTAATATCATTTATTATATCCATTGCTCCTGATATGGTCTCCTCTACATTATGGAGACTGGACGCCTCCTAGCAGAGTGCTTTAGGGAACACCTCCAGGACACCCAGACCAATCAATCCCACCGCGCTGTGGCCCAACATTTCAACTCTCCCTCCCACTCTGCCGAGGACATGGAAGTCCTCAGCCTACTTCACCGCCGGTCCCTTACCACCAGATCCTGGAGGAAGAAAGCCTCATCTTCCGCCTTGCAACACTTCAACCCCAGGGCATCACTGTGGACTTCAACAGTTTCCTCTTTTCCCCTTCCCCCACCTCACCACAGTTCCAAACTTCCAGCAGAGCACTGTCCCCGTGACTTGTCCTACCTGTTTATCTTCTTTTCCACCTATCCACTCCACCCTACCCCACCCCCAACCTATCACCTATCACCTTCATCCCGTCCCCCACTCACCTATTGTACTCTATCCTACTTTCTCCCCACCCTCCTCTAGCTTATCTCTCCAAGCTTCAGTCTCTCTGCCTTTATTCGTGATGAAGGGCTTTTGCCCGAAACGTCAATTTTACTGCTCCCTGGATGCTGCCTGAACTGCTGTGCTCTTCCAGCACCTCTAATCCAGAATCTTAACCCCACCACATCACTTTGCCCCACAATCATGGTATCTGGCTGTGCACAAGGAGGAGTGGCACAGTCTGTACTGGGATGCACTGGGGCCCTGAAACTCATGGTAAAGACTAAAATCACCAGAGCATTGAGAGTCCCACCACATTGTTTGCATGTTCTATTGTTTTTACTCTGTTCCTGCCTTCCCTTGTTTTTTTCTTTAAAATGTTGTTGTTGTTACACACACATGCACAAGTTGTGAAATGAACTTAGGCCTCTAGATCCAAAATTTGAGATATTTTCACCACATCACAACGTATCGACTCTATCTTCCCTTGTCCCTCAGCCTGCTGAGTCACGCCTGAATCAACTCTGCAATTGGGAGAAAGGGGCGGAACAGGAGGACCGAGCAGCGGCCGGTCGGCCAACCAGAGTGAGTGAGGAGCGGGGCCAAAGCATTTTATTTTCCTCTTTCTCTTTTTTTTACTTCGCCAGTGACAAGACAGTTCTGGTTTATTTCTTTTTTTATAACACCCGAGTGGCCAGTGGCAAGCAGTGGCTCTTCACATCAAAACACTCCTGTTTATTTTTAAAACTTTTTTTATTATTTAACCCCCACACTACCGCGTAACTTCGGTAGTGCTTATTTTTCCCCAGCACCCATGGTATGTGTGTTTGTGTGTGTGTGTGTGTGAGACACAGTGAGAAACACAAGGTGCACGAAGCTTTATTCAATTTTCACCACAAGGAAGATAGGAAAACACCCAAGCGGCCAGTGACAAGCACTGCCCTTAAAGCCAAAGAGCAATGCTGTGTGATCAAAACAGTGAAGGGGAAGGGAGGGACTAAATCAAAATAGAGTTGGAGGGAGAATAATGCACTCCACTCCCTGCGGCCAGGGGCAAAAGCATTCTCGGGGAGTGAACGCTTCAGGATTGTTCAGAAAGCAAACTATTTTGCAGGATTGATCATCCTCACTACATAGTAGAGCATTAAACCTCTCCCATGAATCAATGTGAGATTTTTAAGAAATAGTTGAGATGTAAATCTGAAAACGTACATTAGGGAGATTTAAACAATCCTGAGATAAATACATGGATGATTTTGCAATCGTGTCGGGGGACGAGCTGAGAATAATTCACAGGTCGGTTTACACAACTCGAGTAAGAAACTTATTTGGAAACTCTCAGAACGATTGGTAATTTACATACCTGGCTAGCATGGTTAAGTTGAATCGAACAATCTATTTGCATACAAACCATCTCAATGACTGCAGCTTGACAGAGCATTTGGTAATGACTAATATTTCACCCATGATCCTGAGCAGTTATGAATATTCTCTATAAACTCACCGGCAATCTCAGACGCACGCGCAGTTTGGTTTCTATGCAGAGCATGCGCAGTGTCACATTGATCAGGACACAGAAAGAGAGAGAGAGAGACATGGAGCTGCTTTCTCTGGCAGCGGCTGCGATCGGCTTCAGAGAACGGCGCTCAGAGCCGGTGTATGGGAGCCAAGCTGGGAGAATGGAGCAGAGAGATTTCACAAGTCCTGGATGCAGGTTAAATATAACTCGAAAAAGACCATCCAGTCCCGGGTAAGGAGGCGGCGGTCTCTGATCAGGGAAGCGGCCCAGGGTCACGGCCGCCATTTGTTTGAGGGAAGAGGGAATGCGGGCCTGAGGGCCGCCATCTTGAGAAGGTCAAGGTGCAGGAGGGCGGGGCTATCGGGGTCTGTAGAACAATCACAGTGAAGTGAAAGCCCATTGTTATTGATTAATTCCACGAACACAGCTTCACTGGGCGATCCCGCAGGAATATCCTCTCTCAGTCCTGCTGGAATGTTCCACCCAATCACAACCAGCAGCTCTCCTCCTCTCGCAGCTCCCCTTCTGTCCTTCCTGCAGCATCTGTCCCCTGGAACATTGAGCTGCTTGTGCTGTCCCTCCCTCAGCTGTGTTTCTGTAACACCTGTGATATCCCAGTCCAATTTTAGATTACTTCACTAAAGACAGGAATGCACCCGATGGATTTTTTCTTAACATCAGCGATTGTTTAATACTCGCAGGTTTTTAATTACTTCATTTTTGAAGCATTTCCTTCTCATTCAATCATTTGCAATGGTGGGATTTGAACCTGTGTCCAGAGAACACTTGCTGAGATTCTGGATAAATTGTCACACAATAATGCCACGAGGCCATCACTTCGCCTGCTCACAGTTTATATATCCCAGTGCAACATGAATCAAAACCCTTTCTTCCTGCACAATTGTTTGACCCGGCACTCTGGTGATGTGACTCAGTACCTCTCCATGTGGTATCCCTCACTGTGTGGGTCTAATTGCTGCCTCTGTCAGCGTCTCTCACTCCTGAAGCTACTCCAGATCATGAGCCAACAGAATTCTCCACTCCAGAGAGATGAGGCACCACAGATCAGGAATGGAGACTGGGATTTTCCAGATCTCTGTGGGCTCAGTGCCATTCTATATGTGTAACCCTCACAGCATTAGTCTATTTTCCCATTCTGCCTATTTCTGTGTCTTCTACAGGTACCCATGGAGTTCCTGACTCAATAGACTTACCAACTGCTGGTTGGGACGATGGTTTCTCAGTCAGAAAGTCCAAGTTAGGGAGGTCGGGAGTCTTCCATAAATCCTGCTGCCAAGTAAGATCATTCCAGTGCACCGAGCAGAAAGTAATAAGGGGAATCCAAATATCAGCTAACAGACATCACATAGAGAAAGTGCTGGAGGGGGAGCACAGTACAGACACTCCCCAGGCTCAATCACCACGCCTGCTGCAAGTTTTGTTGTAATGAGACAGCATCGGGAGTTCCCAGTTATCAGTCCAGGCCTGTGCTTTTTTAGGGAGCATCAGAACAACTGAGGAGAAAGCAGGCCTCCCACGAGAGGGTGGTAATGCTGCCTGGGATCTTTCTGTTCCCTATTCCCTCTCCAACACTGTATCTATGGCTTGTATTGAGGACCAGTGTCTTCAATCATTCTAAATCCTATAACAGTTCCTATCTCTGTCATCTCCTCCCCTCTCACCAATTATTTCACATATTTGAAACCTCCAGTCCAGATGACCATCCGTATCGCTGTAACTTGCTTCAGTCTCTACAACATGCCTTGTCTCGATATTCTCCTCCTCCAATAACTGGAGACATAGGGTCTGTTTCTGTACAGCATGACTCTTCGGCCAAGGTTCCCTAAATGGAATGAGTTGCGTTTGCCTGTGTTTGGCTCATCTCCCTTCAAATCTTCTCCTCTCCATGTACCTGCCCAAGTGTCTTTTCCATGTTGTAATTGTACTTGTTTTTACCATTTCCTCTGGCGGTCCATTCTGTCTATGCACCATCCTCTGTGGATAATGTTGTCCCTCAGCTCCCTCTTTAAATCCTTGCTCTCACACCTCACGTTTATGCCTGCTACTATGGACTCACCTACCCTTGGCAATTCACCTTACTTTGGCCCTACATGGTTTCATAAACCTTTATAAAATCACCCCGTGGCCTCCTCTGCCCAAGAGAAATATTGACGACAGTGTTACCAATATCTCCAACTCATGTACTCAATGCTCTGACCAATGAAGACAACTGTGCCAATTGCCGCTTTCAATACCCTTTCGCCCTGTGATGCCAGTCCAAGGAACAATGTAACTGCACCCCTTGGTCTCTCCCTTTTCTACAACACTGCCCAGGGCCCAACAATTAACTCTGTTAGCCCTCCCTGATTTGTCTGAACTAAATCCAACACCTGAATTAAATTCCATCTTTCATTCCTTGGCCCACTAGACCAGTTGATTAACATCCCCTTCGATAACTATATTCCCTACCCACTCTTCCACTAATCTTGGTATCCATAAACATACTAACAGTGACTGCTATCTTTTCACTCAGATTGCTTATGTAAATGGTGCACAACAGTGGTCCCAGCACCAATCCTTTCAGCACACTGCTGGTCAGAGGCCCCAGTCTGAAAAACAACCCTCTTCCACCACCCGCTGTCTCCCACTGTCATCCCATTTTGTATCCAGTTGGCTAGCTCTCCCTGATCCCTTGTGATATACCATTACTCACCAATGTATCATGCTACACCCTGAACAAAGGTTTCCGGAAGCCAGAAACAACGTCTGTTGCTCTTCCTTCATCTATCTTTTTGGTCACATCTTGAGCAAACTCCAGTCAAGTTTGTGGGACATGTTATCCCACGCACAAAGCCATGCAGGCTGTACGTAATCAGGCCTTATCTTTCCAAATGCATGTAAGGCCTACCTCTCAGAATGACCTCCAACAACTGACCCACCCTGATGTCTCGCTCATCAGTCTGTAGTTCCCTGGCTTTCTCTTGCAGCCTTTCTTAATTAATGACACAATATTATAATCATAGTCAGAGAGTCATACCGCACTGTTCGGTTAACGCCACCTGGACCTTGTCCCTGCATCCTCTCTGTCAGTTTAAAACCTTGTCCATAAACCCACTGACATGATTGGCCAGGACACTGGTCCCACCACGGTTGCAGTGGGACCATCCTATTGGATTTTTTTATAAATCTGATAGGGGATGTGGGTGTCTCTGGCTGAGCAGCCTTTATTGCCTATCCCTAGCTGCCCATGACCTGAGTAGCTTGCTTGGCCATTTCAGAGGGCAATTGAGAGGCAAATACTTTGCTGTGGGTATGTCGTGCAGACCACGTGAGGATGATCAGATCTCGTTGTCGAAAGGGCAAGTGGGCGGCATGGTGGCTCAGTGATTAGCACTCCTGCCTCAAAGCACCAGGGTCCCAGGTTCGGTTCCAGCCCCGGGTGACTGTGTGGAGTTTGCACATTCTGCGTGAATTACTTCCGTTTTCTCCCACAGTCCAAAGACGTGTAGGTCAGGTGAATTGACCATGCTAAATTGCCCATAACGTTAGGTGTATTAGGTCGAGGGAGATGGGTCTGAGTTGGTTAATCTTCGGAGGGATGGCATGGACTGCGTTGGTCAAAAGGCTTGTTTCCCACTGTAGGGAATCTAATCTAAGGGATTGTGATTTTTGTACATCAGCAATGGTTTCATATTTGTTTATGGATTGTTAATTGCTATTTTTAAAATTATTGATTTTAAATTCCACCATATCTTATGATGAGATTCAAACCTGCCTCCCCGAGCACTAACTGAGGTTTTGGACAAATGCCCTAACAATAATGTTACTAGACCATCACTTCACCTGCTCACTGGTTGCTCATCCCTGAGCACTGACACATGAAGCTAAACCCATACTTCCAACATGACTGTGTGATCCTGAAGTCTTCCTGCACTCTGGTGATATCACTCAGCCTCTCTCCATGTGGTATCCCTCACTGTGTGGGTCTAATTGCTGCCTCTGTCAGTGTCTCTCTCTTGCAGCAACTTCAGATCCTGTGCTAACAGAATTCTCCACTCCAGAAAGACGCAACAGCACAGGCCAGGGATGGAGTTTGGGATTTTCCAGATCTCTGTGGGGCTCATTTCCATTCTCCATGTGTACCCTCACTGCATCAGTCTAATTTCCCATTCTGTCTATTTCTCTGTCTCTTGTAAGTACTCAGGAAGTTGCTGACTCAATAGACTTCCCAACTGCTGTATGTCTCATCCATCACCTCAGTGAAGATGGTTGGGTCAGCCAGAGAGGCAAAGAGAAGGGAAATCTGGAGCCTTCAATAAATCCTGCAGTGAGGTAAGATCACTCACAGTGCACAGAGCATAGAGCAACGAGAGGGCTCCAAACATCTCTAACAAGACATGACATCAATACAGTGCTGGATGGGGAGCACAGTATAGACACACCCTATGCTCAATCACCACGTCTACTTTAACGTATGTTGCACTGAGACAGCATCGGGAGTTCACAGTTACCAATCCAGTCCTGTGCTGTCTTAGTGAGCATCAGTACAACAGAGTGGAGAGTCGGCCTCGGACGACAGGTTGTGAATGCTGCCTGGGATCTTTCTGTTCTGTGTTCTCCGTCCAACACTGTACTAAGACTCACTACTTTGCAACACTATCTGTGGCATGGCTTTTGCACCAGGGTCTTCAGTTATTTTTAACTCCTGCAATAGTCCCTGTCCCTGTAACCTCCTCCTTTCCTGATAGTCCCTCCACATATTTGAAATGTACTGCATTCCAGACTACCATCCCCATCGCTCTAACTTGCTTCAGTGTCTACAACATGCCTTGTTTTGGTACACTAATCCTCTTTAGCGGGATACAGAGTGATACAGCATGGAATCAGAACCTGTGGTCCAACTCCGAAATGCTGCCCATGTTACCTAAACTGAATGAGTCTCATTTGCCTGCATTTGGTCCTTATCTCTTCAAACCTTTTCCTCTCCATGTATCTACCCAAATGTCTTTTCCATGCTGTACAATTGTTCCTGTTTCTCCCATGTGCCTGAGGCAGTCTGTTCCATCTGTGCACCATCCTCTGTGGATAATGTTCCCCCTCAGCTCCCTCTTTATATCCTTGCTCTCTCACCTCCTGTTTATACACTCTAGTTTTGGACTCACTTACCCTTGGTTATTCACCATTCTTAGGTGTGGTGGCCTCCTCTGCCCAAGGGAAATATTTAGGGCAATGTTGCAAATATCTCCAACGTATGTAACAAAGTGCTGGCCAATGTCGGCAAATGTGCCAAATATCACTTTCCCTACCCTGTCCACCTGGTATGCCATTTCCGAGGAACAATGTAACTTGCACCCCCTGGTCTCTCTGTCTCTGTTTGACAACCCTGCCCAGAGCCCTTCCATTAACTGTGTTAGTCCTCCATGATTTGTCTTAACAAAATCCAACCCCTGAATTAAACTCCATCTTTCATTCCTTCGTCCACTGGCCGAGTTGGTCAAGATCCTCTTTGATAACCGTATTTACTGCCCACTACACCATTCATTTGATCATCAACAAACTTTCACACACTCACTCCAATATTTTCAACCAAATCGTTTATGTAGCTGATGCACATCAGTGGACCCAGCCCTGATCCTTTCTTCAATAATGGAATCAAACCATATTCTTGTCATCGACCCATACAGCATGGAAACTGACCCTTCAGTTGATACCCACCATCATCTAAAACTAAACTCTTCCCAGGTGCCTGTTGCTGGCCCATATCACTCCAACCCTTCCCTATTCACCTGTTTATCCAAATAACTTTTAAATTTTGTAATTGTACCCACATTAACCCCTTTTTCAGGAAGTTAATTCCACATTCAAATCATCCTCTGTGTAACAAATTGCCCCATATCATTTTTTGAACATCTCTCTCCTCTAACCTTAAAAATGTGGCCCCTCCTCTTGAGACTCCCCCATCCTGAGCAAAAGGCAACTACCATTAAATTGATCTATGTACCTCATTTTTTTTTCATAAATCTTTATAGGATCATTTCTCAACCTCCAGGCTCCATTGAAAAAAGACTCAGCCTATCCAGCCATTTTTCTGAACTCAATCCTTACATACCCAGCAATATCCTGATTAATCTCTTCTGAATGTCCTGCAGCTTAATAATATCCTCCCTGTTAACTGGGCGACCAGAACTGGACAGAGCATTGCAGAACAGGCCTCACAAATGTCTGTGCAATCTCAACATGACGTCCCAAATCCTCCACTCAATGGACTGAGCCATAGTCAGGCATGCCAAGCACTGTCTTATCCATCCTGTGATGTAAGCTTCAAGAGTTATGTACCTGGACCCAGAGGTCCCTCTGCTCTAAAACACTAACCGAAGCCTTAACATTAATTGTATAAGCTCTACCCTTGTTTGTTTTACAAAATGCACCACCTCGTATTTATTCATATTGAATTCCATCTCTAGTTTTTCAGCCCATTCACTCCCTTCATCAAGGTCCCTTTTTTAATCTCAGAAAACATCCTTCACTGTCCATGATGCCACCCTCCAGCCTGCCAGCCCATCACACATGGCTGTCAGTAGTACACATACCTTTGCTAGGGGCTCCACAATTTCTTCCCTAACATCCCACAGTGTCCTGTGATGCACTTAATCAGGTTCTGGGACTTGCCATACCTTTGTGTTTTAAAACCTCCAGCACCACCTCTTTTATAACATGCACTCTTTTCAAGTCATAGAGATATACAGCATAGAAACAGACCCTTCGGTCCCCAACTCGTCCAGGCTTCCCAGAAGATCTAATTAAACCCATTCCCTTTTCCAGCATTTGGCCCATATACGTCTACACCCTTACTATTCAGATGCCCATCCAGATACCTTTTAAATGTTGTAATTGTATCAGTCTCCATTACTTTCTCTCTCAGCTCATTCCATACACACATCACCATGTGTGTGAAGAAGCTGTCCCTTCAGTCCCGCTGTAAACCATTGACCTCTAACCTTAAACTTATGCCTTCTAGTTTTGGACTCCCCAACTTCTGGGAAAAGGCCTTGAATGCTTACCCTATCCATACCGCTGATGTTCACATAAACCTCTGTAAGGTCATCCCTCAGTCTCTGATTCTCCAGTGACAGTAACCCCAGCTTATTCAGCAACAACCCGGGCAATATCTTGTTAATCTTTTCTGAGCCTTTTCAAGTTTCACAACAACCTTCCTGTAGCAGAGAGACTGGAATTGCAGAGAACTCCAGTTGTGTTCTAATGTATTACTCTTGTTCCCTGAGTTCCCGAGTCTTTCTCCACAGTAAGTTCTGGAATGAAAAAACAGGTTACAATCTTAGCAAATATCCTGCAGTTCCAAACATCGATGGCCTCATTGATCTTTAATGGACACTATTTTGTCCTGAGTTACTTATGCACTCTTAATATACTGATACAATCACTTTTGGATTCTCCTTTCCTTCTCTGCTGAGGCTATCTCATTTAGCCTTTCTCCATTCCTATTTTCTACTCAAAGTGTATTCTTACAGCCCCTGTATATCCTCAGGAATTCCCTTGATCCAGTTGGCTATATCTGACATGTGCCCCCTTTTCCTTGACAAGACCCTCAATAGACAGTCAGTGTTTCTGAATGCTGTCAGCATTGACCTGCACACAAACAGGAACATGCTGGCGCTGATCGATCAGTTTATCTCACTTTTAAAATATTCTCACTTGCCAAACTTCAATTTCCCTGTAAATAATTCCCTTCCCCAATCACATTTTGAAAGTTCCTGGCTAATACAATCAAGATTGGTCAGGCTCCATTTTATAACTTGCACTTGTGGACCAGGCCTGTCCTTTTCCAAAGCTATTTTCAAATTACGAGAACTGTGGTCAATTTGGCAAAACGGTTTCCCACTCACATCTCAGTCCATTTCCCTAACTTAATTCCCAAAGGGAGGTCAGGTTTTGCCCCTTTCTCTTTTCAGGCCATTTACATATTGATTGGGAGTTTTCTGGAACACAATTACCAAATTCCTCCCTTGCATACACTGAACACTGGCAGTCCCAGTCTAGGTTTGGAAAGTTCAAAAACACCAACAATAACAGCCCTATTATTATGGTTGATATTTAAGATGTCCCGATATATTTGTTCCTCAGTCTGCCACAGATTATTCAGGGTCAGCAGTCCGTTCGTAAGAAAAGTGATGACCCATTCTTATTTCTCTGTTCCACTAACATAGCTTCACTGGGCGATCCCACAGGAATATCCCCTCTAAGTACTGCTGTGATGATTCATGCAATCAAAACCCACCACCACACGTCCTCTCTTGCCTCCCCTTCCTGTAGCATCTCTACCTTGAAGCAATGAACTGCCAGTCCTGCCCCTCCCTCAGCTGTGTTTCTGTAATAACTATAATATCCCAGTCCCATGTTCCAATCCATGCCCTGAGTTCATCTTCCTTACCTGTCTGGCCCCTTGCATTGGAATAAATGCAGTTTAATCATCAGTTTTCCCCCATTCCCTGCTATGTTCTTGCCTGCCTTGTCTGCTGAAATTGCTGTCTTTAACTTGTGCACTAGCCTCAATCTTCTTTCTGACCTTACATCTATTTAAGGTCCAACACCCTGCCAGACTAGGTTATATCCACTCAAATAGTTTTAGCAATTCACCCCACCAGGATATGGATCCCTCTCCTGCTCCGAGTTGAGGTGCCTTTCCCACCCTGTCTCCCTGTGCTGACACCTTCAGAGATCTATGGACTTGTCCACCATGGTCCCTGTATTCCTCAGTACTCCACAAGGACCTACCGTTTATTATGTCTGTTCTTCGATTATCATACCTCCCACAGAGTATTACCTCACTTCAATAAGAACTAAACTCTCCTTAGATTATCATCCGGTCGACATCGGACTGCAGACGAAGACCATCCTCCTCACTGTGAACAACACCCTCGCCTTTCATGTCATCTGCAAACCGACTAATGATACCTTCTGCTTTCACATCCGAGTTATTAATGTTCAATGGTTTCTGCACAGATCTCTGTGGTACACCCGGTGGCGAAAGTATTCTATCCACCAATTTTGCATCCAATTTGCCAACTTGCCTTGGAACCCAGTCCTTTTGGACCAACCTTCCATGTTGGATCTTGTTTAAGGACTTAGTCAAGTCCGTATAAACCACATCATCTGCACAGCCTTCATCAATATACTTAAGCACCATTTCAAAAAAAACTGAACTGAATTCCTCAGACAGTATCTTCCTCTGGCAAATCCGTGATGACTAAACAGAGTTGATACTTACCTTTGCAAGTGTTGATTCATCCTCACAATAGTTTCCAATAATTTCCCTCCCCCTGCTGTCAGACTATCTGCTCTGTAATTACCTGGCCTATCCCTGATGCCCTTCTTGACCAAAGGAACCACATTAGCGATCCACCAGTCATTCAGTACTTCACCTGTGGCCAGCAAAATATTAAATATATCCACCAGGGCCCCAGCAATCTCTGGGTAATTAGCATGGGGTCAAAGAATGCTGGTCCAGGCAGTAACACTCACATCCCATGAATGAATAAATAAAAATACCTATGTCCCTCCGTACCTCTGCAAACCCCTCCAGCTGCAGCAATCAGTACTGGCTTTGTCACACCGTTAAGGCCCTGACCACTCGCTGTAACACTCTCGCCACCTCCAGCACCATCACCTCTCCATGTTTGTATCGTGTCAATAAACCTTGACAACGATTCCCCTACCATTGCCCTCCTCCTGCTAGCAAACCCATTGCAATCCATTTAAAACTTACTCTAAAACTCTCTCTGACTTCAGGATTTTAAGTACTTTGTGGTGATCTTCTCAGCCTCATTATATATATGATCCATTTTGTCCTGTGTGAGGGTCCGGTGGGGATTTCTTGCTGAGTTTTTGTCTGTTTCAGTGGAATGTCCTTTTGTTGAGTATTTTACACTGTTCATTCAAATGTTTTCCACTGTTCATTTACAGACACATATTTCAGTCTGTTTAGCCTGTTTATCTTGGTCAGTTCTCCTCTCGAACTCATGTCATTGGCTATTTTTGTTTCTAGTTGTAGCTTGTCCTTTCTGTGATTCACTTTATAACTTTATATTTCTTTAAACTGCACTTTATCACAATTTCCCAGAGGATCTCTCCAGGTGACATTACTCATTCACTATGTTTTACAACACAACAGTCTCTCTGAGACAGTTACGTCCATCGGCAGTTGCACGATGTGTTATTCTAAGAAACACTGAAAAATCTTCTCGAAAACCTCTTACAATATCACTGTTGTCAGTGTGATTGTCCCAGACTTTGCGAATATTGACGTTTCACTAAATGTTCACCATGCCTGTATTACAAGTTCCAATGAATTCCTATTTATTGCAGTGACGAGCCATGAAATGCTGTTCGGTGGGTGGTCTAAAACTGTTCTGCTGCTTGTGTCCTTGGCAAGTAGTAGCCAGAATTAACATTCAGACGGACTCTACTTCATGATCTGAGGCCAAATGCTTTCTCTGTAATGCCTTTCTCACTCATTATTGTTAGCGTCGCCCATTTTGCCTGAATTTGCACAAGGTTGTGAACCATTGAATATTTATGTTCCACCTTTTGTTTGCCCTGTAACCACATCTCTCTGGTGTCCAAATCCCTTTTATCTCTGTGTCACAAATCCATCTACCTTGTTTCAGAGACTTTGTCCATTAATAAAAAACATAATTTACTCGTTCCCACAATTTCCAGTCACAAATGGATTTGCTGATCTACTTTTTTAGTTCAAATTCTGTCCCATCCTGTTCCTTTCTGTTGTCTTCAGTCACATTCCCACGCTGCTCCGATGCTTCACCTTTTCTCTTTGGATTTGGAAAGCTCCTTTCACCTGAAGCCTGTCCCTGCATCCTCTCTGTCAGTTTAAAGCCCTGTCCATAAATCTACCAATGTGATTGGCCAGGATATTGTTCCACTGGAAATGTGCTGGGACCAATCTGAATGGATTTTTTTTAAAAATCAGGTATGGGATGTGGGTGTCTCTGGCTGACTAGCCTTTATTGCCCATCCCTTGCTGCCCTTGAGCTAAGCAGCTGGTTCGTCCATTTCACAGGGTAATTGAGAGGCAAACACTTTGCTGTGGGGATGTCGTGCAGACCACATGAGAATGAACTGTTGTCTTTCTCTGAAGGTCAAGTGTTTGGATTTTTATCAATACTTATTTATGGATTGTTAATTCCAATTTTTAAAACATATATTCATTTAAAATTCCACATGGTTAGAAGTTAGAAAGAAGAAGGGGGTGGTCACTTTATTGGGACTGTATTGTAGACTGTTGTAGACCCAACAGATACCAGAGGAGCAGCTGTGTAGAGAGATTGCAGATAACTATAGGAATAATAGAGGAGTGCAGGCTGCACATTTTAATATTCCATGTATTGACTGGGCCACCTAGAGTATAAAAAGTCCTGGACGGAGAGCTATTTTTCAAATGTGTCCAAGGAAGGTTCCTAAGTCAATATGCAGAGGGCCCTACTCTACTCAGGCAGGGGCAACACTGGAACTCCCCTCTGAAAACGAGGTCGGGCAAGTGACTGAAGTGTCATTCAGAGAGCACCTTGGGTCCAATGCCCACAACTGTCTTCGTTTTAACATAGTTATTGTAAAAGATCAGCAGGTCCACAGATTGAAGAGGAAAACTAGAACAGGGCCAGGTTTGGGGCCATTCTGCAGGATCTGGCCAGCGTCAATGCTGTGAATTTAAAATTGCACAACGCCCAGTTATAATCCAACTCGCTTTGGAAGCGCTGGTGATCACTGTAACAGATGAAAGGCTGAAACTAAATTTGTTTGACATTGTATTCCATGACACTGCAATCCTGTTGCTATAAATTCTGTACCTTAGGATTGTGCTCCACAACCACCTGATGAAGAAGGTTATTGTCCAGTCCTGTCAAAAATCCCTGTCTCTTGAACCTTGCCTCATCCCCAATACTCTCCTTATATGTGTAAACTCCAACAGTTTCTAAAACATTCCTTGCCTATGTAAGCTTCACCAGTCCTTACCACGATCGATATGACTGTCACCTCTTCCTGCTTTTAGAACCCTCTCTATAACTATTGCCATTCATTACAGCACTCCCAATCATTGTTCCATCCTGAAACCCCCAAAAACATTTATATCTCTGTAAACTCATCTGGACTGTCTATACTTCCTTTTGACAATCCCGTTCTGAGCCTTTCTCTACATCAAAAAACTTCATTAAGTGAAGGTAACCCTTATTATTCTAACCTCCCTTCAGCCTTACAGCACTGAGGATCTGTAGAACCTCTTTTCAAACCGACAGCCATCTCTGTTTCTGTAATCTCCTCCACTCCCCATAATACATTCTCTCTGAGCTCCTCTGTAGTCCTTTAAACACTCTTTAACACTGTCTGTATCAGTGTAAACTTCTCCAAAAACACAACCTTCCCTATCTGTGTAAATGCCTACACCGGTCCCTATCCCTCTCAGCTCTGTCTAATAATACAACTCTCCATGTTTGTGTATTCACCTTCAGTCCCTACTCACCTCCCTATCTGTATAACCTTCTCCATGCATTTTGGCTACAGTCTCTTCAACTGTCACTATCAGTGTAATATCTTCCAGTCCCGAAAACCCCCTCTCTTTAACTTTCTCAGGCCACACAACCCTCACTATCTGTCACCTACTCCTGTCGGAGAACTCTACCTTTGTGAACTGCTCCAACTCTTCAACTCTCCATAATCTCCTGCAGCTCTTCCAGCCCTCCCTCTCTTCCAAACCTCTTCCAGTCCCTAAAACGCCATCAGTCTATGACTTCTTCATACAAAGAGTGGTCGGTGCTAGGATCATGATGTCTCTGAGCATGTTCAGGGCATACTGAAGTTGGAGGGTAAACAGCCAGCGGTCGTGGTTCATATTGGTACGAATGACAACGGTAAGAAACCTGAAATGTTGAAAGGTCCTGCAAAGAAATTTCAGGGAGTTAGCAGTGAGTTTAAAAGCAACATCTCCAGGGTAGTAATCTTGGGATTTTTCCTGTGCCACCTGAAATTGAGACAAAGAAGGAAAAGATTGTACAATTGAATATGTGGCAAAGAGCTATTTTCAGAGGATTGTTTCTGATTTTTGAATGATTCGAATTGCTTCCAGCACACGTGGGACCCGTACAAACAGGAAAGCGTGCACTTTAACTGCAGGGGCCCCAAAATCCAGGAAGGGAGGTGTGATATTGCAGATTTAAGCTAATGACACATGAGGCTGGGAACCAAAGCTGAGCAGAAAGGAAATGTTAGTCAAATAAACAGGCAGAGCCAGTTTAATGACCTTGCTGAGGGAAGGAATCATAACAATTTAAAAAATCTGAACGTGATCTGATCATTAATCTGTAAACTGTAGAAAAACTTTTCTATTTCTAAATGCATTTGTTTTTCAAATACTTCAAGATTTATATTCCCCCCCGAAAAATGTGATGTTGATGCAAAGGTTTGTTCTATGATCCAGGTTCCCCATTGCTCATACTTCAGTTGTGCAGTCTGTTCATTGAAATAACACACTGTTATCCCATTCAACTCACCAACGTGCTCAAACACAGATGAAGTTTCCCAACTATGATCCAAAGACCAATATTTAGAAAGAGCAAAAAACAAAGAAGATTTACAGCTCAAGAACAGGCCCTTCGGCCCTTCAAGACTCAGCAACTCCAAATCTGCTGTCCACACCGATCGCCCAAGTCCTAAGCATCTGTATATCTCTGCTCCCCACGTACTCATGCATCTGTCCAGGTGCATCTTAAAAGAATCTCTGAGGCAAATGGAACAACAATCAATTTTTGAACATTTGGAATGATTCTTATGTTAGGCAACGTTTGAGAAGATTTAGTAGAATTACTGCTACAGTGGACTCCTGTGTCAGGGGCATTAAGAGGAGATTCTGTGGCAGTGAGCATAAATTTAGGATGGTTTGTTGCTTTTATGTTCAGGGATTAAGAACGTCTCAAAACATTTCAAGCACATTGTTAAAGGTGAGATTGAGTAGCCAGAAATTATTGTACAAATTGGTAGGAATGATAATTTTAGTGAAAGATTAAAACAGTACATAATGAATTTAAGAGGTGAGGTCAAAGACTTAAAATAAAACCTTAAAAGTAGTAATTTCTGGTTTACGCCCAATGTCAAACTGAACCGATAGGGAACAAAAGGTTAAAGGAGAAAAATCAACGGCTGAAGAGCTACTGTGTTGTTGAGGGATTTAGAGTTTTGGGAGATTGGAATCTATTTTATAGTAGAAAAGACCTGTTCAGAAAACATTGGTTCACTCTAAACTGGAAAACAGTCAACCAATATCGTAGCATGGAGATTTGCTCAGTCTGTGTTGGGAGACTTTATATTGATAGAGACAGCAAGGTGGACATTCCAAGTAGCAGTACAAATGGTAGGGTGGTTGGAGAAGCTTATGAATGTGAGGGGAGCATGTCAATTAGAAAGGAAAGACGAGAGAGTCAAAAGTGAATAGTAATTCATTTATTTCAATGTAAGGAGTATTACAGGGAAGGCTAATGAACACAGGGCATGTTTGAGAATATGAGACTGGGCCATCATATTTATTACAGAAAGTTGGTTGCGAGATGTTCAAGTCGAGAGTTTAGTGCTGGGAAAGCACATCAGGAGAAGGAAAGTCGAATTTTCAGGCAAAAGCCCTTCATCAGGAATGAGCTGATGAAGAACTTTTGCCTGAACCGTCAATTTTCCTGCTCCTCGGGTGCTGCCTGACCTGCTGTACTTTTCCAGCACCACACCTTTGACTCTAATCTCCAGCATCTGTAGTCCTCACTTTCACCTGAGAGATTTTCAAGATTGGCAATTCCATTTTCCAGATGTTAAGCGTCATAGAAATAATGGAAAAATACATGCGGAGGGTAGTGAGAGGCAATCTGCCATTTTCGATTAAGGAATAAATTATTGTTGTAAATGGGGAAGATATTTCTGAAAAAATATCTAATTAAAATAAGCAGGTAGTATTAAAAATAAGAAAATAAAGTTTCACTTTGAACAGATTGCACAAACTGCTTATTTGTGACAAATCGGCCAGTGAAAATATATTGTTCGAAACTAAGAAAAAAGGATAGAGCAAGTTGATTGTATTGTACATTATGGTTTCCAATAATAAGAAAGAAATTCAGAAACAAACATGTAGGGAGATCTCGGATATACATAAGCTTAATAACGTTGTAATAATGTGGGATTTTAATTTTCTAATAATCGATTGGGTCTACCACAGTGTTAAATGGTGAAGAATTTGTTAAAGGGGTTCACGAAAATTTTCTTCATCAATATGCGGATGATTCTAACAGAGATGGAGCAAACCTAGGCCTTCTTTTGTGCAATAGGCAGGGCAAGTGACTGAAGTAAACGTGAAGGAATATTTTGGGTATTGCAATCATAACTCTAATAGTTTCATCATGGTTATGGAAAATTTCTAAGCCTTTCATTAATGTTTTATTTAAATTGGAGTACCATACATTTTAATGGCATGGGACAAGGACGTACAAAGTTTGATTGGAGTAGACTGTTACCAGGTAAAACGATGTCTGACAAGTGAGAGGCAGTCAACAGTGTGACGACGGGAGTTACGTTCCTGTTAGCGTTAAAGGTAATGCTGTAAGATAAAGGAACAATGGACAACTACAGTAATTGAGCCTTTATTCAAAATCAAAGAAAACCTTACTTTAGATATAGACAACTTAATTCAATTTAATCGCTTAGTCAATATAAAGAGTGTGTGGCATTATATTGAGAGAAATCAGGAAAGCAAAAAGGCGATATGAGATAGCATGGGCAGATAAGGTTAAGGATAATCCAAAGATATTGTGCAACTATATTAACAGTAAGAGGGTAACCATAGAGAGGGTAAGGCCTCTCAAAGATCATGAAGGATATCAATGTTTTGAACCCAGGAGATGGGGAATAAAATCATTCCATTCCTGGTTCAGTAGACAGCAACAAACACACATAATCACCTGCACCTCACATTCATCCAGCTTGAACTCTATCTGCTATTTGTCACTCAATGATCCATTTCATTTGGACTCTTTTGTATTCTTAGAAAACCATATTCACTGGCCACTGTGCCACCAGTTTCCGTGTCATCTGCAAACTTACGAACCATGCCTTCGATATTCTCACGCAAATCATTTACATAAATGATAAACAGTGAGAACCCAGAACCAACCTCTGTGGAACACTGGTGAGCACAGGCATTCAGTCCGAAAAGCAACCGTCCACCATTACTCTCTGTTTCCTGCCATTGTAACAATTGAAAGTGCTGGAGAGAAACCCCACAATTCAGGCAGCATCGGAACAGAGAAAAATGGAATTAACTATTTTTTATTCCAACATAACTGGTTCAGAACAGGTTCATATAGACTCGATATGTTAACTCTGCTTCTGTGCCCAGATCCTGCGTCATCTGTTGAATTTCGCCATCATTTTGCTTTGTATTACAGATTTCCACTATCTCTAATATTTTGCTTTTTCATGATTGAACCCGAGTATTTTTGGACAATATGCTCCATTCCTGTTTCCATCACTTCTGCCAGTGACATATGTATTGCACTGGAGTCTTTTTCTGCTCTCAGTTCAGAAGTTAAATGCGCGAATCTCATCAAAGTGATTTTCATTTAAAAGACATTTTAGAGACAGCTACACTTGATGTAAAAATAGTAATAGTTTATTAGTTATGATATTGTCTGTGCGTTTTATGTCTAAACTTGTCTCCTCAGTCTCTGAACATTTTCAATATGTTTCTCTGAATAACTTGAGCAAAGGTGGTTGCCATGCGGCCCATCATCCCTGTATCAGCTCTGTATGAGCTGTATCCTCACTTTGACTCTGCTGTAACTCACTGTAACCCCACACATTTTGTTATTTATGTCTGTTTTTATTTCTGAATATACCTTCCAGATATGAACTATCTGAACAACTTGTGTAACCTGTGATTAAACGTTCTGTATATAATATATAAGTCTGTAAATCACATTTAAAATTGTCCTATTCTGTTCACATTGTCATTCAGCATTCCATTTATCAAAGGTCATCTGTTATCTTGTTCTGCACTGCATTTCATTCCATTCGTCAGAAACAGTGATGGCTGAATACTCGTGACTGGGAGATACTGCTGGACACCCCTCAGGTCTTCTCAGCCACTGGCTGCAGCCCTTTCTGTCTCATAGCTATTATCATATTCAGTCCATCCCTTATTCAATAATTCATGACTTTAAATAAACAAGGTTGTTGTACATTGCGATGGACGAGGTCTAACCCCTTAAAACATTCTTAAGCACGTAGCCCAGTCCGTAATGTTGTCAATTGTTGAAGGAAAGTGTATAATGGATATTCCCAGAGTGAATTAGTTGGTCCGACTGCCGACATTTAAACAAACAAAATGTATTTGCAAACAATAAGGAATGAAACACAACGGACTGAAAATACCGTACTCGAATAATTCATCCTATCCAAATCTGACCTCGAATTAATGATGCTGATCCACATTACTTGCCACAATCCCAAAAAATCAAACCCCTGAGTGGAAAGTGTAAACATTATGCAAAAAAGCTTATAGTTTACGACGTCAGAGGGCTGAAGGAGTGGGAGACTGTCCACTTTCAACAGTGAACCTGACTCAACTAATCTTCGAACTGAACTGACCTGCGCAGCTGGAGAGCTGGCCACATCTCCTTGATTACATCAGCTTATTGAAAGGCTTGAAAGCTTTCTTTCCGAGGCATTACCTGTGAGGTAAAAAATAAAGGACCGCAATGCAGCATTCAAAATTGAGACATGTTGGAACCTTGGGACGTTTAGAACCTCTCTGGAAAAAATTCAAGGACAACATAACCTTGTAAAGAGACCACCTGTGTGACAACTCCCCCAATATTAAACTGAATCTTCAATACCCAAAGATGGCTTCAGTTTTCTAAATTCCCAAAAATAGTGGTTCATACTCTAAAATGCGCATGTATATTCGTTTACTATAAACATGCACAACTACATCCAAATTCAGTGTGTGGAACTTTCATCATTGAATGCCTTTTTTTTCACTCAAGTCTCAACAATACATTGGCAATCATGTTTTCAAGACCTTCCACGTGCACACTTTTCAAACTGAATGGCTGTAACAACAGTCTCCAGCTAAACAGTCCCGCAGTTTTGTATCTCCAAAAATACTTCACCGCATCTCTTCCACTTCCCGCTCTCCCGCCCTTGAGCCCTGCCCCTCCAACCGCCACCCGGACAGAACCCCACTGGTCCTCACCTATCACCCCACCAACATCCATATACAGCGTATCATCCGCTGTCATTTCCGCCACCTCCAAACGGACCCCACCACCATGGATATATTTCCCTCCCCTCCCCATCAGCGTTCCGAAAAGACCACTCCTTCCGTGACTCCCTCATCAGGTCCACACCACCCACCAACCCAACCTCCACTCCCAGCACCGTCCCATGCAACCGCAAGAAATGCAAAACTTGCATCCACACCTCCCAACTTACTTCCCTCCCAGGTCCCAAGGGATACTTCCATATCCACCACAAATTCACCTGCACCTCCACACACATCATCTATTGCATCCGCTGCACCCGACGTGGCCTCCTCTGTATTGGGGAGACAGGCCGCCTACTTGCAGAACGTTTCAGAGAACACCTCTGGGACACCCGGACCAAACAACCCAACCACCCCGTGGCTCAACACTTCAACTCCCCCTCCCACTCCACCAAGGACATGCAGGTCCTTGGACTCCTCCATCGCCAGACCATAGTAACACGACGGTCGGAGGAAGAGCGCTTCATCTTCCGCCTAGGAACCCTCCAACCACAAATGATGAACTCAGATTTCTCCAGTTTCCTCATTTCCCCTCCCCCATCTTGTTTCAGCCAAATCCCACGAACTCAGCACCGCCTTCCTAACCTGCAATCTTCTTCCTGACCTCTCCGGCCTCACCGCACTCCGGCCTATCACCGTCTCCTTGACCTCCTTCCACCTATCGCATTTCCAAAGCTCTTCACCCAATCCCTCCTCCCTACCTTTTATGTTAGCCTGCTGGACACACTTTCCTCATTCCTGAAGAAGGGCTTATGCCCGAAACGTCGATTCTTCTGTTCATGGATGCTGCCTGATCTGCTGCGCTTTTCCAGCAACACATTTTCAGCTCTGATCTCCAGCATCTACAGTCCTCACTTTCTCCTCAAATTCACTTTTCGCTCGGTTTACCACCAAGCCTGCCTTCCGAAGTCGATCAAACAAGTCCGATGGATGCTGTAAGTGTTCCTTTCGCGAGTCACCAAAAATCACCAGGGCATCAATATGCATCACACGTTGGATAATCCAGCAACCTTTTGACTAGTCCATGAAATGTGGCCGGCACATATTTCATATCTAATGTAAGTTGCTTGTCCCACATTTTCAACGCAGTCGTCCAACCACAGAACTGGGTATACATGAAACTTTTTTAACTGCATTGACATTATAATAGTCCATACATAACCGTTGGGTAACATTTGGCTTTGGCACCATAACTATGGGTAAGTTCCAGTCACTGTAATGCATCTTTATTATGTCATCTTAGAGCATGCGTTCAATCTCCTTCTGAACCTGTGCCAACTTTAGTGGATTATGCCTGTAAGGATGTTGCTTAATCGTAACGGCATCTCCTACAGATACATTACGCAGAATTAGGTAATACTTCCAAGTTAATATCTGCATATCTCCCGATGGGATAGTAATAACTGTTTCTGGTCATTTCGATTTTTCTCTGAAAGTTAAATCAATAAATCATCCCAATTTTAGACGGCTAACTCATTGTCCACTTTAATTTGAGGAATGTCTGATTCAGAATCCTCTGAAATTGGTTCTTCCTTCTGTGCCAAAAACATTGCCACCTTGTCCTCTGCCTTCTGTTACCTGTCACAGTACATTTTGAGCATATTCACATGTCATACGCTGTGAAATTTTATTCTGTCTGGAGTCCCTATTAAGTAGTTACCCTCACTCAACATCTGCTTTCTTTGATAAGGTCCACTAAACCTTGCTTTTCAAGTTTCACCTATAACTAGAAGTAACAGTAATAACTTATCCCCGATAGCAAAATTGCAATTTTTGGTATCCTATCCGCTTCCTGTTTTATTGCATGCAGCAATACTTTTAAATGCTGTCTAATCAACTTCCCAATGCTATTAATCGTTGCATAAATCTTGAGGCAGACTCCAAATGTGTGGCCTTTGAATTCCGATTTACTATTTTATTCTGAAACAATATTAATGGTCCTTTCATATAATGCCCAAAAATTAATTCAAATGATTGAATTTGCTCTGTTCATGTGGTGCATCCCTGATCACAAAAAGCGCAAATGGAATTCCCTTAGCCTAATCATCTGGATAATCCTGATCATAAGCCATCAACATGGTCTTAAATTTTAATGTCACCTTTCTCGCACTCCCTGCAATTTTGGATGATGTGCAGTAGGTTTGAATCGCTTTATTCCTAAGACATTATAGCGAATATATTAGATGCGAAATTTGAACCTTGATCTCCCCTTATCTCTATTAATAGTCCATATCTTTTTTTAAAAAAAAGAGTAATTCCTCTGCAATTCTTTTAGTTGTGACACTGCATCTCGGGATGGCCTCTGGAAATCTAGTCGATATATCCATTATTGTTAACAAATACTGATGTCCACATTTTTGTCTGAGGTCGGGGAACTACCAATCAAGTAATTCTCTTGCAAAAAGTTCCTCAAACGCCGAATAGTTAAGAAAGGTGCAGGTTTTATTATTGCTTGCGTTTTTCCAATTACCTGGCATGTATGACACATCTGGCAAAATTCAACTACATCCTGTTGCAGTCCAGGCCAGTTAAAATATCTCTGTATTCAGTCTGTGATTTCCTCACTCCTAAATGACTTCTACCTGGTAGCTCATGCACCATTCACATCACCTCCTTTCTGCACCCCATTAGCAATATGAGTTCCCATTTCTCATCTCCTTGAATATGAGTTAGTCTCCAAATCCTCATTTGGGCATCATTTTTAAGGTAATAGCACTTAGGGATACATTCAAAATTCCTAACGTATATGCTTTTAAATACAAATGCTTTAAACTTTTATCTTTCTGCTGTAACTCAATTAGTTTAACTGAGCAAAATGTATTTGCATGATCACCAATTTACTCCTGTTTTATCTGACGGGATACAGTATCTGTTAATGCCACGCAAGCTTCCTTATCTTTACATTTTTGGTAATGCCTGTTTCAACTGGTGACGCTAGGAATTTGTTAGTCACAATCAGGAAAGGTTCCAGGATTCGACTCCTGCATTGCTTCAGTTGCCTGCGTCTCCACTCGCTTTTCAGCTGGAGTAGGCAGTACTCCTACCAGTGAATCAGCTGTACTTCTTGCAAGGACAAATTGTATTCCTGGAGCTGAGAGATTGTCCAATACCTTACCACAATTTCTCCACACTTTTCTGGACACGTTATGCTCGCTTTACATGTATTTGCTCTCATTGTCTCTAGGTGAATTCCATTCAGCTTCACCTTTTCTGGAAATAGCCCTTCAGGAGTGCATAGCTCCTTATCTTTCAGCATCGTAGACTGAGAGGTCCCTGTGTCCCTTAATATTGCATCCTCTTTACCTGCCCTATGTGATTAATTTTTCCCTTTGCAGGTATATTTTCCAAACAGATCTGGCACTTCATTCTTAACAAACCTCCAATCAGCTTGTAAACACTGATGCAGCTTTCTAGCTTCCACTGTGCTTTCTGTTACCATTCCAACAAAACTCCCAGACTTCTCCCGTTTTCTCGCATCTGTGTTTTCTTTTTCTGAAACAACCAACACAGTGATTTCATGTGTCCTAATTTGTTGCAATGAAAACACCAGAGCGTTTTAACCTCTTTGTCTCCTTCAAGTATTTCCTTTTCATCATGAGATAAGTTATCATTATGATCTTCACTGAGATCTACCTTTCCCTTTCTACGTGTGGATTTCCTTTTGCCCTAATTTCCATCCATCATGCACTGAAAATGATTCTGGACGGCAAAACAAGTTTTATAATCATTAATCACTAGTCATAATCGTTAGACACTTCAGTTGCCAGTCCTGCCGTTTTAACTCTCTGTTCTTTCGAATGAGTTTGCACTATGTCAGGCAATGAATTTTTGGATTCCTCCACATTAATTGTTTCTCGCACAGAGTCGTAGGTTTGCTCGCTTTTTAAAGGTATTTTCCTGCTATCAAAATTACTTTGTTTGATCCTTTCAAACTCAATATGGGTTTGACTAGGATCCTTCCTTAGATTTCTGAAACCTTGTTTGTTGGCTTCTGGCAGAAACTCATATGTACATTTTCCCCTCCTCATACTCCCCAGATCACTCCACTGACCATGTTGCGAATACCTCACTAGCTCTACCTACAAGTTTGGTTTGGGTCAACAAAACCCACATGGTCACTGGCCACTGAATTTCTTTAGCCACTTTCCTACTTATCAAATTTAGGCTAGCTGTGAATATACTGATAAAGCTTTCTCACCAGGCTTTGGACGACCATGGGTTTGCACATCCTCACTCTGTTCTTCACTAAGCTTACCTTCAGCCTTTATCTCCATCCTTTTAAGCTGACTTTCCATTCTAAGTGTCCATCAATGAAGCTCAAATGCTCTCTCTTTTCCTTTCTCTCCCAATGAAGCTATTTATTATTTTTTTCTCTTTCCTCTGTTAAACCTATTAGTTCTCTTTCCTCCTCTTTTGATTTTAGTCGTCGCTCAAACTGCTTCATTTCTGCTTCTACCTCAAGCTGCTTCATTTGAGATTGAAGCTTAGTCATCTCCACAGATTCTGATGGAGTTTCCAGCAAATTGCAATGCTGAGCTACTGCTGCAATCAACTCATCTTTCTTCACATTAGGACGTAACTTCAACTCCCATCGTTTCGTAATTCTTGCTGCTTGGACTTATGTGCATTCTGTAAAATCCCCAAGGTACTTTTTCCACCTTCAAAACAAGCTTGGTTCCTGCAAGAACCATTGCTATCTGATGATATATTTACTCACCAAATTAACACACGAAATAAGAGGCAATAACACCTGCCACTTGCTGTCTAAATTCCACAAAGGACCCCCAATCTGTTATGGACCAGACCCGAATCCTAAAAACATTTTATGCAGGTCACCCGGACCGTAACTTTGCTATTTGTTGAAGGTTAGTGTGTAGCTGGTATTCCCAGATAGAATTTGCTGGTCAGACTGCGAGTTTTAAACAAATAACATTTACTTACCAAATTACCAAATGAAAATAGAATACCTGAATAACGTATCGTACCCGAATGCAACAGGCTATCCAGACATAAGGATGCTGTTCTGAAATACATGCAACAATCCCAATAAACAAACCCCTGAGCACAAAGTGTAAAATTGACACAACTGCTTGCAGGTTATAAGGTCAGAAGAGCAGAATGAGGGAGACAGCTTTCAGTGACTCTGACTCAGGTAACCCCAGAACTGACCCAATCTGTCCAGCTAGGGAGCTGGCCACGTCCTCTTGATTGTACATGTTTCTTTTTAAAGACTTGAAAAGCTTCTGGATGCGGCATTATCTGTTACATATAAACAAAAGGACCCCAACGAACCTTTCAAAATTCTGACATGTTGGAATGTTGAATCGTCTGGACTCTCTTTGAAAAAAATCAAGGATAACATAACCCTGTAAAACGTCTGACTTTGTGACAATATGCCACATTTGGCTTTGAACTGATTTTGGACTGATTTCCAAAAATGTAAGTCTTACTGCTTTGAAACGAATAAAGTATATTAAGGTGTTTGTGAGTTTACATAAAACAGTGTTCAATCGTATTGTGTGTTGAAGATTCAACATTGTCTTATTAGAGAAACGAGAGGAATATCCAGACAGATCCACACTTCCTGTGTATGTTCTGTATAAATATGCCCACTGAGAATCTGTTGCTTGGCGCCTGTTCTAGTCGAGGAGAAATCAGCATGGTAACAGCATCTAAATTCTGTTTTTTTTTGTGTGGGTGTTCATGGTGGAGCATTCAGGATGTTAAGTATTGCAAATGGTCCACACAGCAGAAACATCTAGCTTGCGATAAGAAAACATCCATCATTCTCCCTCTCAACTAACTTCACGAGAGTAATTGCTGATGGGAGATGTGACCATTGGCCACCATTCAATTCAATCCAGTTGTTATTGTGAACTGAAGGTAGCATACTGATAGAGGTTAACTGGATCTTTTTGTTCAGTGACTGTGATTGATGTCAGTCGGCATGGTTCCTAATTGTGTCACTGGATGGTTTTCCTCTTCTATCTATAAAGACCTTCTTGCAATGCTTTATTCCATTATAGCTGCAGATGTATCACCTCCAACACTAACAGGCACCATCAGTTACAGAGACAGGGAGAGGAGAGATAAGAATCTGAGAACTATAGGCTGTAATGTTCCAACAATGGTTCAGAATCTGAGAGTAGTAGACTGGAATATTACAACACTTGATCAGAATCTGGAATGTCGCACCAATGGTTCAGCATCTAAGAAAAGTAGACTGAAATGCTGCAACAATGGATAGGATTTTATCCTGTGGTCTTTTCTATGTTTCCTGGTAGTGGCACCTATTACCATATCGGATATACGGTGTACCGTTGATTATTCAGGCTGGTTACTATCCCATGCTTGCTATTGTTGGTGTTCCTTTTATGTCTCCCCATCTCTATCGATTTATTAATCCTATAAGCCATGGTGAACTTTAGTGCTGTTTCTGTTATCTATAATTAGTGAAGACGGAAATTATTGTCTTCAGTTTCAAATGCAAATCCATTTATGAACCACAAATTTCAGAACCGCCCAAAACCACGCCATCGCAAACAACTGTGAACAAGACTATTCACAATTCTGAAGTACCTATTTGCCCTAAATAGATTTATGCCTTGGTATTCTCTCCATAACTGAAGCTGTCCACTACCAGCTCCATGATATCCCCAATCCCATCTTAACGTCAGTGTGGGTGCTAAATAAAATATTATCTATAACTTGGAAAAATCCAGACTTTATGGTTCCTGTTCTCTTCTAACCAATTTTTCCGTTACAAATGTTTCCATCACAATCGTGTTCTTGTCTGTAAAGTGAATTCATGACAGGGACGCTGTGTCCGAGTAGTAATGTAACTGGCCACGTAATTCAATGGCCCACGTTACTACACTAAAGACACTGTTTCAAATCCTATCTTGGATGATGAGAGAACTCAAACTCAACTGACAGGAACTGGAAATACAAGTGCATTTTACTAATATAATCCCACCAGCACTTTGTCAATAAGTTTATCTATTTCACTGTTGTCCTTTGGTAAAGAATTCTAGCATTATTACCTGGCATGCATTAAGATTGACGTCAGACCCACTGCCTTAAGGAATGACCGTACAGTAAAACTGATTTAATGAGGTCAACAAATGCTGCCCTTGCCAGTGGTGCAGACATCCTATGTAATAACAACATGAAAGGTTGAATAAAAAACAAAGAATGATGCTTGAGATCAGGATAAAAAAGAACGAGGAAGTGCCAGAGAAACTGAACAGATTTGGCAGCGTCAGGTCGAGAGAAAAATAGAAGTGCCATTTCGAGTACAATCACCATACACCAGAACTGAACTGGGAAATAGTTTGTTTGATGTTGGTGACATGGATGTCTGTTGTGAAGGGGAGAAGGATTGGATTGAATAGATCGAGAAAGAGAGAGATAGAGAGAAAGATACAAACAGAGGAATTGTTGATGATCAGATGGAAAGGAAATAAAAATCCAGTTTAATCTCATTTATTTTTCTCCTGCTCCCATATTGCTGAAAGTCCTGGTTTAAAGTGATTTATGTCCTTTGGTCTCTCTTCCTTGAGTGTGATCATCTTCCTTTATTCATTAATGGGGTGCTGGACCAGTAATTAATTTCTTTTTCCTTATTGTTCTTGAGAATTAGTGAGCTGCCTCTCTGACCCACTGTAGTCTGTGGGCTGTAGGTAGTCAGTGCTGAGGTTCGCCCTGTTTCATTTCTTTAAGACTTTGTAGTGAATGATATAACTGAGTGGGTGGCTTGGCCATTTCAATCTGCAACTGTTTGTTAACCACAGTGCTGTAGTCTGAAGTCACATGTGAGACCGACCAGGTGAAGATGGTAGATTTCCCTCCTTGAAGAGCATGAGTGTGCCAGGTAGGACACACAACAATGGTTTCATTGATTCTCAATTCCTTTATGTTTTATTGAATGTAAATTCCAACATTTGCCGTGGTGGGATTCGAATCCGTGGTTTGGGTCATCACCGGGGTTCCTGGGTTACTATTTCAGAGATAATACAGTTAGGCCATCGCTTCCAACCATCTCCAATGACAATAGTGGTGTTGCTGTTGGCGTTTTGCAAGGCAACGAAATGATTTTGCAAACCATACCATCCTTCTCATTTTGTATTTATGAGAAGGCGAGGTGATGGGAAATGCTCTTGTTGAAAAGGAACTGGATTTGCTTGGTCATGACACACTGACAGAATTCATACGGAGCAGTAAATAATCAGTACAGTAAATGTATAGTGCCAATCATTTCGAATTGATGAAAGTATAAGAGTGAAGATACCTCAACGAATTTGTAAAGTGATATTGAGACAGTACTTGGGGCGCTGTGAACAGATTTTCTCTCCTTTATAAGGGATGACCTCCTTGTCACGTGAGGCAGTGTAAAGCTGTTACACCAGACTAATCCCTGCAGTGAAGCTACCATGAGGAGAATATAAAGGAAATGAGTATTTAATCTGCAGTGCCACAAAATAATAAAATGCGTTTGCAATAAAACTTGAGCGTTAAAGACCAACATTCATTATTTTCTAAACAAAACATTGATATCGTGAAATATTAGGTGTTTTCTACAATACATATTTTCACATTTGGACAAGTATATGATAGGAAGGGTTTAGAAGGATATGGGCCAAGTGCAGGGAAATGGAGTTAGCATGGATGACCATTTTAGTCGGAATGGACCAGTTTGGACTAAAGGGCCTGTTGAACTCTATGACTCTGTGATAGTTTACATATCTCTGTAGACCCTCCCCCATGTTGGTTGAGAGAAAGCTCCACGTTCTGAACAAACTCTCACCATCTCAATGTACAGTTGGAGTGAGATCCTTCACTGAGCGTCATGATGTTCAGAAATCTGTCAGCAGCCACACTCTGACAGGGTTGGCTATTCTCAAAAGCTTCTGACCTCCATGCAGAAGACTAACCTGTCTTCTCGGAGATGGAAGATGCCTCCTTCAGATGTGTCACAAACCATCCGCTGAGCCTCCTTACCATCAGCAAACCATGTTAATTTAACACACGTGAAACATTAGCAATGGAGCCAGGAGGCACAACATGGAGCAGTCCGTCCAATCAGTCTCTGCTTCATTGGTTTGTCGTTTTGCAGCATCAATGACATCCTCCTACTTCAATGTCACAGTCTGGAGGTGCTGAATGCCCTCTTCTGTTCTTGTGTCAGTTTCGTGAGGGGCTTAATGTCCTCTTCCTCGTTCCAGGAAGAGCTTCATCATTGGGTGACCCGTGGGAGCTGATTATCAGCGTGTTGTACTGACTAGACTCCTTATCTTCCTGTGTAAAAATAGACAAACAGGAGGCTGGAAGAAACAGCAAGCTAGGCAGCATTAGGAGGTGGTGACGTTAACATTTCAAATTTACCCGTTCTTCCGGACTGCGAGTGGGGGTAGGGGACACTGCCAATAAAGCAGAAAGGGAGTGGTTGGGATGGGGAGAGCAGCGGGATGGTGTGGTAGGGGAAAGGTGGACACAAGTGGTGGGTGCATCCTGGTTGGTCGATGGAAGGGATGAATCCAGTTGGGAGATGGAAGGCGGGGTCATTTGGTGGAATGGAAGGGAGGAGGCGGGGCTGGAAAGGGAGTAGGACCATGTTGGGAAGGTTACTTCAAATTGGAGAACTCAATGTTGAGTCCTCCAGGCTGTAGGCTACCCACGCCGAAGGTAAGATGTTGTTTCTCCAAATTGGGATCTGACTCACTGTGGCAACAGAGGAGGCAAAGGATGGTCATCTTGGAAAGGGAGTGTTAAGGGGTATTGAAAGGAGTGGTGACTGGGAGTTCAGGTCACCCCTTTTGGGTCCGGCTGTGATGCTCGGGGAAATGTGCCCTTAGTTTAAGTTGCTCGCCCCGATGTAGAGAAGACCACATCAGATGCACCTGATGCAGTTAACTAGGTTGAAGCAGAAGCAGGTGAACCTCTGTTTCACCTGGAAGGACTGTTTGGGGCACTGGATGGAGGTGAGGGAGGTGTGTGCCAGCAGGTGATGTATTTTATTTTTCATTTGCAGGGTTAGTTGACCATGGGGATTGACAGATTTCGTGGGGAGAGTGGCACGAACCAAAATTAGCAAAGGAATCAGTCCTTGTTGAAGATGTGCCAGGTGATGGGATCCAACCGAGTTTACTGCATGCGCCATTCCTGATGTGATCTTTATATCGGGGAGACCAAATGCCAACTAAGGGGAATGGTTTGCTGGGCATCTCAGCTGGACCTGTAAGGGCTGACCAGACCTCCCAGTCACTGCCTATTTCGATTCCACCTCCCACTCTCATTCCGACATGGCCATCATTGACGTCCTCCATTGCCACAAAGAACCAAAGCACAAATTGGAGGAACAATGCTTCATATTCCACCTGTGCAGCCTACAGCCGGGGTAATTCAGCACTGAGTTCTCCAATTTCTAGTAACCTCCCTTCCAATATCCCGACCTCCTTCTCAGCCCGTCCCCCTTCCATTCCTTTGATCAACCCATCTTCCCACTGTCAACTGGATTCATTCCTCCCATTGACCAACCCGGTGGTACCCTCTACCTGTGATTTCCCACCACAACACGCCGCCTCCTCCTACTCCCCCACCTCACTTCTTTATCTGTACACACACTTGCCCCACCCCCAGACCTGAAGAAAGGTTATACCCAAGATATGGACGTGTTCTCCTGATGCTGCTTGGCTTGTTGTGTTCTTCCAGTCTTCTGAATTCCAACATTTGTAGTGTTTTTTTTCGAAAAACTCTTCTTGTGTAATAGGTAAGAGGGAATGAATGCGCTGTGCCTCTACTTATCCAATAGCTTCTATGGGCTGAATGGCCATATTTCTGTGAAACCAGCTTGAGATTTTGAATGAGCTCCTCTTTTTTCGTCCTGTGGAAATCTTCAGGGTCCAGCAGTGCTGTTACATGAATGTTACCTACACATTAACAGCATGAACTTGAATGTTGTCCAGGTTTTGATGTTTTATGAGATCTTTTCTGAGCATCTTCAATTCTGATCGAATGACGGAGGGTAAGACGTTGCTGAAGCAGCTGAAGATGTTTGTGCCGAGGAAGCTGCCCTGAGGATCGCCCACAGAGATATCCTGGGACTGAGAGGATTGATCTCCACCAGCCATATGGTGTTCTGAATGGCCCAACCACTTGGGAGTTTACAACTGATTCCAATTTGTTTCAATTTTATTCAGTCTCCTTGACACCTTGTTCTGTCACGTCCTGCTGTGATGTCAGGGCCAGCAACTCTGACGCGGTGTTCATATCTTTTGATTTGGAGATGCTGGTGTTCAACTGGGGTGTACAAAATTAAAAATCACACAACACCAGGTTATAGTCCAACAGGTTTAATTGGAATCACACTAGCTTTCTGATCGTCGCTCCTTCATCGGGTGTTAGTTGAGGGCTCAATCCTAACACACAGAATTTATAGCAAACATTTACAGTGTGATGTAACTGAAATTATACATTGAAAAATTGATTGTCTGTTGAGTCTTTCATCTGTTTGAATATCATGATACACAAACAGATGAAAGACACAACAGACAATCAAGTTTTTGTTCATGTCAAAGGCCAAGGTAAATGTGTAGGGACTGTTTCCTTCTCTCAGAGGGTAGTGACTGTTGGGGCCTCTCTATCCCAGACAGCTACATCTCTGAATGTTTGGGGGAGCAGGGTGTTGTGAATGAATTTTGACACATCAGGGAGTTAGGGGCTAAAAAGAATTGGGCATGAAAGATAAATTGCGGCCAGGAGAGAACAGTCCTGACCAAACTGAAGGGAAGGACAGGCTTCACGGGCTATATTACCATAAACCCCATAGTCCAGTCACTTTGTTGCCTCTTCCATTTCATGTGGTACTGGCTTCAAGTAGCTGAATAGGCTGATACTGTTGCTGCATGATCTAAACTGGCTCTAGTTCTATCGACTGGAGGGGCTGATTGGTCTCCTGTAAATGTATATCATAGTACAGGAGCTGAAAAGCCTCATCCTGTTCTGGTGTAACTGACTTTTGAGTACTCACTTGTCTTGTTACTTCTGACTTGCATATTCCCAATTTATCAGTGTTAAATTTTATCGGTCCATTGATGTGGCTATCTGAACAATCTGCTTTCCCAATGCATGTACATCTTATCCCTCAGAATCTTCTCAAGTAATTTACCTACCACAGATTTAAGCTTACTGGTCTGTATTTCCCAGCCTTTATTTTTCCGTCCTTCTTGAATAAGGGCACAACATTTGCTATCCTCCCGCCTTTGGGGATCTCACTTGTGATAACTGTTGATCAAAATTATCAGCCAGGGCCTCTGCAAATTCTTCTCTCGCCCCTTGCACTGTTTTTGGATATATCTGGGAAGGACCGTGAGACTTATCCAACTTCAAACATTCTAGTACATCCAATACTTCCTCTACTGTGATATGGACCGTCCCTAAGTTATCACCAATAATTTCCCCAATTTCCCAAGTACTCCTGTCTTTCTCCACGGTAAACATAGAGGAGAAATATTTGTTGAGGATATCGCTCATCTCTTATGGTTCCACACAAACATATCCATTTTGGGTCTTTGAGGGGTACTATTCTCTCTCTAGCTTTTCCTTTAATACACTTAAAGCACCTCTTTGGATTCACCCTGACCTTCTCAGGCAAGGTTATCTCATACCCCCTTTTCTCCCTCCTGATTTCCTTCTCCAGTAAATGTCTGCATCCAATGTACACCTCCAGATATTCGCTTGATCACAGCTGCGTCTACCTGAGCCACGCCTCCACATTTCTTTTGATAAAAGCCAAAGATCTCTTGTCATCCAGTGTACCTCTTTCCTGTCAACTTTCCTTTCACCCTCTCAGGAGCATATAGATCTTAAACTCCGACTTGCCGGAGGTCCCTTTGCTTGCAAACGGACTACTCCAATCAACCCCTGCAAACTCCTGTCTATGTCCATCAAAATTAACCTTGCCAATATTTAGAACTTGAATCTGTGGACCAATTTTTTCCCTCTCCATAGCTATTTTAAAATTAATAGATCCATTGTCACTGGTCCCAAAGTGCACATCTACTGTCACCTCTCTCACCTGTCCTGACATATTTCCTAAGAGTAGGTCAAATTTTGCCCCTTCGATCTACATTCTGCTTGAGGATTCTTTCCTGATGCACTTAATTCATTCCATCCCATCAAATCCCTTAATGCTCTGGCAGTTCCAGTCTGTGTTTTAAAAAATATTAAAGCCCCTATTATGACAACCCAAATGTTCCTGAAAGTCTCCGCAATCTCTCTACATATTGTTGTTCCAGCAATTACTGTTGACTATTTGGGGGCCTATTGTACAACCCAATAATGTCACCATCCCCTTCTTATTTCTTAGTTCCACCCACAAAGCCTCATCGGATGACCCATCAGTTATTTTATCTCTGATCACTGCTGCGATATACCCTTTATTCAGAAATGCAAATCCCCTCCTCTCGTTTCACAATCTCTGTCCCTCCTAATGCATTTAACCCTGGTAAATTAAGCTGTCAGTCCTATCCATCCCTCAGAATAATATCAGTGCTGTTGTTGGACAATACTTGCACTGAGCATATGAATTACCCTGGATGTTCCCAGAGATGGCTGGGCTGCCTTTGATTGAGTAAGTGCTGAAGCTCCATGAGATGATGCTGTTTTGTAATATAGAAACTTACTGTGTACCGTCAAAGGAACAAAGCAGCAACTGCCATTGCTTCTTGCCTCAGGATAGATCAGAGTATTAATGGCTGCAACTGTAAAGAATCATGCAATGAAAAACAGACCTATCGCATCTGTGCCAGCAAGTGCATATGCAAAGGCTTTTTAAACGTTTGTGAGGTTACTTGTCTCAACCAGCCTCCTAGACAACGCATTCCAGATTCATTCTCCCCTCTCAATTCGAAACACATTCCACAAATCCTCTCTCAATTCCCTGCCTTTCACTTTAAAGTGTATCCCTTAGTTTTTGATTCTTTGAATAAGGAAAGCAGCTGCTGTCTGTTCATCGTTTCCATACCCCTTATGCTCTTGTATACCTGTCCCATATTCCCTCCTCAACCTTTCCTGCTGCAAAGAAAAACGAGCAAATTTTGCGCTCCTCTTTCATACTCACTTTTGAGTACTCACTTGTCTTGTTACTTCTGACTTGCATCTTCCCAATTTATCAGTGTTAAATTTTATCGGTCCATTGATGTGGCTATCTGAACAATCTGTTTATATCCTCCTGTAGCCTAACACTTTCCTCCTGACTGTGACCAACCCAGCTCATCTTTGTGTCATCCATTCCACTGGACATCATTCCACTGCTCCCCACCTTCCACATTCTCGCAATCGTAATTTCCTTCCTGTTCTCCAAATGTTATTCAGAGGAAGATTTGACAATTCCAGACTCTTGCTTTTCCAATTTTGCATATTTATGAGTAATGGAGTTAACACGTTTTATGAGGGAGCCACAAATAGCATTTTCGACACAGAGTTGAATTCGCCTTTTGCACTCTGCCCCTCTGCAGTTTTTATTTATGAACATTGGAAATAATTTAGGATAAAATAGGTTTTGGCACCTTGTGGTGGAACATTAGCAATTTGCGTGGCACTGTTCTTTGTAACATTCCCTGCAATAGCCAGAGCTGAAGAAATTTTCCATCTGCAGGATAGATATGGACTCATTCATTGTTTGTTTAAATCAACGAGTGTGATGAGGATAAATGTTCAATTAAGTTCTATGATATGGTCAAACTGCAGAAGATCAAATCATATTCTCATATTCACCTTGAATTGGAAGCAAATACATACTGTAAAGAAATCAAAAATGTTGAAACACCACAGTCGGGGAGAAATAAACATGTCGTCTGCACTTGATGGAGATATAGAAATATATAGTACATGTACAAACTGAACAAGAATTAAGTGATAGAAGTGAAAGTATAAGAAATCCTTTCTTAGTTTTGAAAGGAATCCAGATACCGATTTTCCTGAACAGTGATGTTTTCTCATGCCATCTCACTCGCTCAAAAACAAGTTTTTTCCCTGTCAATAAAACTTCATCTGCCATTCTTCCTCCTCCGTCCTACTCTTTTCTTACACTCCTACTTCCCTTGCACTACCCCTGCTACATACTCTTCCACTCATGATCTCCCTTCACACTCTTCTTCTGCCACTCCCACTGTAAGTTACGTCAATTCCCCAGTTACTCCCACTTTATCTAGTCATCCCTTTCCCTTTTTGCTTTGCAACTGGGATAATGGGAGCCGCTGGCTTCTGTGCTGCTATTTGTCATCGGTAAAGGATGAGATTGAGATGATCAATGTCCAATACGAACAGACAATACTGTGTTTCTGTCACTGTCCAATGCACCGTGAACAGGCTAGTTTTTTTTCTCATGGTCGAGTGGCGTGTCTTTCTGTCTCTGTCACAGCACTTAACCAAGCAAACTCATCACAAATAGGACAAACTTCTCCTCAGAATCTGAATTCCATGCATCAGTTTTCCCTTAAACATTGTGAGTAGAGTGAGCACATTGTTCAAACAGGCTGTGTACTATCCTTTTGTTCTTTATTCAGTTAACTGATTTTCCAGTGTTGAGGTGAGATCAGAGTAACTGCGTTGCATCAAAGTAGTATTCGACTCGTATAACATCAGGGATCCGGAGTAAACTGTGGTCAATGAGAATCGCAGGAAATTCTGCGCTGATAATTTCCTAACTGAACAATGACACTATCTCCAGAGCTATTAGGAATGACAAATAAACTCTGCCCTTGCTAGTCCCTTCCAAAACTATGGATAAATTTGTCTTGTTAATAACATCAAGACATATTATGTTTTCACAGTTTGGTCTAAAGTCTCCGAAAAGTAAGACCTTGCTGCTTGAGTGTCACTTCAGTAAAATCAGGACGTTACAATAAGATTACCTTCCCAATTATTTTCAATCAGTTACTTTCTGAGGAATGATCGTGCGATATCAGTACCACTGAGGTCAACGTTTACTCTGTCCAGCAGCATCACATCACATTGGCTCGAGGCAGCCCCACTCCACAATTCTAATTTATTCACTGGCTCATTCATCGTGCTAACCAGATGTACTGGGCACACAATTTTCAACAACGTGGAGATGCCCTTGGCCCTCTGGAAAGTTCCTCCCCTCCCATACCTGCCCTCTGATTCCATGCCCTCCCCCAACTCCATCTACTGTCATTTATTCACCATCCCTCCTGAACTTTCACAATCTGATGCTGAATGTTCTGTACTCAGCAAATATCTGAACATTACCTCTCTGTGCCCCCACTTTAATGAATTTTAGGCATGACATTAGGTTGAGCTCTTCTGCTGTCTTCGCCTCAGTGCCCGTTTCTTTCGGCAAAATTCCTCTCCCTGTCCAATAGGTCCAGTTACCCAGCTGCAACACTCTCCCTCCAACTAGACCCCTCCCTTTGGCCTTTAGCTGAATTAAATCGGTTCATTGCGAAATCTCAACATGAAATTGGTTGTCTTAATTTCTCTGCACTCCCCTGACCAAATCCAACCTATCACTGGTCGAACAGTCTACATTCGATGTGCTTACATCGAATTGTTACTGTGTTATTCAGCCTGTGCCGATAAGGATGGTGCTGCTATAGTCTGGTGGACTGATTTCGACATTGCAGAGGTTGAACGCCTACTCTCAGATACCTCCTCTAATCTCCCCCAGGACCATGACCCTACCATGGCACATCGGGCCATTGTATCTACTCCGATAACTGACCACATTTCATGTGGAGATTCCTGCACCACTTGCTCCTTCCCCATAGCTGTCCCCGAGCTGATGGTCTTCTGACAGCAGAGCACGCTTCTATGTCCTCCCAGGAATTTGCAAATAGAACTGCCTGGGCAGACCCATTGCTTCAGCCTGCTCCTGTCACACAGAGGAACTGCATGGATAAACACATGGGCCCCAGTTATGCCTTTTTTTCTTGGGGTACGTCAACCATTCCCTGTTCCAGTTCTACTCCAGCACCTATCCACAACTTTTTGTTCAATACATAGATGATATAATTGCTGCTGCTTCTCTCTCTTGCCCGGAATTGGAAAAGTTCATTGATTTCCCTTGGAATTTGAACCCCTCCATCACTTTCAACTGGTATCTCTCTCACTCCTCCCTTCCTTTCCTCAACATCTCTGCTTCCATTTCTGGGCTACTGATATCCAGTGCTAACCCACCGACTCCCACAGCTTCCTGGAGTATATGTCCTCACACCTGGTTTCTTGCATAAACACAATTCCATTCCCCCAGTTCCTCCGTCTCCACCGCATTGCTTCTAATGATACTAAATTCAACAAGGAAGCCTTTGAAATGTCCACCTTGTTCCTCAATCAAGGGATTCCCCATCATTGTTGTCAACAGGGTCCTCAACCGAGTCTGATCCATCTCCTGCAATTCTAGCCTCCCCTCCCCTTCCCTCTCGCAACAGTTTCCTTTGCCCTCACCTACTATCCCAGCAGCATTCAAATGCAGAAAATCAGCAGCCCGCATTTCCTCTACCTCCATCGAGATGTCCCCATCTGCACATATTCACATCTCCTCCCCTGTCCACCTTCTAGAGGGATCATTCCCTCCAGGACACACTGGTCTACTCTTTATTCACTCACACCACAGGTCCACTTCACTTTCCCCCGCCGGAGGTGTAACACTTTCCCATTTACCTCCCTCCTCATCAGTATCCAAGGGCCCAAGAATACCTTCCAATATTTCCCACAATCCGGTCTACTACATGCGCTGCTCACAATGTGGTCTCCTCTACATTGGGGAAATGAAGGGTAGACTGGGTGACCGCTTCACAGAACATCCAAGTTGTACCTCTGCAAAAGACCCTGATCTTTCAGTTGCCTGACAGTTTTACAACCCGTCCTGTTCCCTGACCATTATCTCTGTGTCAGGCTTGCTGCAGTGTTCCAGGCAAGTTCAGCGCAAGCTGGAAGAACAACACCTCATTTTCCATGTGCGGACCCTGCAGCCATTTCGACTCAAAATCAAGTTCAACAATTTTCGGGCCTGAACTCCCCAATGTCCTAGCCCCCTACCCATACAACAGGCTTTGTTTTCACATAGCCTTCCCTTACTCACAACCTATTCTTAGCTACTAACAGTCTCCATTAAGAACTATCCAGCATATAACCCAGCATTTTCCGCGTTACCATTAATTCTGAGGAATGGGCACTGGACCTCAAACGCCAACTCTGATTTCTCTGCACAGATGCTGCCCGACCTGCTGAGAATTTGCAGCAGCTTCTGTTTTATTTCAACATTTTCATGGCAAGTTCACACAATGCAATACGTCATCGATATTTAGAGCCTGTCAAACATAGGAACTTCGTAATTTCTTATTTAAAATCCATAACAAATTACTCGAGTTACAACTGAGATAACAGCTTTGCTGTTATCACTCACATCAGACACTTTGTCACAGTTGAGAAAGAAGAAAGAATTCAAAAGAGCTGGAGCGAAACTCAATAGATCTGGCAACATCTGTTCAGAGATGCAAAAAAAACCCTTTGATTCTAATACGATTTTTCAGACAGTGTCACCTCATATTACATATGTTAATTCAGTTGCTCTCTGCAGGTAATTCCTCATCTTTTTCGTTTCTCCAGCGTTTTCTGTTTGTTTTTCATGTTTCCATTATCTCTATATTTCATGTTTCTTGACAGGTCTACATGGTTAACTTGGTTAATTTTGGACAATGTGGTCATTTCTTGTTTGTCTTACAGTTGGTGTGTCTGTGACACCTGAATTGCAGCCGAAATCTGTTTCTTCTTTAAGATAGAAAGTAAAAAACAATCTGAAAATCCTGTAAATCTCAGGCAATCTATATTTTAGAGGCAGCTGGACTTCATGAAATAATAGGGATAGATTTTTTAGGATGGAACAGTCTGTGTCCTTCATTGACCTAGCTTGTCTCCCCAATCTCCAAAAGCTTTCAATGCATAACATAGAATTATTACAACAAAGGTGGTGAAAACTCAGCCCATTGTCCCTTCCAGTTTGGAATGAGCGATATTTCTACTATTATTCTCCTGTATTGTCCCCATAGCCCTGCACATTTTGTTATTAGTATCTGCTTTTAATTGTAGACATACTGCCAGATATGAACAATATTATCAATCTCAAACAAAAATAGACGTTGGAGGGAAAGCTCAACATGTCTGGCTGTATCTGTGAAGAGAAATCAAAGTTAATGCTTCAGGTACGGTGACCTTACTCAATCTGTATTCCCAATAATTAAATGGTGTGTATATAAAATATAGATACTTTATCACATTTGAAATTATCCTGTACAGTTCACATTGTCATTCACCATTGCATCTTCCAAACGTTAGCTCTTTCCTTGTTGTGAACTATATTTAATTCTATATGACGTTAAGAGTGATGATGACTGGGGAATATCATTGTACTCCCCATGCAGTCTCCACAGCTACTATCCCCATTCTGCCCTATCTCCCAGCCAAACCTGACTTGTTAATTCATAAGCCTTAATAAATAAGTTCACTTTTGGTTTTGGACTGAGGGGAAAAAGCATAAAAATTACTGCTTTACAACAAATGAAACGACGTTAAGATGTTTGTCAATTTGTATAAATTAATTACTTAAGAGGATTCTGTATGGAGGTTGCAACGTGCCTTTATTAGAGAAGTGAGAGGAACATTCAGAGAAGTCCACACTCCCTATCTATGTTCAGGGCAACTGTTCCCAGTGATAGTGTGTTGGCTGGCGTTTGTTCACGTGGAAGAGAGATCAACACATTAATAACATCCTGACTGTGTTTCTTTTTTTCGTGGAGGGGCGGGAATTCGGTGTAAGACGATTACAGCATTGCAAACGTACAAGAGACCAGAGTCATCTAGCCTGCGATAAGAAACATCCATCATTATCCCTCACAACTGACTTCAGTAGTGTAATTGATGAAAGGAGATGTGACCAATAGCCTGCGATGTCAGTATCCAGTCCAGTCAAGTTAAATTGTGAACTGAATGTACTTTATTGAAAGCTAGAACTGTTTGCTCAGTGACTGTGATTGATGTCCAGCTCCATGCATTGTAACTGTGTCACTGGAGGGTTTTCCTCTCCTATTAGTGAGGGCTTCACTCAGTGCGCTATCCCAGTGTAGGAGCAGATGCATCAGCTCCAACAATAACACAGATCAGCAGCTGCCCAGATGTGAAGAGGACAGATCTGAATCTGAGAATAATGGACTGGATAATTACTGTAAGAGGAGGCTTTCCTTGGGTCTTTCCAACATTTCCCTCTATTGGGAATTTCTACCTTATCGGATATCAGCAGTGCTGATTATTATTTTGGGCGGTGTGGAGGGTGTGTTACTAACCTATTCTCGCTATTGTTGGTGTTCTCTACATCTGTCCATTCATTAATCCCATAAACAATTTTGAACTTCATTGCAATTTCTGTTATCTATATTTGTCAAAGAAAGTAACTATTATCTTCAATTTCAATTCCAGTCTCCATTCATTTGAATTGCAGACGACTCCCTTACAAACATCTGAGAACAAAACTGTGCACAACCTCGAGATCCCTTTTTGCCCTGAACTGATTTATGTCTCATGTTCTCTCTGTCACAAACCCTGTCCACTACCAGCTCACAATATCCCCAGTCTCCATCTCTGCGTCATTGCTGTGGCTGAACAAACCATTGTCTGCACGTTGGTAAAATTCAGACTTTATATTTCAAGCTCTCTTCTGGTCTCTTTTCCAGGTGCAAGTATTTCAATCGCAAAATTGTTCTTGTCTCAGACGGTCCTTCATGATTAGGACAATGTATCAGAGTACGAATATCACTGGATGTAACTCAGGAGCAAAGCATATTAAACGAAAGACATTGTTTCAAGCGATTTGTTTCAAGTCCTACCACAGCTGATGGCAGAACTTCAATAAAAATGATAAGAATTGGAATAAAAGTGAATTTCACGAAAAACAACCATAAAACCCACATTTTGTCTGAAAATCTTCCTGTTTCACTGATGACCTTCGGGATAGAAATCTAATGTTACTACCCGGTCTGGGTTAAGTGTGACTTCAGACCCATATCAATGTGCTTGATTTTATATTGGCTTCTGGATTGGCCTCACAGTCAGGGCAATTAGTGACGATTAACAAATGCTGCCCTTGGCAGAGATGCCGACTTCCCTTGGAATAACAAATTTGAAGCTTAAACCAAATAAAGAAAGATGCTGGCGATATGAAACTGCATAAAAAATGCAAAGAAAAGAACAAAGTGTTGGGGAGCTTTTCTTAACTGAAAGCAGCTGTAAAATAGTGTGAATAATACGTGGGTCAGGGAAGTCTGCTTTGAAGAGGAGGAGGAGTGAATTGAATCAATAGAGATAGAGACAGAAGAAAAAGAGCAAACAAAGGGGATGATGATCAGCTGGGATGGAAATAAAATGTGAGATTCACCTCATTTATTTTTAACTTTTCTCATCTTCCTGAGTATCATGGCCATGTTGGTACATGTATCCCCCGCTTTTCAGAAATTTGCTTTTTGCCACTTCCCTTTCTGAAAAATCTCCATATGTCCTGTTTTCGCTCACCAAAAGAAATCTGAAGAGGATTTGCACTTTTACCAAGAAAGGTGATGTTTTCCCACATGAATTAATGCTACTTAGCTTTACACCATATCAGCTTATGAAAGGTTTTGTAAGAACACTTTACTTTCAGAAACCTAGGGAAAACTGAATGTAACAAAGATCATGTTTAAAACGATTTGATCCCAACTGTCTGTCTTCGCTGAGTGTCGTCATCTTCTTAAATTTATTAATGGGATATAGGTATCGCTGGCTGGGCCAGCATTAGTTCACTTTTTTGATTGCCCTTGAGAAGACCTTGAGCCTCACAGGGCATTAGGCAGAGTGAGGCACACAAGGTGACAGCTGCACAGGAGGTGTGCAAAGCAAGAGCGACTTTAGTAAGATTAATGTTATTTGAAAAGTTAGAGATGTCAATTCGTCAGTGTAATTACGGTAGGAAAGAAGGTGTTCCTGAGCATGCTGGTCCATGTTTTCAAGCCTCTGAATCTCCTCCCTTTCGGAAGACGTTGTAGGAGATCATTACCAGTTTTCGAGAGATATTTGATGTTGCCAGCCTTTCGATGACAATGAGAAGTCTAAATGGATGGAAGGTTGTCTTCCATGATCGTCTGGGCTGTGCACACAACCGTCTGTAGTTTCTTATGGTCCTGGGACGAGCAGTTACCGTCACACTATTATGCACGTGAATAGAATGCTCTCAGTTGCCAGTATGTAGAGCACTGGGAGAAGGCAGTTCCAAAATATTAAGATGTAATAATTGGCTGTTAAATGGATATCCAAGTTCTGGTTGCTGTTTTGACAACAATTGAAATTTAACCAATAAAATTAAATTATGTCCAAGATACCAAAACACAATTGAGTTTATTGTATTGCCAACATCCAACCAAAGAGCCGTCACATGCTTTAAAAGAATAGAGGAGACAGCACCATCACAACGAGGGAGAAAGAGACAGACACGTTGAAGGAGAGAGAGAACACAGCGAGGTAAACAGAAGGACAGTCAGTAAAACAGAGAAAGGAAACAAAACAAGAAACAAACAATCCCATAGCCAGGGAGAAGTGGAGACAGTAAGTTCACGGAAAGAAACAAAAGACAGAGAAAAGAAAAACAGGGAAACAGACAATGTGAGAGAAATAGTGAGATACAAAGCACACAGAGCTGGGGATGGTGTAATAGTGTGCTGAGGATGGGGAATGGGAGGTGTTGGGGGTGAGGACCAGAGAGAGCTCGGAGTGAGCACTGGAGGGAGCTGGGGTAGGGTGGTGAAGATTTACTTTGACCTGTACCAAAATGTCTGGCAAATCATAGTAAGCCAGGTTGGACAGAACAATGGCTGCAAATCATGTCTGAGAGGCATGCAGGTTACGCTGCACAGGGCGTGTGCGAGGCGAGATCAACATGAACAAGATAAGCATTATCTGAGATTAGAGAGTACATTCACCAGTCTAATTACAGTCTGGAAGGAGCTGTTCCTGAACCAGCTGCTCTGTGTCTTCAAGTTTTTTTAACTTTTAGCCTGATAGAAGTGGTTGGAGGAGACCATTACTGGGGTCTGATGGGTCTTTGATAATGATACAACAAAGAACATTCCACCACAGAAACAGGCCATACAATGGTCCAAGCCTGCGCTGATCCAAATCCCCTATCTAAACTGTCGCCTATTTTCTAAGGATCTGTATCCCTTTGTTCCGTGCCCGTTCATGTATCTTTTCAGAAACATCTTAAATGAATCCACTGGTCACAGTTCTCCATTTTAAGAAACTCCCTCCCCCTACTATTCTCTGCCTCCTGTTTCCCAGCCAGTTCGTTATCCACCTAGTTAGTGCACCATGCGACTTCACTTTCTCCATAACCTGACCATGGAGAAAGGTAGCAAACGCCTTCCTGAAGTCCATTTACATGATATCTACAGTCTCTCCCTCATCAATCAACTTTGTCACTTCCTCAAAGAAATCTATTGATTTGGTAAGATATGACTTTCTCTGCACAAAACCATGTTGCTTAATACTGAAAAGACTATTTTCATTCAAATAAGAATAGATGCTATCCCTCAGTATCTTCTATAGCAGGTTACCTACCCCTGATATCAGTCTCACCGGTTTATAATTGACTGGATTATCCCTACTACCTTTCTTAAACAATGGGATTAACAATTCCCCAGCCCTCCGGGACCTCGGTAGTGTTCACGGATGCTACAAAGATATCCGTTAATACCCCAGCTATTTCCTCTCTCCCTTCCCACAGTAATCTGGGGTAGATGTTGGCAGTCTTTCTGCGGCAACGAGCTGTGTAAATAAAGTCAATGGTTGGGATGTTAGAGTCCATGTTGGTCAGAGCTGTGCACCCAACCTTCTGTAGTTTCTCACAGTCCTGAGTAAAGCAGTTGTCGTACCAGGCTGTTACGCACTGGGACAGTACGCTCTCAATGATGCATCTGTAGAAGTAGCGCATGCTGAATTTCCTGAACCACCTGAGGAAGGAGAGGCATTGATAACCTTCCCAACCGTCGGACCTATGTGAGAAATTTAGGACACGTCGTCAGTTATCATCACTCCGAGGGACTTGATGCTCTGCACTCCCTCAAATGTTTGACGTAGGCGGAGTGTGTTCCCCTCCTTTCTTCCTAAAGTCAATGATCAGTTCTTTACATTTGCTGGATTAGAGAGAGAGGTCATTGTCAATTCACCATGCCACCAAGCCCTTTATCTCCTTTCTACATTCTGACTTGCTGTTGTTCGATATCCGTACTGCTATAGTGGTGTCATCAGCGAACGTGTAGCTGGCGTTGTTTGGAATTTGGAAACACAGCAGTAGGTGTACACGGAGTATGTAGGAGGCTGAAGACACAGCCGTGTGTGTACAGGGAGTACAGTAGGGGGCTGAGAACACAGTCATGAGTGTGCATGGAGGACAGTGGCTGGGGTTGCTGGGGATATAGCCGTGGGAATGCAGGGACGATGTAGGGGGCTATGCAAACAAAAGTGAGTGTACAAGGAGTACAGTCGTTGGCTAGGGCAAGCCGTGGGTGTACAGGGAACACACTAAGGGGCTGATGGCACAGCCATGGGTGTAGAGTAAGTACAATAAGGGGCTGAGGGCACAGCCGTGGGTGTAATGCGAGGACAGTATAAGGCTGAGGGCACAGCCGTGGTTGTACAAGGAGGACAGTGGGGGGCTGATGACACAGCCATGGGTGTGCATGGAGGACAGTGACGGGCTGAGGACACAGCCGTGGATGTACAGGTAATGTAGTAGGGGGCTGAGGGCACATCCGTGGGTGTACAGGGAGTACAGTAGGGGGTTGAGGACACAGCCATGGGTGTACAGGAAGTATTGTCGGGTGTTGAGCACACATCCTTCAGCAGGTTTAGTGTTGAGTGTTATTGTGGAGGAGGTGGTTTTTACCTATCTTCACGATTGCGGTCTTTCAGTCAGAAACCTGAGGTTCCAGTTGCAGAGGGTCGAACCGAGACCAAGGTCGCGGGGTTTTGTTATTTGTCTGTAAGGGATAATGATTTTGAAGGTGGAGCTTTAGTCAATGAGCAGGAGTCTGATGTAGGTGTCATTGTTGTCAAGATGTTCCAGGGATGTGTGCAAGACTCAGATATGGCATCCATTGTCAATCCGTTACATAGAGTCGGCAAATTATAGGGCAGCAGGTCAGGCTGGGAGACTGGAGTTGGTGTGGGCCATTACCAGCCTCTTAAATTTCTTCATAATTATTGAGGTCGGAGCTACTGGGTCGTAATCTATAAGGGCACGTTCTATGTGTTTTCTCACTTACGAGGATGATGATGGCCTTCTTGAATCAGGTTGGGACTTCGGCTTCAGGAAGGAGAGGCTGAAGTTGAATGTGAATGCCTCTGCCATTTGGTCTAAACAGGATCTGAGTGGTCAGCCGGGAATACTCTCAGGCCCATCAGTTTCTTTGATTTGACTCACTGAAAAGCTGACCTTGCCTGCAGCAGTGACAACAGACACAGGTACATGTGGGGCTTTCGCGGCCAGTGTCAGCCCTCAATGACAGTCACGCAGTCATTTATGATTGACATCCCCTCCCCCACCTCCCTCTGTCGTCTTCAATGACATTGATTGGTGTAAGCAGCACACAGTCAGCATTGAGACAGAATGCCATTAATAGACTGGGATCGTGCGCCATCAAGTTCTGTGTCGCCATAATGGGGTAAATTCATAAAAAAAAAGGGTGGGCAGGGTGCCAGTGCCAGTGGTGCAAGGTGTGAAGACTTTGCATGTGTAATTCCAGTCAAGCCACTGCTTAAACCTGAATGGAGTCAAGCATCTTGAGCATTGTGCCTTTTCAATTGTGGACAATCTTTATGTAGTCAGGAAGTGACGGTTACGCAAACCATCTGACCTGACGGCAGTTTACTAGGTTTGTAGATGATGCAATGATTATTGGATGGGCAGGTGGTATTGAGGAAGTGTGGAGGCTGCAGAAAGACTTGGACAGTTTCGGACACTGGGAAAACACATGGCTGATAAAACACAATATGGGGACATGTGAGATTATGCACTTCAGTAGGCGGAATACAGGCAGACACTATGTTCTAAAAGGCTTCATGAAATCTGAACCACAAAAGAAGTTTGGAGTACTCGTCCTCTCTTACAATAAATGTGAAGGTTCAGTTGGCAGTTAGGAAAGCAAATGCAATGTTAACATTCATTTCAAGAGAGTGAGAATACAAGAGCGGAGACATACTGCTGAGAATGTAATGGGCTATGGTTAGACGGCATTTGGATTATTGTGAGCTGTTCTGCGGAAAGATCTACAGGTGTTGGACATGATCTATCCTGGGATTGATGGCTTGTCATTTTAGTGGCAGTTGAGGACTCTATGTCTGTACTCAATGGAATTTAGAAGAATGGTGGGGGGGAGGGGGGGGGGCGCATCTGCTTGAGACCTATTGATTGTGGCAAAGATTTATACAGTTAGAGTATAGAAGGGATTTCCACAAGTCTTAGAGACTATGACAGAATGGCACAGTTTCAGAGTGAAAGGATAGGCTGAATGGCCTAAAGCTATTGCTATATCTCATGCCCTTATGGTCATACAGTCTATTATTCAGTCAGGATTGTTAGTCTCAGACCTGCTCTTGTAACCGTTATATCTATATGTTGATTTGATTTCACCTTCTGGTCAATGGTGAATCCTGTAATATGGACAGTGGGAGAATTCAGTGTTAGCCAGTACCGCAGCAATATGTTGAATATAAGCTGCTATCTGTGACTCTCATATGGCGGTTTGAAGGTGGTTGTGTTCGCAAAAGCCAGCTGCCCATGCCATTCTAGATGGAAGTGCTTGTCGGATTGGAAGGAGCTGTCTGATGATCTTTGGAGAATTTCTGCAGTGCATCTTAGAGATCGTACACACTGCTGCTGCTACTGAGCGTTGGTGGTGAATGGAGTGAATGCTTGTGGATGTGGTGCTAATCAATTGGGCTGTTTTGTCCTGAATGGTGTCAAGCTTCTTCAGTCCCGTTGTGGCTGCACTCCTTCAGGCAATTGGGGAGTATTCCATCTCATTTTTGACTTGCGTCTTGAAGATGGTGAACCTGTTTTGGGAGGAGAGGAGGTGAGTTACTTGCGCAGTTATCCTAGCCTTTGATCTGCTCTTATATTTATGTGGCGAGTCCAGTTGAGTTTCTGTTCAATGGTAACCCCCAAAATATTGATAGGGGGTGGGGTGGGGAATTTAGTGACAAATATGCTGCTGAATACCATGTGGTTATATTGTTTCTTATTGATGATTTTCATTGTCTGGCATTTGTGTGGTGCGAGTGTTACTTGTCACTTGTCAGCCCAAGCCTGGATATTGTCCAGATCTTGTTGCATTTTGGCATGGACTGCTTTCGTACCTGAGCATTTGTAAATGGTGCTGAACGTTGTGCAGTCATTGTCGAATATCCCCACCTCTGACCTTATGATAGAGAGAAGGCCATTGATGAAGCAGCAGATGTTTGGACCTAGGTTTCCTCCGGAGCGCCACTGAAGATGGTGATGAAATGTCTGAAAATGAACATTCCAGCTCATGGAGAAAACTTGCGTCACATTATCCTGAGGGACTACTGTAGAGATATTCTGGAATAGAGATGACTGACCTCCAACAACAATGACCGTTTTCCTATCTGTCAGGTGTAACTCCAATAATGAAGTACTTGCTCGCAATATCCTTTTTGCTTGGGTTCCTTGATGTCACATTTGAAAGAATGCAGCTTTGATTTCAAGAGTTGTAATTCAGCTCATTTTTCTATGTTTGAACAAAGGCTGTGATGAGGTCAGGAGTGGAGTGGCCCTGGTGGAACACAAACTGGGTGTCACTGAGCAAGTTATTGCTGAGCAGGTGCTGCTTGACAGCACTGTTGATGAGCCCTTCCATCACTTTATTGATGATAGAGAGTAGACCGTTGAGACACTATTTGGCTGGGTTGAATTTGTCCTGCGTTTTATGTACAGAACATACCTGAGCAGTTTTTTCCCCATTGTTGCACTCTCTATTGCACTAGGGTTAACCCATTGGCTTGATGGTAATGTTTGAGTAGTTTATATGCTGGGTCACGACATTACAGATCGTTCTTCTGCTATTGATGGACCACACCGTCTTATGGATGCTCCGTCTTGATTTGTCAGATCTGTTGAAAGTCTGTGCCAGCTAGCATGGTGATAGTGCCACAAAACACATTAGAATTTATTCTGAATGTCACCGTGAGACTCTGTCTCCTCAGTGGTGCGGTGGCCAGTTTTACTGATGCTGTCATGGACAGATGCATCTGCAGTTGGTCGATTCGTAAGGATGAGGTCAGGTCTGTTTTTTTCCCTCTCTAGTTCATTCCCTCACTACCTTCTGCAGACCCAATCCAGTAGCTATATCCTTTAGGACCCGACCAGCGTGATCAGTAGTACTGCTGCCAAACCACTCTTGGTGGTTGATTTTGAAATTCCTCAGCCAGAATACACTTTGTGCCCTTTTCACAGTCAGTGCTTTCTCCAAGTGTTGTTCAACATGGAGGAGTACTGATCCAGCTGAGGAATGACGTTACATGGTAATCAGTAAGGCTGCTTTGCCCACGTTTAGTCTAAAGCCATGGGACTTCATTGGGTCCGGAGTTAATTTTGGTGACTCGCAGAGCAATTACCTCCAGAATGCATCGAACTGAGCTGCCCCCTCTACTGGATCGTTCCTGACCTTGGGCCAGGACATATCCAGTGATGGTGATGATGGTGTCTGTGGTATTTCTGTCAGTTATAATTTCATGAACATGACTATGGCAGGCTGTTCCCTAACTAGTCTATAAGGCAGTTGTCCCAATATTGGCACTAGCCCTCAGATGTTAGTAAGGAGGATTTTGTAGGTTCAGCAGTGATGTTTTCAACTGTCTTTATCGGTGGTCAGATCGATAACTGTTGGTCCACCCGGTTTCATTTCTTTGAGATTTTGTAGCGATTGGCATAACTGAATGAAACGCTAGACCAATTCAGAGGGCGATTGAGAGTCATCACATTGCTTTGGATCTGGAATGACGGTGGAAGATGACTTCGTTGTAGAATATTAGTGAACCAAATGGGGTTTCTTTTCTGACATTCGGCAATGATTTCCTTCTCATCAGTAGATTCTTAGTTCCAGATTTAAAAAAAATATATCGAATTGAATTTCCACCATCTGCAGAGGTGGGATCCGAACGTGGGTCCACAGGCGAAGAGCTGGCTTTACAGATTGATAATCTAGCCATAATACCATGAGGCCTACTTGAAACCATATGCTGTACTCAGCTGCTATTTCTTGTGTTGCCCTGTTTTTCTTTCATTACTTATGTTATTCTGGAATCTCATCCTCCATTAAATCCTGATTGAAATACACCGTCATGAACGTCTTCTGGACCGCTCGAATTTCATTCAGTCTATTTTGTTTGCACAGACATTTCATGGCAGCTGTACATCAGAGAAGAACAGGAAGAGATAATGGGTGATTGTGCACTGTACCTGTCACCGCACCAGCTTATCTGTCCAGGCACCTGAAGTATTTATTGTGGGTAAAAGAACCACTGAATTATGATAACACCGATGGAGGTCAGTCAACCCATTGTGGGGTCACAAGCACTTCAACTGCACAATTAGAGATAGAGTGAGTGTGTGGAGATAGATGGTGTGAGAGAGAAATAAACAGAGAAAAAGAATGTTTAGGGAGATAAACTGAGAAAGGATAGAAAGGGGAGTGACTTACTGAGTGGGAGAGGAAGAGGGGTTACATGAGTGTGAAGTCAGATAGATCAGAAGACAGCCTGAGGTTAGATAAATACGGACAGACAGAAGTTGGAAGTTTTATTTAGAAATTCCACTGAACTGCAAGCCCTTTGTGTGGGTGCCATACCCTGTGAGCGCTCTAGGAATGCTGTCTGTCACCTCAGATCATTTCTTTCCAATAATATCACAGAGCTATGTTACTGACCGCTAAACAGAACCCAATAGACCAGTAGGTTAGTTACATGGCGAAGATGGATTTTTTTTTAATAACCTGTGCCATGAGCAGCAGAAAATGATAACCCCACCCAACACTCCCACCCCACCTTCATATACTGTGTGAGAGACTGGACCAAAGAATCTCAGTGAGGGGTATCACTGACAGAGAGGAAATCAGCATCTCCGCTGTAGATCAAATAATGATTGATAAAGTTTGCACACCAACTTCCTAGTTTTCTTATCCACATTTCAATTTATGTACCTCAATGTCAGGAGTGAATTTTAACAATCTTATCCTTTTGTACTTTGCATATCTTGGTCTGTATAGAAAATCATTTTGCCCCTGTATTGCATAAATACAATTCATTAATATTGTCTCTGCAAATTTCTCATTGTAGATGTATACTTGAATCTGTTCTTTATATGAGATATAAAGAGAAATGTTCCAATACTGATAACTGGGAAACAGCAATGTTCCTCTTCCTAGTTTGAACAGCCATGTCCCCCAGTCCTCTCCATCTTCTGTCTTTTCCCCAATGTCATAATCACAATGTAATTGAAGTCAGTAAATGACAATTCATCAGAGTTCCTTAACATTGATAACATCAACACTCACGCTTGCCCTCTCTGATTCTGGAATAACAATCTGAATTGTACTTGTCACGTACAATTCTCTGTTAACATATGCATGCCGTTTGATTGTTATAAACCCACATTTTCTTAGGCACATGTTGCCATCAGATCATGGACAGAAAATGTTCTCTCAATGTTTTACTGATTTTGCAATGACTGGTCAGTAATTATAGGATTTATTTCTCCATTTATGAGCAGAGAAGCATGTTTATGTTCAGTTAAACCTCTGGCAATACCTATATATCCAAGACAGACTGAATGATTACACACAATCAATCTGCCATCTCCAACATTCCTTCCTTCAGTAACACTCACATATCACAGTCAGAATGCATAAATGTTCAAAGTTATTTTGAATTTTAGTAAAGCAGTATCAAATTGAAAGGGGTAAGCTGGAACTATTTGTTCAGCAACTGTGATTATTTGAGTCTCCATGGATCCTATGGGTCCCTAAAAAGTTTCCGTCTTCTGTCAATAAGGGAATGCATTCAATGTATTATCCCATAGTATGAGCGGGAGCATCACCAAAACCATTAACAGGGATCAGCAGCTTCAGCGAGGGAAGGAGGAGAGATCAGAATCTGGGAACCTTAGACTGGAATGTTCCAACAATGGACAGGGGTTTATCCTGCGGTCTTTTCTGGCTTTCCCAACCTTGGATATCATTAACAAGGTTGGTGTTCCTGGTAAGTCACTCAATCTGTCTAGTGAAACTGTCTGAACTGAATTGATGGTCATGATATGGAAATTTTGAAAAGGTGCAAGTCATATTTTCAGTTCCAATCAAAGATTCCATTCCATACAAATTATAACTAGCAAATGATTATTTAAAAAAATACTCACCAATATGCGAGGATGAAACAGATTGTTCTCCATGATTCATTTTCTCCTGCACAAGTTTACATTTCCATATCTTCCCCACTGACCAATCCTGTCCAGTATCACCATCATGACATCCCAGTCTCCTCCTCAGCCTGAGTACAACTCCTGAATAAACCATAGTTTGTGCCTTTGTTAATCTCTGCATATAACTGTTTCAAGTCCCTTCTTAAGACATGTCCATTGCAAAATAATTGCACTTGAGATGTTTACGTTGTTCTCTGCATAGAATTCGAAAGATGGGAAGACAGTGTATGGTGGTTACGTCATTGGCTCATAATCTAGAGCCACAAAATTATAATCTGTTGATATCGCCTTGCTTCATGCCCATGAGAGAAGGCAACGGGTCATTCTTCCCTGGTCAGGTCTCTGTGTGACTGCAAACCCACAGCACTGCGTTTTAACTTTTATTGTCCTGTGGAATAGCTGAACCAGCCACTCAGTTCAAGGTCGGCGTAACATGCTGGCCTGACCAGGGCTGCACATATCCCGTGAGGGCAGATCAAAAGATAGATAACTCCCTTCCGCTGCCTGTATCCCATATTCCTGCAGGCGAATTACATTCAGGTAGGTAGCCATGCGATTTTGTAGCGCTGTGAGAGAATAAGAGGTGATTTCATTGAACCCTGAGGGGGATGAACAATCACTCCTCATATTCTAAACAGACAATGAGAAGGTGATAAATTCCATGACTGTTGTTTCTCTGAGGATGAAGGATTCTGGATAATGTAAGTGCCTCTAAGGACGTTATGCCTACCCACCCCAACCCCCAATACCCACGGAGATTCAAGAGTGACAGAGAGGTCCAGGTTTTGAATAAAATCTCTCCACATTAATACAGGGCAGTGGGTGTGTGATCCTGCACTGAATGTCATATTATCCACCACCTTGACAGCAGCCACAATACCTTCATTCTAAAACAGCTAACTATTCCAAACAGCTTCTGACAATCATGAAGAACATGAATCCATATTCTCGGAGATGCAACGTGGCTCTTTAAGGTTTAGACCATAAGTCTATAAGACATAGGAGCAAAAATTAGGACAGTTTGCCCATCGAGTCTACTCCACCATTGAATCATCGCAGATACGTTTCTTAACCCCATTCTCTGACGTTCTCCCCATAATACTTGATCCTCTGGATAATAGAAAAAAACTATCTTCATCTCAAAAATACACAATGACATGCCCCCACAGCATTCTCTGGCAATAAATTGCAAAGAATCACCATTCCTGGTTACAGAAGTCTCCTTATCAGCGTTCTAGAAGGTATTCGCTTTAAGCTAAGGCTGTGTCCTTGGTTCCTAGTCTCTCCTACCAATGAAAACATCTTATGAACATCCAGTCTGTTCAGGTCATTCAGTATTCTCTATTTTTCAATTACATTTCCTCTCTTCGTTCTAAACTTTATCAAGTACAGACCCAAAGACTCAAACATTCGCCATACAACAAGCTTTTCACTCCTATGACTATTCCCGTCAAAATCTTCTGAACACGCTCCAGGGACAGTACACCCTTCCTGAGGTATGGGGCTCAACAGTGTGCGCAACACTCCAAATGCAGTCTGACCAAAACTGTGTACAGCCTGTTCTTATATTCAATTTCTCTCGGAATAAATGCCGTCAATAATAGCTGTAATTGCCCTCCTAACTACTACCTCAACCTGCAAGCTTACCTTAAGAGAACCTTGCACTAGAACTCCCAAGTCCTTTGCACTTCAGATTTCTGAAATTTTGTCCCCATTTAGGAAATAGACAATGCCTCTATTCTTCGTGCCAAAGTGCATGAACTCACACTTTCCGACATTGGAATTCATCTGCCAACCTCTTTACCTGGCAAATTCTTTCTTCATCCCCTCTGTCTCCTCTCTCCGACCTGAATCTCTACGTATCTTTGTTTCGTCTGCAAACTTAGCCAGAGTGCCCTCAGTTCCATCATCTATATTGTTAACGTATAAGGCAAAAAGTTATGGTCCTAACACTGTGCCTTACGGACCACGACTTGTCACCTGCTGCCATCCTGAGAAGGACCATTTTATCCCCACTATCTGCTTTCTGTCAGACAGACAAGCTTCTGTTCATGCCTCTACCTTGCCTCTAACACCACGGACCCTTTTCATACTCAATAATCTCCTGTGTGACACCTTGTCAAAGGCCTTCTTGACGTCCAGGTGGATAACATCCATTAACTGTACTTGATCGAGCCTGCTCATTTCTTCTTCAAAAATTTCCAACAAATTTGTCAGGCATGACCTTACCTTGATGGAACCATGCTGACTTTGACCCATTTTACCAAACACTTCCAAGTATTCAGAAATCTCATTCTTCACAAGGGATTCCAGGATCTTACCCACGACAAAGGTTAAGCATTATATTTCGCCTTTTCTTCCTTACTCCCAGGGTAAAAACAGATGTCACGTTAGTGGGTTACCAATGCTCTGGGATCGTTCCTTTCTCGAGCGATTCCTGAAAAATCACCACCATCGCCTCAACTAACTCTTCAGCTATTTCCCTTATAACACAGGGATTTAATCCCTCTGGTTCAGATTATTTAACCAACTTTAAGCCATTCAACTTTTTCCTAGCATGTTCTCCATGGTGGTGGCCACCATACTAAGCTCTAGCCCCTCATTCGCCTGAATGTTTGAGATATTGTTCGTGTCTTCCACCAAGAAACTGATGCAAAGTAATTATTTAATTCCTCGGCCATTTTCTTGGTCCCCACTACTATCTCTCCAGAGTCATTTTCCAGCAATCCAGCAGCCTTTCTTTTATACTTTATATATTGAAAGAAACTCTTACAGGTTTCTTTTATATTATTGGCTAGCTTACCCCATATTTAATAATCTCCCTCCTTATTTTATTTTGTTGACCTCTGTTTTGACTTTGTAAGTTTCCCAACTCTCTGGTTTCCCATTGCACTTTGCCACATTATATCCTTTCGCTTTTGCTTTACTGTTATACCTGACTTCCCTCGTCAGTCATGGTTACCTCATTCTCCCTGTACCATGCCTCTTTTTACTCGGGATAAATCTCTTTTGCATCCTGAATTACTCCAAAATTCTACTGCCATTGCTGCTGGGCCGTTCCACCAGTCAATTATATCCAGCTCCTCTCTCATGCCTCTGTATTGCCTTTATTCAGCTTTAATACCGTTACCTCTGATTCTAACTTTGCCATCTGAAATTGCAGAGTGAATTCGATCATATTATGATCACTGCCTCCTATGATTTCCTTCACCTTAAGCTCCCTATCTAGTCTGCCTGCACAAGCAACTCATCGACATTCCACAAATTCATTTTCCTGCAAACCACTACCAACCTGAATTCCCAGCCCACCTCCGTAATGTAATCCCACATGATCACTGTAACTATGTCTTTACTACACATCTTTCTAGCTCCTGATATATCTTGCACCCCAGCTCCTGACTACTGTTTGGAGGCCTGAACAGAACTCCAACTACTTTTTTAAACCTTTTAGATTCCTCAATTCTACCGAGACAGATTCTACACCATTTGACCTTATTTCATTTCTTATTATTGATTTAATTTCATCTCTTACTAATAAGACAACCCCATCCCCTCTATCCAACTGCGTATCTTTTTGATAGGATGCATATCCTTGAATATTCAGCTTCCAATCCTGATCCTTTTGCAGCGACATCTCCGTGATGGCCACCTGCCAATTTGTGTACGAGTCACAAGCTAACTTACCTTATTCCTTATACTGCATGCATTCCGATATAACAGTTCATCCCAGTATTAGCCATCCCTCTTCTCATTGTCATTTGCTTGTTCTGTGTGTTTGAAACTTAATTGCTAACACTTTCCATACTCTCTGCGTCTGTGCTGGAGATTTGAATAACTTAGAGTCATAGATTCTGAGAGATGTACAGCATGGAAACAGACCCTTCGATCCAACCCATCCATGCCAACCAGATATCCCAACCCAATCTAGTCCCACCTGCCAGCACCTGGCCCATATCCCTCCAAACTCTTCCTATTCATATACCCATCGAAATGCCTCTTAAATGTTGCAATTGTTCCTGCCTCCACCACATCCTCTGGCAGCTCATTCCAGACACGTGATACCCTCTGCGTGAAAAAGTTGCCCTTAGGTCTCTTTTATATCTTTAATGTCTCACCCTTAAAACTATGCCCTCTAGTTCTGGACTACCCGACCCCAGTGAAAAGACTTTGTCCATTTATCCTATCCATACCCCTCCTAATTTTATAAACCTCTATAAGGTCACCCCTCAGCCTCCGACGCTTCAGGGAAAACAGCCCCAGCCTCTTCAGCCTCTCCCTGCAGCTCAAATCCTCCAACCCTGGCAACATCGTTGTAAATCTTGTCTGAACCCTTTCAAGTTTCAAAACATCTTTCCGATAGGAATGAGGCCGGAATTGCACACAATATTCCAACAGTGGCCTATCCAATGTCCTGTACAGCCACAACATGACCTCCCAACTCCTGTACTCAATACTCTGACCAATAAAGGAAAATATACGAAACGGCTTCTTCTTGAGTTCTGCAGTCTTACCCCTCCTTTAATTCGGGTTTTCTAACTTTCACTGTAACTGACACCATCCCACCCTCACTTAACTTAAATTCCAGTCTACAGCCCTAGTTATGCGATTCGCCAGGTCCCAACACGGTTCAGATGAAACCGCCCGATCAGATCAGTGCCCTCCTTCGCCAGTTCTGGTGTCAATTTTCCATGATACAAAACCATTTATCCCACACCAAACTTTTAGCCGTGCATTTTCCTTCTGATCCTGTGCTAATTAGCTCATAACTCAGGCCGTAATCCAGAGATTATTTCCTTTTTGATTCTGTTGTCTAATTTAGCTCCGAGTTGTTCGTATCCCTTAGCAGAACCTCTGCCCTAGTTTTATCTCTGTCGTTGGTACCTACACAGACCACGACCAATGGATCTTTACCCTCACACTTCAAGTTCCTCTGCAGCCCAGACGAGATATCCCTTACCCAGACACCAGTAGGTAACGCAACTTTCAGGACTCTCAATCCCGATCACAGCGAACAGTGTCTATGCCGCTAACTATACTATCCCCAATTACAATAACATTTCTCTTCTCTTGCCCCACTTGAAAGCTTCCCTCAACTTGGTGCTCTGGCCAATCAGCTAATCCTCTCTGCAGTCCCCATTCTCATCCACACAGGGAAGGGCAAGGGCTCAGGCTCCTGCAACTCTACCTCCTGGATCCCTCTATCTGCCTCTCTCATAGCCAATCCCTACGCTTTCTTACCACTGGCTGGATTTGAGTCAGTTTATCTACGGAGTGTAAATGTCTCCTGAATCACGGCATCCAGGGAACTCTCCCCCTCCCTGATGCCTCGCATTGTTTGAAGCATAAACTCCAGATCATCGGCTCTGAGCCAAAGTTCTTCGAGCATGCAACATTTACTCTAGGCATAGTTACTGGGAACCACAGTGGGGTCCACCACTCGCACATCATGTAGACACAACACATCACCCGACCCTCCATCCTTATTTTATTTAGCTACGATTGAATTGTTCCTTTACAATTTTTATTTGGTTTTGTACATCTACTTATGATATTTGTAAACAATAAATTGACATGATTCAATTTAACACAGATTCAAATTTAACACGCTCCCTATTAGCAAATTAGATCTCATCCTCCCTTTGTCAAACCTACTCATTATCTTCTGAAAGAATTCCGACAGACCTGTCAGTGGGACCAGTCCTTGATGAAGCCATGCTGACTCAGCCCTATTTTACCATGCACCTCCAGGTCCTCTGCAATCTCATTGCTAGTAATGCACTCTAAATCCCTAATAACGACCGATGCCAGACTAAACTGCCCTATGATTTCCTGTATTTTGCCTTTCTTCCTTCTTACACAGAGATTTTAAATTGTCCATTTTCCAGTTCTCTGGGACTCTGTCTGATGATAGTTATTCCTGAACAGTCACAATCTCCTCCGCTAATTCCTTCAGAACATTGATTGTTATCCTTCCAGCCTGTGTGATTTATCCATTTTCCAACATTGCAGCTTCCCCAGTACCTTCTCCTCAGCGACGAACAAAACACCCATCCCTCACCCTTGACTCACTTTAAGTTCTTTGTTCTCCATTTCTCTGCAGCCAGCTTCAATTTCTGGTTGTCCAATGTTCACTCTCCCCTTTTATACATCTTAACAAAACTCCCGCAATCTGCTTATCTAAAGCGAGCTAGCATACATGTTTCGCGTTCACCACTTTATTGCTCTTAAATTGTCCTCTGCTGCTGTATAAAGGCTTCCCAATCTTAGACAGGCTGAGTGAGAGCATTCCTGTTAACTGACTTTCAACAATAAACTAATGGAACTATACTAATCCTATTATCCATAATTGGATAGTGCAGTGACACAACACTGCTGCCTCACAGTGCCAGGGACTCGGGTTCAATTCCAATCTCTGGACTCTGTCTTTCTGGAGATGTTATAATCTCCCCGTGTTTGCATTGGAGGAATTGCCTCTTTTCTCTCTGCACAGTGTGTTTCTGTGTTTGTTTCTACAGTATATTTGCTTGTGTTTGATGGAGAATTGCTGAAAATATGACGGGTGTATTGTAAAAGTGGCCCTGGAGCTCTGGCTCCCCGTGCGCTTGCGAATCTTGCCCAGCTACTTATATGAGTGCATGTCCCTGATTACCTCCTCTGTCGCTCTCAATCCCTGAGTCCATCCGTCAATGCATGCAGCCTTTCATTGAGCCACCCTGGGATTCCTCACAACCCATCGCCTGGCACTGGATGCTTACTACGCAGGAACACATAAAGACACTGAGAACTTTCTGACTCGCTAGGGTTGAGGGGTAAAGACCCAGCCGTTAAAAGGAACAGAATAGCTGAAATCCAATTGAACAGCAAAGAAAAGTAAACCGGATGAATGGCACCCATCTGTTCTGACATTTTCTCGTCTTTTGGACTAACTCCTGTTCATCCTCGTCCACCTACAAATAGATAGTCCATATGTATACATTGTCACACAGGTTTGATGGAGGTGATAGATATCAGATCCTATGGCCATTGCGACTGATTCATTGGTCTCCACCTTCCTGGTTCATGAGATCACACTTAAGTTTTTATTGTCAATTCTATCCATTTTAAAGTAAAGATCTTGCCAGAGTTGTGCTGAAAGCATATTTGAATGTTCGAGAGACTAGATTATGCCACGTACCATTGAGGTGACGAATAGAAAGGCAGTACAGTTAAAAACATGGCCAAAGATCTGGTAGGTTATGCAGCACTTCCAATATGTGGATCATTCGGATTTCCGGGACGGTATGATATAGACAAGAAGGACGGGATGCATCTGAACTGGCAGTAATCTCCGATATGTAGGTCATTGGGCTTCCTGGGTCGCAATGAAACACACAAGAAGGACGGGATGGACGTGAACTGTCAGCAATCTCCTGGCAGGCAGGTTTGTTATTGTCAGTCAGGAGGTTTTAAACTAGTGTGGTAGTGGGGGGAGGGGGGGAGAGCCAGAGAAGTACGTCCACAAGCACAGTGACTGAAGAGCAGTTGGAGACTAATCCCAGCACAACTAAGACCAGAAACAAACTGGCAGAGGGGAGTGAACACAATGGGACTGGAATTCTGAAGTATGCTGATTTTAATGTGAGCAGTATGACAGGCAAGGCAGATGAGCTTGGAGCTTGGAGTTTGAATGAATATATATAACTTTGGTATAAATATTACAGAGATTGGGTTGAGAGAGTGATCAGAAAACTGTCAATCCATTGGGCCCAGAACGAGTTGAAGAATGTGCAGTGAGAGGCTGGAGACTGTTGTTTGAAGCAAAATATTTATCCAGCAGTTTATTGGAAATGGACAGTGTGTGATGCAATGTACAGATTGAAGGGACAAGGGAGGAAACTGAAATTGTCTGTTTACAATATTTTCTGCTTTACTGACAGTCTTTTGTAATCTCCTGTTACCAGAGAATAGACGAGGAGAATTTACATCACGGAAACTCAAACGAAATATCAGGTCAGGATCTGATGGGGTTTGGCTGATGTGTATTTATTTCAATTCAAGAATTGTTATGGGTAAGGCCGATGAACTGGGAGCCTGAATCCTATGATGTTGCAGCTTTACAGAGACTTGGTTGAGAGAGGGAAAGGATTGGCTGTTCAACGCATCGAGGTATTCATTGGTTTAGGCGAGATGGAGAAGAAGATAAAAGAGGAGGGCAAGTTGTTTTACTAATCAGGGAGAATGCTACATGTGCACTTGAAGAGGACATACAGGAGAGATCATCCTCTGCAGCAATATGGGTAAAGCTCAAAAATAAATGGATGCAAGAACTGAGTTACTATAATCCCTCCAACAGCCACGGAGGGATTGAGGAACAAATATGTACTTCGACGTGTCAATGGGGAGGAGCTGCTATCAGGCAAATCCAATTTTGTATGTGGGAACTGCTTGTTAAAATCTGACAGAAAAATCATCTCGTGAACGTCCTCCCAACTGCTCGAATTTCAATCCATTTTGTTTGACAGATATTTCAAGGCCGCTGCATATCAGTCAACAGGAAGAGATAAAGGATGATTCTGCACTATGTCCTTCGCGGGACCAGTTTGTCCCTCCAGGCACTCTCTTTATTGTGGGTTAGAGAGCTTCAGACTTAATAGAGCACTGAATGAGGCCATTTATGCCATTGTACACCGTCGAGCTCTCCAACAGCACAATTTGTCAACAGAGACAACAGAATGTGTGTGTGTCTGTGTGTGTGTGCGTGAGAGAGAGAGAAAAAAATTAACAGAGAAAAAAGGAAGTGAAGAGAGATAAAAGGAATGGAGAGAAAACGGAGCGACAGAGTGAGTGAGAGCAAGGGGTGTCAGACGAGTGTGAAGTTAGATCAGAAGACAGCATGAGGACAAATACACAGAAATGTTATTTAGAAACTCCCACAGACTACAAGCACTTTGTCTGGTACCATACCCTGTGAGCACTATGATGTCATCCCAGATCATTTAGTGCTAAAGATATTGCAGAGCCGGGTCGCTGACGGCTGAACGGGTTCCAAAAGAAGAATAGATTGGTTCGAGGGAGAAGTTGAATTAATTTAAATATTCTGGGCCAACAGGAACTTGTAGTCCCTCTAGACACGGCGTGAGAGACAGGGCGAGCGAATCTCAGTGAGGGGGATCACTGACAGCGGGGAAATCAGGATCTCAGCTGTGGGTCAAATAATGACCGATAAAGTTTGAAAACCTCGTCTGTGGTTTTGTAATTCACGTTTCAATTCATAAAGCTCCACATCGTAAGTGTATTTTAACAAAATTGTCTCTTTGTAGTTTTCATGTTTTGGTATGTACAGAAAAGCTTGTATTTTGTCTCTGTATTTTGTGTTGAATAAACGTATTTTATTACTGAGGAAGAAAGGACCTGTTCCGATGGGACAGTCTTCGTCTAAACCATGCTGGGACCAGACTCCGAGTGGCTCCTAAGTAAGGCTGTAGACAGAGCTCTAAACTGATTAGGAGTGTCTGTGTGGGCCGGGTGGGGGTTCTGTTATAATGTTTAATTAGAACAGAGGAGGTAAGAGACAGAGCTCAGGCGAGGTTAATAAAATCTACAGCACAGATGCAAATAGGACAGAGTGTATGGAAAGTGTAGGCAATCAAACTTCACGAACACTGGACAAACAAATGGCAATGAGAAGAGGGACCATTAATACAAGACTGAAGGGGTTATATCTGAATGCATGCAGTATAAGGAATAAGGTAAATGAGCTTGTGGCGCAGATTGAAATTAGTAGGTATGATGTGATGCGCATCACAAATAAGTGGCTACAAGTGGATCAGGATATTCAAGGACATATATCCTATCGAAAAGATAGGTGGCAGAGCGAGTGGGTTTACGTTATTAATAAGCAATCAAATTAAATCAATAGTAAGAAAGGAAGTAAATTCAGATGGTGTAGAATCTGCGTGGGCAGAATTGAAGAACCACAAAGGTAAGACAACCACAGTTGGAGACTTGCACAGCCCTCCAAAGAGTAATCAGGAGATGGGGCTCACGATACACCAGGAGATTGAAAAGATCTGTAGGAAAGGCAAAGTTACAGTGATCATAGGGGGATTTCAATATGCAAAAGGAATGGGAAACCAGGTTGGTAGTGGATTGCAAGAAAAGGAATTTGAGGAATGTCTACAGGATGGATTTTTGCAGCATCATGTGATGGAGCCCACTCGGTGACAATTGACACTGGATTTAATGACGCAGAATAGATCAGGTAACTTAAGGTGAAGGAAAACTTCAGAAGCAGTGATTAGAACACGGTTGAATTTATTCTACAATTTGAGAGAGAAGATATAATCAGAGTTAACAGTATTTCAGCTGAATAAAGGCAACTAGAGAGGCACAAGGGAGAAGCTGGATAGAATTCACCGGGACGGGGTCTAGCAGGAAAGTCAGGGGAACAGCAATGGCAGGAGTTTCCAAGATTAATTCAGGAGACACTGCAGAGATTCATGCTGGGCAGAGGGAAACTGGAGAATTGGGGCCAACAGAAGGCAAGAAAAAATAAATAAGGATGGAGAAGATTAAGTATGGGGGTAAGCTAACCAGTAATATCAAGGAAACTGTAAGAGATTCTTTCGATATATAAAGTGCAAAAGAGAGGTAAGAGTGAATATGGACCACTGGAAAATGATGCTGGAGAGACAGTAGTGGGAAACAAAGAAATGGCTGAGGAAATTTACATCAGTCATCATGTTGGAAGACACGGGTAATTTCCCAAGAATTGATGAGAATGAGAGCGCAGAGCTGAGTATGGTGTCCATCATCAAGAAGAACATGTCAGAAAACTGAATAGCGTTAATGTGGATAAATCACCTGGACCAGATGGATTACACCCCAGCCTTGTAAGGGAGATAGCTGAAGAGTTAGTGAAAGCATAACTGGTAATCTTTCAAAAATGACTAAAATCAGGAAGGGCCAAGTGGCTGTGTAATTGTTAACATGAAACCCCGTTTAATAAGGGAGTTAGGCAGAAGATGGAAAACTGCAGACTGATCAGCCTAACCTTGGTTGTGGGTAACATCCTGGAATCCATCGTGAGGAATGGGATTTCTGAATACTTGGAGATCTTTGGTAAAATAGGACAGTCAGCATGGTTACATCAAGGGGAGGTCATGCCTGACAAACCGGCTCGAATACTTTGAGTGAGTAATGAGCAGATTAGATCAAGGAGAACCAATAGATGATGTCCATCAGCACCTCTAGAATCCTTTGACAAGGTGCCATGCATGAGGCTATTGAGAAAGATATAGGCCCATGGAGTTAGAGGCAAGGTGCTAGCATGCATAGAAGATTGGCTGTCTGACAGAAAGCAGAGAGTGGGAATAAAAGGGCTCTTCTCAGGATGGCAGCCAGTGACAAGTGGGGTTCCACAAGACTCAGTGTTGGGTACACAACTTTTCACTTTATGCATTCATTACCTATATGAAGGAACTGAGCGCATTCTGGCTAAGCTTTCAAGCAGTGCAAAGATTGACAAAGAGACAGGTAGCATTGAAGAGGTGGTTCGGCTGCAGGAGGGTGCTCCAGCGCATCTGCTTAACTTCCCACACCTCCGCCCTTAAACTCCACCTTTACAACTACAACAAGTTAGAACCTCTCTGGTGCTCGCCTTCCATCCCACCAACCTCAGGATACAATGTATCATCCTCCGCCATTTCTGCCACCAACAGTCAGACCCAACCACCAGAGATATACTTCCCTCCCCACGCCTATCATCAAACCGCTGAGACCATTCCCTCACAAACACCCTTATTAGGTCCACGCAGCCCCACAAAGCCACCTTCCACTCACGGCACCTTCCCTTGCCATTGCAAGAGGTATGAAACCTGTGCCAAGACCTCCCTCCTCACTTCCACCCAAGGCCCCAAAGGATGCTTCCACATCAGGTAGAGAACATTCTGTGCATCCAAACAGCTCATCTAGTCTGTCCATTGCTCCTGGTCTCCATTAGGCGTCAACTTGCAGAAGGGTTCAGGGAACACTCTCGGACTCCCAAACCCAACAACCCCACTGCCCTGTGGCTGAATACTTCAACTCCCCCTCCCACTCCGCCAAGGCCTTGCAAGTTTTTGTCCTCCTCCACTGCCAAATTCTAGCCACCTGACGTCTGAAGGAAGAATGCATCATCTTCTGCCTTGGGACCCTCCAAACACACGGTATAAAGTACAATTTCACCAGTTTCTTCATGTCCCCTCCCTCCACCTTAACCCAGATCAAACCCTCTGACTCAGAGCCGCCCACTTGAACTGTCCTACCTGTCCATCCTCCTTCCCATCAATCCACTCCACCTTCCACTCTGACCTATCACTATCACCATCCACCTTCATCTTGCTGTCGCCTTCCAAGCTACGTTCCTCCTAGCCCCACCCATGTATCTCTCTGCCCCCTTCCACCCACCCCAAATTCCAGATGAAGGCTTTATGCATGAAACATTGAAACTCCTGCTGCCTGACAGGCTGTGCTTTTCTATGACCGCACGTTTTGACTCTGATCTCCAGCACTGTGGTCCTCACTTTCATATGCTGAATGATTTTCACAGGTTTGGAGAGTGAGCAAAGAAGTGGCAGATGGAGTCAAATGTGGGCAAGTGTGGGAAAGCATTTTGCAAGGATGAATAGAGGCATGGACTATTTTCTATATAGCAAGCAAATTCAGAAATCTGAAGTGCAAAAAGACTAGGGAGTTCTCGTCCAGGAGTCTTGAAAGGAAACTTGCAGGTTGTCAGTAGTTAGGAAGGCAAATACAATGGTGTCATTTATTTCAAGAAGGCTTAAATATAAAAAAAAACAGATATGTAATTCTAAGGGTCTACAAGGCTTTGGTCATGCTACATTTGGATGATTGTGCGCAGTTTTGGGTCCCATTTCTCAGGAGGGAATGCACTGGTCCTGGTACGTTTTCAGACGAGATTCACGAGAATGGTGCCAGGAATAAAAAGCTTAACATACAAAGAATATTTGATGGCTCTGGGTCGGTATTTGGTAGAGATCAGAAAGATGTTAGGAGGTCCAATTGAAACTTAGAGAATACTAAATGACCTGGGACAGAGTGCATTTTGGGAAGGTATACCCATAGGTCGGAGAGACGAGTACCCAAGGGAACAGAGTGAAGAGAAGACTTTTTCAAACAGAGATAAGGAGAAACCCATTCAGCCAGAGAGCGGTGAATCGATGGAATTCACTGCCACAGAGGGCTGTCGAGTCCAGGTCATTGAGTATATTTAAGAGTGAGACAGGTTCTTGACTGTAAAGGGGATCAAGGGTTACAGGTAGAAAGCAGGAGAATATGCTTGAGAAGCTTAACAGCCAACATGGAATGGCGGAGCAGGCTCAATGGGCCTAATGGCGAAGTTTCTGCTCCAATATCTTCTGGTTGTATGGTTAATATTGTCTCTCCGCATTCCTCATTGGAGTTGTATTCTGGAATTTGATCTTCAAATGATTTATAAAGAGTAACATTTCAATACTGATTGCTGGGAAATATCATGTTTCGTCCCGCCAGTCTTAGCAGTCATGTCCCCAATTTCGTAATCACACTGCAATTGAAAGCCAGCGAATGGTACTTAATCACAATTGGTTGACAGCATGACGCTCACCTGCCCTCTCCGATCCTCGAATAACCATCTGAATTGTGTGCCATGTCATATTTTCTGTTGACATATCCATGCTATTTGTCTGTTATCACTCATGTTGTCGTAGGCACATTTTCCTGTCAGATTATGGACTCAAACATTCTCTCCATATTTTACTGACATTATAATCAGTGAACAGTAATTACAGACTGTATGTTTCCATTTATAAACGGAGAAACGTGTTTATGTTCTGACATTCCTTTGACATTACTCCCATATCCAAGGCAGATTGAATGATAACACATATTCAATCTACCATCTCCAGTATGCCTTCCCTCAGTCACACCCACATATCCCATGCCAAATGTGTAAATGTTAAACGTTCTTTTGAATTTTAATAAAATCAATATTAAATTGAAAGTGGTTAACTGGAGGTATTTGCTCAGTGACTGTGATTAATGTCAATCTCCGTGGATCCTAATTATCCCAGTGGAGAGTTTCCATCGTTGAATGATAAATGGGCTCTTTTCAATGTGTTATCCCATAGTCTGAGTAGGAGCATCACTGACAGCACTAACAGGGATCAGCAGCTCGAGAAGAGAGAGGGGAAGGAGAGATCAGAATCTGAGAACATTAGACTGGGACGTTACAATACGGGTTAGAATCATAAGAAATGGTAAAATGATAGACTGCCCCAAATATTATTCTGCCTTTCAAGTTATTCTGTTCACACAAGCTACTGGTAGTGGGATTTCTTTCTGGAACAGTTGGATTTTGCTGAATTTCCTTTGTTTCAGGCCGTGGAGAGACTCCAGTGAACCCTCACCAGGAATCCTTCACAGGTGGTAAAAGTAACTCAGGGATTTTATGGTCTCACACTTTGCTAGCGGACGGAACAAAGTAAGAGAGTGAGAGCGATCAATAGGCTGCTGCTTCTCAGTCAGGGAACATTTTTCTCCCTCTCTGTGTTGAAACATACAATAATGTCAACTGAACATCAAAACGGACCATGTGCGCTCTCCTAGAACATTCTCTGAAAAGCTGATTATAGATTATATGCAAATGCGCCATTCGTTTCTATGGCAAAAAATGTCCCCGATTTTTAATTTGATGACATGCTGACATGCGTTTGTGTAAGTTGTAAGTATTCGTCGGTGTCTTCATAGTATGTGTGTTAATATCAATACATCTTTTCTTAAAATGTATTCTCTAGCTTTCGTCTCCTTGACAAGAGATGATATGCATCCAGTTGATCCACTATTCAGAAAGTCATGGATGATTCAATACTATTTCTCAGGTAAGATCAAAACTGATAATCCCCCATAACAAATCCCCCATTCCAGGAATGAGTAAAGGGAAACCTCTTTGAATATCTTCGAAAAGAATTATATCCTTTCATTTTAATTTAGGGGATCAAAACTGCACACAGTACATCAGTTGTGGTGTCAGCAATGCCCTGTACAGAGGCAGTGAAACATTCCTGCAATTAAACCTGATATCCTTTTGCCAAAAACAGCATCATTCCACTTACCATCCAAATCACTTGCTGCATTTGCAGACTGGCTTCATATGTTTCACATCCCAAGAACATGGAAACCGCCTGTATGAAAGAGTGCTGCAAACTCTCTCCATTTAAATTGTTTACCATTGTTTTATTCTTCATGTCAAAATAGACAACTTACCTTGTGTTATTTCTGCTGAAGGATTCCTCACTAACCTTCCCTGCCTGTATCACATTGCAGACTCACTGCCTCCATTTGATGACGCATTGAAACACCATTTTGGCGTACGAGCTAATTCAGCTCCAATCCATTCCCTCCCCTTTCTTCAGATCTTTGAACTAGATTATTGATCACTGATGACCCCACAGTGATCTCTGAGGTACTCCACCAGTTACAGCTTTGCAGCCTGAAAATAAATACTCTCTATTTCCTGTTAGCGACTGATCTTTGCTGGACAAGAGAGTCAATGTTCCCTGTTTCTGGGTCGCCGGTCAGGCGGGTTGAATAGCCTCCTGCTGGGCTGTGTAATGTACTCAACGAACTGAATTACTTCATTCTATATTGCTGTGTTTTTCATTAGAGGGGTTTGAAGGGATATGGGCCAGTTGCCGGAAGGTGGGACTAGATAGGGTTGAGATATCTAGTCGGCATGGACGGGATGGACTGAAGGTTCTGCTTCCATGCTGAACATCTCTATGACTCTATAAACGAGCCTTCACTACTACCTGAAGTTGATGTCACCACAGGTAGCAAAACACTAAAGTGAAAGGGACGTCCTTATTTCTTTGTGGGACCTTTTATTTTAAAATTTTGTTAACTGAACATCAAGTCACCACCTCTTTTCAGATATAAGGACAGAATAATTAGGAATTAATATAAACCATTCCGGCCTCCAAGCCTGTCCCACATTCCCAGTGACCCTTTCCAATTGAATATATATCAAACCCAGCCTCTATGCTGTCTCAGGAAGAGAATACCTGATAGCATAACACCACAGGAGCATGGAAAAAGGAGCAGATTGCGGCCATTTGTCCCATCGAGTCTGATATGTCATTCAATAATTTCTTATATGCTCCTCAACCTCATTCTCCTGCCTTCCCCCGAGAATCCTTGAACCAGTTACAAATCAAAAACGTATCTATTCGTGTCTTAATGACACTAGTGTCTGTTTCTATGTGTGCGTGTGTTTGTCCATCTGCTTGTCATCTGTGTCTTCGCGTGTCTATGTCTGTCTTTCTGTGTATCAGCTTGTGTGTTTCTATCTATGTTTGTGTCTATTTGTGTGTGACTCTATACGTCTGTGTGTATTTCTACATGTGTGTATGCCCATCGCCTTGTATGTATTGTGTCTGTTCGAATATTGGGGTGATACCAATAATTCTGTGTATTTCTGTGTCTGCATCTCTGTGCAGTGAGGTATCTGTATTTTGGTGGGGGAGTGAGAGGACTGTCGTTCGAAATTCCAGTGTGTTTAAAGTGAGAATTGTCTTTCACTGAGCACTGCACCTTAATTGGTCAGTGGGGCATGGATGTTTCAGAAAGTCCACACGAGGCATTCCAGTCCGCTTTATCTTGTACTAGGGTCCTCCCCACATGGCGGGGGTAGGCGAGTGAGGGAATGGATATTGGGAACTTCACCACCGGGTTGACCATTTCAGTCCTATTCCAAGCTGTTTCTCTTGGAAAACGGAGAAAGGGAGGGAGGGAGCGAGGGCAGGAGTGGATGGCCTTGCTGTTAGTGCTGGTGGAGGTGGAGCTGGAGGGAATTGTGAGGTCTCCGGACTGAGGCAGTCGACAGTTTTGAATCCATGTAGTATTATTACTGTGGGGGGTATTGCGTATGTGACAGAGAAAGTGTGGGAAGGAAGTTGCTGAATTCAATAGTGACAGTGGTAGTGCCTGAGACTTATTTGGAGATAAAGCATGAGGATTGTCCGAGGGTAGCTGCTATAACAGATGTACAGTGAGTGTGAGCCAGCAGAGAGAATGCAGTGACCTTTATCCTGACAGAGCAGGGAAGGTATTGATGCTTGTTCTTTATTGATGGAGATATCTTCAGATCATCTCAGCGACGAGGTGAGCCTCCCCGAATGTCCTGTCCAAGTCTATCACTAATAATGACACAGACCTCTCCCTCAAATTCCACAGAATCGGTTTAGGTAGAACTTACAAATAGCAAGGCAAAGCAAATATTGGTGTTTTATATATCGTTTGCAGAAAGTCTGAGCATCATATGCTCTGGAAATTAGATATGCAAGTATCATGGACACTGCAGTTTTATTGTATGTTTTCAAATTGCATCTAAACTGCAAAAACTAAGTGACTGCTCATGCTGTGCAAAATAAATTATGTAAGTATATATGAAGTGGGTTGAAGTGTATGTTGTGAAGCAAACTAGAGAGCAGTTTATTTTATATTTGGTGTTGTGTGATCAGAAGGAAGAATTAATAACCTTGCTCTGAAGCAGCTTTTAAGGAAGAGTGACGTTAATAAGGTGCATTTTACACGGAGTCTCCATGCAATATAGAATGCTTGAACATTCTGGCTAAAGATCATGGTAGCCTGGAGGCTAGAATGTCAAGTTCACTCCAGTGAATTGGGAAAGTCCAATATAACATTTAGTGGGAGGCAAGCAGTCATAGAGTCAGACAGTACCGAGACAGGCCCTTCGGTCCAAATTCGTCAATTCCAACCAAAATGTCCATCCACGCTAACCCCATTTCCCTGCTATTGCCAGGCATCCTTCTAATCCTTTCCTGTTCATGTATTTGTCCAAATGAATTTTAAATGTTGCGAATGTTCCCTCCTCAACCTGTCCCGCTGGTACATCAGTCCATATGCGTATCACCCCTGTGTGAAAAGCAGCTGGACCTCAGGTTCCCTTTTATTGTTTGCCCCTGACGTTAAACTGATGGCCTCTAGTCCGTGATTGCCTAACCCTGGGAAAAGAAATCTGAGTGCATTCACTCCGTCCATCCCTCCCATGATCTTATACACTTCTGTCAGATTCCCCCTCAGCCTCATACATCTAAAGTAAAACGTCCTAGCTTGTCCAACCTCTCCCAATAACTGATACCATTGAGTCCTTTGCACCATTCTTGTAAATTTCTTCTGCACTCTTTCCAGTTTAAGACCATCCTTCCCATAACAAGGTGAACACAACTGAACATAACGCTCCCAGTATGGCCTCACCAGCATCCTGTATAATTGCAACGTAACTCCATAATTTACATACTCAGTGATATAAAATGATGAAACCCAGTGTGCCAAAAACTTTCTTCACTGTCCTGTATACCTCTGAATCAACTTTCAGACAACCATGCACCTGAATTCCAAGGTTCCTCTATTCCACTACATTCCTTAGGACCCAAGCATTCACCATGAAACGCCAACCTTGACTTGACTTTCTAAAATGCAAGAACTTACATTGATCTATATTAAAATCCATTTACCATTTCTCAGCCACTTCTCCAGACGATCAAGGTACTTTCTGAATTTTCTGAAATTTTTGATAACCTTCCTCACACTCCGTGATGCTGCCTATTTTAGTGTTGTGTTCAAAGTTGCAAATCATGCTTCTATATTCTCATCTAAATCATAGATATATGTAATATGTAGTGGTTCCCAGCACTAACTCGTGAGGCATTCCACTAGTCGCAGGCCTCCAGTCTGAAAAACATCCTTCCACTATTACCCTCTGCTTCCCACCATCAAGACGATTTTGTATCTAATTTGGCAGCTCCTCCTGAATTTCATGCAATGTAACCTTCCAGAGCAGTGTACCATGTTGAACCTTATTGAAGGCCTTAATGGAATCCTTGTAGACGATTTATACCACGATCCAGGAACGAGGGCTATGAAACTGATAAGGAAATCAAAAAAAAGAACATGAATGCTCACAAACAAGAAGAGAAACACTGCATAAGCCTACAATTTGTATTTCAAAGAAAACAAAATAAAAGCAAGGTCAAATATACAAATTTGTAATTGCGATAGGAGAGAATTTATTTTGACAAAACAGGGAAATTGCCAAGAAAATAACCAGTTACTATGTGTCTGTCATCATGGAGGAAGATCCACAAAATGACTCAGTAATACCAAGTGATCGTGTAGGGCTTGTGCAACTAAAGATATAAAGTCAACTTATATCAGTAACAAGGTAGTATTTGAAAGTGTAACTGGATTGAGCATTGCTAAGTCTCACAAACCTGATGTACTTCATATTAAACTGTCAGGCATGAATCTTCAATAGAAGTATTAATTGCACTGTCGATGACTGTGTTTTATTTTCCTGTGCATTCTGCAGATGCCGGAAGCCATTGCGGATAAATGTAAGTTAGTGAACGTGATCCAAGCACTATAGAGTAATGGAAGGGATCCAAGCATCTATAAAAGGAAGAAGACATAGTTTGGTGAACTGCCGACCAATAAACTTGACATCTGCAGGGAAACTGTTGGAATCTATTATACAGCATGTGATATTGGATATTTAGAAATTAACCGGATCAATGCAGAGAACCACATGTATTTCTGACAGATGTCTAACTCAATGTGTCATTAGTTGTTAGACCCCCATCTACTACCCCCTGAGAAAAGGAACAGAAATTGACTTCACCACAGGAAATGACATCGCCACAGGAAATGACATCAGCAACCCAAAGAAACAAAAAGAAAGCAGGAATTTGTAGCATTGCTTCGCCAGAAGTCCACCAAAGATGTTACCTAGTAAGGTAACGAAACGTCTGGAAATGAACCTTCCAGCTCAGAGAGCAAACCTGCATCCATTGTGTACAGTGTTGGTGACCCAATCTGAGAAAGAATATACTGATCACAAAAAAGTGCAATGGGCATTCTCCAGATTAATCCCTCAGATGGTGAGGTTATCTGATGAGGAAAGTCAGTCTATATTCTCTAGTTTTTTTAAATATGAGAGGTGGGTCACAGTGAAATTTAGAAAATTCGCAAAGCATATGACAAGTTGGAAATTAACAGGACGCTTCCCTGACTGTCCAATCCACATTCAAGGCACATAATGGCAAAATAAGGGATTGGCCACTTAAGACCGTAATTTTGAGGAAATACATCACTTGGTGAGAACTGACGAAAACAGGGCCATAGAAATCTGCTGGCAGGGTAAGATTAGGGGAAATCTCCACATATTCTGCAATTGTGTCAAGCAGAAAATAATAACAAGGGAGCAGGTGGGAGTCATTCGTGACTTACCAAGTTGCATCCAAATCAACTTAGAGTTAGGAGACAGAGGGTAGTGATTGAAGGGTGTTAGTTTGACTGGAGACCAGTGTCCAATGGTGTATCACAGGGATCAGTGCTGTGCCCCTTATTATTTGTGATTCGGAGGTGCTGGTGTTGGACTGGGGTGGACAAACCTTAAAATCACATAACACCAAGTTATAGTCCATCAGGTTAATTCAGAGGCACGAGCTTTCAAAGCGCACAACCACCTAATGAAGAAGCAGCGCTTCGAAAGCTAGTGCCTCCGAATAAACCTGTTGGACTATAACCTGGTGTTGTGTGAACTATAACCTTATTATTTCTGTTATTCATAAATGGTGCAGCTGTGGATATGGATGGGTGTGGTGGGAGCGTGACAACTAAGTTTGTGTTTGATACAAAGATTGGCCGGGTGGTTGGAAGTGAGGAGGAAGGTCTTATGTTACAGGAAGATATAGATGGAATGGTCAGATGGGCAGAGCAATGGCAGATGAAATTGATTAGATTAGATTAGATTACTTACAGTGTGGAAACAGGCCCTTCTGCCCAACAAGTCCACACCGCCCCGCCGAAGCGCAACCCACCCATACCCCGACATCTACCCCTTACCTAACACTACGGGCAATTTAGCATGGCAAATTCACCTGACCTGCACATCTTTGGACTGTGGGAGGAAACCGGAGCACCCGGAGGAAACCCACGCAGACACGGGGAGAACGTGCAAACTCCACACAGTCAGTCGCCTGAGGCGGGAATTGAACCCAGGTCCCCATACATTTTGGAAGATGGAACTGGATAGGGAGTACTCAATGAATGGCAGCACACGAGGAAGCTCAGAGAGTGTTTCTCCACACTTCCCTGAATGTGACTAAACAGGTTAATGCACAATTTTCGAAAGCATGGGGGACAGTAAACATAATCTTTATTCATAAGGCATAGATTATAAGAGCTATGCGGAATGTTGGTTTGGCCAAGATGGAATTCTGTGTGTAATTCTGGGAACCAAATTACAGGAAGGATCTGATTTAGTGGAGGGGGCTCAGAGGTGATTCACCAGGATGTTCCCAGGGATGGAGCATATCAGCTATGGAGAGAGGCTGGATAAGCTCGGGTTGTTTAGTTTGGAGCAGAGAAAGTTGAGTGGCCCATGATTCAGAAGGATAGGATTCCGAGGGACATGGAAATGGTGGATAGACTGCAGCTGTTCCTTTTAGTCATAGGGCCAAGAACAATGGAGCATATTTTAAAGTGAAGGGTTTGAGATTTGGAGAGGAATTGATGATTGTTTCTCACCCAGAGAGTGTTGGTGTCAGGAATGCACTTCCTGAGAGAGGAGTTGTCATGGTGACTTCACAACCATTAGAAAATACACCGCTGTGCACTTGAAATGCAATAAGATTAACGGCTACAGGTCTTGTGTCGGAAAGTGGGACGAGTGTAGACCGTGCTGCATTTCTGTTGGTACAAAGTCTGTACTTCTGTGTTTGTATGGCTGTGGAAGGTCAATCATTGAGTAGCTTAAGATAGGAATTGATGGGTATCTGAAGAGTATGTTAACAAGGGTTTCAAGAATGAACTTGTCATATCTTCTGAAAATATGTCAATGGCAAAATTAAGGGGAAAAAACGTGCAGCTTTCTTACAGTCTGATATTAGAGAATTGAGGACAGGGAAAAGGCAGAACTATGGAGCAAATACTTTAGTTATGTCTTCACAGAAGAAAACAAAAAAGAAAACTGCCCAACAATACTAGTGAAATTTAGTCTGATGAGAAAAAGGGAGTCGAATGAAATTAGCAACCAGACAGTTTTAGAGGAAGTATTGGAACTGAAAGTAATGAGCACAGGCAAAGTCAACAGAGATTTATCAAATGGGAATCACTTTTTAGAAAGTGACTTTTATCGTAATTATGGAGAAGCAATCAATGCAATACGATTGGATTTTCAGAAAGACTTTTGATAAATCCCCAAGCCTATTATGCAAATTCAAATCCTATGGCACTGGGACTAACATTGTTTTAGAATGGGAGATCAGGCATGAAGCAGTAAGGTGGAATAAAACGATTTTTTTTCGAATGGAACTCTTGGCGGATATAGCAGGAATTGGGGCTTGGGCCCCAGCTATTCCTAATACACATCACATTTTTGGTTGTGGGGATAAAATACAATATGTCCAAGTCTCCTGATGGCACTCAACAATATTGGATTGTGAGTGGGTGAGCAGGATGTCAAAAAACTCCAAGGTGATTGAGACAAGTGGAGTGTTGGGCAAATATGGAGAGCAATGGGGTAGGGGGCGTGGGATATGTGATATTGTGACCGTTGATGGGAGAAACAGAACGGGAGCCTATCATTTGAAAAGGAATTCGTGGAAAAGTGTTGATCTTTGAAGGAACCTAAGCTGCAATTTTTTTACCTTCTGTGCAGCCTGACGAGGGCAGTGAGATCTTAATCCAGAAGTCAAAACTGGGAATGGCATTGGCACGCTGACCAGTGTACACAAACCCTACAACTGGGGAGTTGTAACATTGAAAAGGATCTGGATCTCCCTGTACGCCAGTCACTGAAAGCAATATTACAGGAGCAGAAAGCAGGTAGGAAAATAAATCGTGTGTTCACTTTCATTTCAGCGGGATTTGAATCCAGGAGTAAGGGGATCTTACTGCAGCTGTGCAGGGCTTTGGTGAGACCCCATTTCGAACATTGTGCAGTATTGTGTGAAAATTGGTCTCTTTATTAATAAAGGAAAAATCTGACATTGAGGGAGAGCAGCGAAGATGACCAGGCTGATCTCTAGGATGACAGGCTTGTTGTGGGAGCAAAGTTTGGGGCGGCTGGGCCTGTATTCCATGGGCTTTAAGAAAATGAGTGGAGATCTCTGTGAAATATATAAAACTCTGTCAGGGCCAGACAGATTAGAAGCAAGGGTGATAGTTCTCCTGGCAGGGACATCAAAAACAAGGGGCCACAATATTAAATAAAGACAAGCCACTCTGCATCAAGATGAGAATAAATGTTTGCACTCAGAGACTGGTGAACATGGGGAATTATCTCCCAGATCAGACTGTGGAAGCCAAGGCACTAAATATAAATAAGGATTTCTCGACACTGAAGGGATAGGGAGAGAACCGGTGTATCGTGTAAAGATAGAAGATCGGATATCATTACCGGTTGTTATCTAATATCATGGTAGCTGTGTTCCTGTGCAACACTGTGTTGCAGAAAATCGTGCCATATTAATAATGGGGTCTATGTGGAAAAAAGGGTAAGGGGCGAACTGCCAAATATCAGTAGAAACCAAAAATTAAACACAGCACAGACTAAGTAAACCTTTAAATCATATATTGAATGAAATAATGCTGTAAGTGTAACACTTTCAGATTACAGTCACTGGCTACATCCCTGTACCTTTCACCAAGCTCCTCAGGAGAAAGTGCGTGGGACTGACTGACCACGTGATGCTGACGCGGAATCCCAGTTCTCCCCAAGGTTCTCCCTCGGTTTTAAATAAAGTTATTTCTAAATGTAAACTAATATTCTCAGTTTCCGGCTAAGTTTCAGTCTTGCAGATCAAATTGCATTCCTGTTTTAGCTGAACACACAGAGGGTACATTTTGCAGACAGCGGGTCCTGAAGCTGGGTTTTGTTGTCCAGCTGGTGCCTGGCAAGGAATCGCGTTACAGTGAGCGGCAGTTCACTTTATAGAAAAAGATGCACAATTCACAAATCACATTGCAGCAAAATCGTATTTAATAAACACGCGTTTTCGGAGAACTGCCTGTATATTGAATCGAGGAGCAAAAGTAATGGACCGAAGGGACTACAGCAGTTCTTATTTTATATTTCACAATGTTTAAACATATTAAGGAATATGAACACTGTATCGGGAAAACTGGATTGAAGAGATTTTCTCCATGAACTAGAATGGGGAATGCTCAATGTGTTGAATTACCTACTCCTTTCCCGATGTTTCTGTGCAGTTTGTGGTAAAGCTCTGTAAATGTCGTCACAAGCTCTCAGATGTTAGGAGCGAGGTACCGAAGCTGGGGCCTGGTGTTGAGTCTGGTTTTGTCCTTAAAGATCTTGGAGCAGTTTGATATAATTGGGTGTCTTGCTTGGCCGTTTCAGAGACCAGAAAAACTTTCAGAAGAGTTTATCACATGTCTGTGTGTCTGGAGTCACATTGAGGCCAGACCAGGAAAGCACGGGGGATTCACTTCCTGAAAGTTCATTGGGGAAGGAGATTGAAGTTTACAATCAACATTGGATGCAAGATTACTGTTACCATCACCAGATTCTCGATCTTGATATTTTATTAATCGTTTTTTAACTTCAACCAGCTGCCAGAGCATTATCATGTATTGGATTAGTAATCCAGTGACATCTCCACAACAGTACTATCACCACATGGGGACCTACCTGAAACCACACTGCGCAGGTTATTTCTGTCATGCTTGACAGCTCTGTCAAAAATAACTCCCACCAATTTGATTATCGTGAAAGGACTGAGGGGGTGTTAAATGGTCAGAATGTACTTATTCATTTATTAGGGGACCGGACATAGCTGAGTAATTTTCCACATTGCCAGGGAGATGTCAGAGTTGGAACTAGAATGAAACAGCTTCCCCAGGGACACGGCTTGTTTTGCATCACAAATCTTCAGTCCTATTGCAGGAATGGTGTCAGGGCCCATTGCCTTTGTAATATCTACTGTGTTCAGCTGTTTCTTCATGTCACATGGAGCGAATCGAATTTGTTGAAGACTGGCATCTGTGATTCTGTGGACATCATGGCGTGGGTGAGGTGGATCATTCATTCAACGCCTTTGGCTGAGGATGGTGCAGATACTACATCCCTGTCTTTTTCACTAATGTGCACGGCTGTTCCATTAGTTAGGATGGGGATATTTCTGGAGCCCTCTCCTCCAGTAAGTTGTTTAATAGTACACCGACATTTATGTCTGGATGTGGCAGGACTGCAGAGCTTAGATATGATCTGTTGGTCTTGGGATCATTTTGTCCTCTCTATCAGATGTCAGTTCTGCTGTTTGGAATGAAACCACTCAAGTGTGGTAGCTTTAATGATTTGTCATCAACTTTAAGTACACATGGTTCCGACCTTGGCAAGTTCACCCACACTCGTCACTGAACCATCACTCGGCTTGATAGTAATGGCAGACCGATAGAATATCCTGGGGAAAATGCTGCAGATTATGTTTGAATACAACCCTGCTTCTATTGCTGCTGTTGTCTACAGCATCACGTTATAGAACAGTTTGAGCTGCAATATCTGCAATTCAATTTTACTGACTGTCCCCCAGTTCACATCGAGACCCATTCACCGATAAGCCGTGTACTCAGTGACCTAACTTGGTTTCTGATACGGTAAATTTTCCATTTTCATATTCGCATTCTGCTAAGGGTTGTCCTTGGTGTCATGCTTCCAACTTGTTACATTACTCAAACTCTTTAACATATTCATCTGAAACTTTTCCTTTCTGGTAATGCCATCTTCTGCGTTTGAAGTTAATGTGTTTCCATCAGTTTCTCTCCCTGACCATGATTAAGAGCTCTGTGGTGTCAGTGATGCCAGCCTTATGCAGTTTCAGAGCCAATGAATGTGTACACTTTGCGTTATCATTCAATTCCCAGTGTACGGCGCTCTGTGTTGGACAGGGCATTTGAGCAGCTTTTAAACACGTCATTGGAACTTGTTCAAAAACAGAAATTGCTGAAGAACTAAAGCAGGTCTGGCGGGATCTTAAGTAGTGAACGCCGAGTTAATCTTTCGGGTCCAGTAACCCTTTTCCGAAGTTCTCAGTTTCTCCAGCAATTTTTGTGTTTTAAGTTCCAGTATCCTTCGCTATTTCTTTAATTGAAAATTTGTGCTGTGCCTATTCGTTTCTGGAGAAACCAGACAGGTCTGGCAGCATCTGCAGAGACAGAGAAACGGGGTTAGCGTTACAATTCCAGTGTGACTTGTTCAGAACTAAAAAAGGTTGGAAACTGCGCTTTTTAATCCATTGCCGGAGATGGGAGGTGCGTGACTTGGAAAAGAGGGCGCGGCAAAAGATAAACGGGGTATTAGTAGTTGTGAACGAGAAGATGATGCAAAATGGGTTTAAATTAAGGTGTGAATGGGGGAAAGGGGTTCTCTCTAACTGAGTGTAAGATAAAGAAGACATAACCGCACAAGGTCACATGGAGATCAAGAGGGAGAATATTGACCTTGTGTTTTTATATCGATCTAGCAAGTGATATGTTTTCACTGTATAGATAATCACCCACTTCACCTTAAGGAACTCAGGTGCTTGACCTCTTAATGGCACAATAAGAGTTTCATGCTGCCTTAAGTTTGTAACATAGAGCAAAACTAACAGTATGAAGTTTGGGCAGTTTTCTTTACCTGTCATTTTTATAATTCTTTCAACTTTGCAGTGCTTATCATTAAACATTTGATCTTGAGGTTAGTATCAGATGGAGTGTAGAAGGTTGAGGGGTGACATTCTAGGAGTTTATAATGTCATGGGAGGCATGGATAGCTTGAATATCCAAGGTCTTTTCTGCAGGATCAGGGAGTTCAAACACAGATGCATAGCTTTTAGGTGAAGGGGGGGAGGGGGAGCTTGAAAAGGACGAAGTAGCAACTTTATTTACACAGAGGGTGATTTAAGCATGGAATGAGCTGCCAGTGAAACAGTGGTATATGCAAGTACAGCTACAATATTTCAAAGACATTTGGACAAATATATGAATGGGAAACGGTTAGAGGCATATGGGCCAAGTGCAAGCAAATGGGACTAGTTTAGTTTAAAAAACCTGGCCAGCATGGACACGTTGGACCATATGGTCTGCTTGCACGCGACATGGCTCTATGAATCTAGAAAGTGAGGAAAATGTACGAAAATGTATGATGTAATAAATTTGCAAGAAATATAAAATCAAGCATCACGAGCTTTTCTGTCGATATAAAGAAAGCTTAAAAATGTGTGTGAGCTGAGGCAGAAGGGCAGTCAGGAAAGCACATTGAGGCCATTTGGAGGGCTTGATTGTAGAACTGGCCACAGGGAACAGGCAGATAAGTTACACCAGTATTTAAATCACTCCTCATGGGAAAAGTACTGTAAGCATTTCAATGGTATAAACAAAATGGTAATAGGAGGAAATTTCTTGAACTGTCTCTAACAAAAGTAACAAGGTTTTAAACTAACAGATAAGAATAAGGGTAGGCAGGTCAGCAGTTATTCATAGTTAATTTTGAAAAAAGTGGTCACAGAAATATTTCATAACTCTCTGGATTACAGGAGTGTTCTAGCGAAACTGGAGACCCTCCAATGTGGCGCCTGTATTCAAGAAAGGAATGAGACAGAAAGCAGGAACCATTTAGCCTAACCATTATTGCGGGGAATCTGCTTGAGTCTGATTTTTAATAAGGAATTGCAGGGCATTTAGAAAAGCTAAATGCAGAGTTGGCATGGTTTTGTGAAAAAGAAACTATTTTTATTCTATAAAATCATACACATTTTTTTTCTGCAGATCCCTGAGAATGTCAATATTAGAGTCATGCTGGAAAAGCACAACAGGTCAGGCAGCATCCAAGGAGCAGGAAAATCATTGTTTCGGGCAGGAACCCTTCATCAGGAACTCCTGAGAATTTGACAAGCAGACTTGATAAAGGGAACAGGTCAACATGAGGCTTTCCAGAGATTTTTCACAAGGTATCACAAAATAAATGTGCGGACACAAGACAGAGGCTCGTAGTATGATGGATATTATATTACCATAGGATGACGGTTAGTTAACACATAGAAATCGGACAGTCAGGATTGATGGATATTCATGATAAAGGTGTATCTGCTGGACTACCAAAAGTATCAGGCCAATGGCATCAGTTATTTACAATCTATACTGACAGCCTGATGGTAGGGGCTGAGTACAACATACATCCGAGTTTGTGGATGACACTGAGAATCAAAATGCAGGCTGGTATTTAATGGAGAGGACTACTAAAAAAGGAGCTGGACAAAGGGATTGGAGTGTTCCTGTGCATGAAACATAACGGCAGCATGCTGATGTTGCAAGTAACTAGGCTGGTTCATGAGGCGGGTTCCTGGATGGGAGGGTTGATTTATTGAGTGCATCTAAAATGGTGAGGCGAGTATTCATTGAGGTTGAAATGAATAGGGTTGATATTACTGAAATGTACAAGATACAGAGGGGTTTGAGAAAGTATGCTGTTTCAATTGAGCCTCGAACTCGAGGAGATAGATACCGAATAAGGAACATCGATTTCAATCTGAGGTGAAAAATTTTGTCTTTTCTCAGAAGGTAGAGAATGTCTGGATTTCCCTCACATCTAGAGTTGTGGAGGGATACAACAAATTGAGTGGGAAGGTGGAGTTCAGCCCTAGAGCCGATCAGCCATGTTCTGATTGAATGAGCGTTCAGGTTTGAGGAGCCGAATGGCCGAATACTGTTCCTATTTCTTACATTTCTAAGTTACACTTTTGGAAAGTAGCACGTTATTTTCCTGGAAATAGGGTTGTACAATGTTGCATTCAGGGAGAGCAGACGATTTGTTTGAGTTAACACTTGGTGGGGTATGTTGGCTGGATTCACAGTAAATTTGGGTCTCGACCATGTCCCATATATGGAGCAGAACTTACAGAGAGCAAGCCAGGAAAGAGGGATTGAGGCCGGGGGGTCACTTCCTGACCCAGCCTGGATTTTCGAAGTACATTTCTGAAACTGCACCTAACCATTGGAGTGGCCTCGATCTGCCGCTGTGTAGCAGGTCCCAAGAACAGAATGGAACATCAGAACACAGGGCTGCGGGACACAAGTGGGCCATTGGGCCATTTGGCACTACTCCACAAGTAAATAAGGTTGTGGCTCATCTCATTGTGGTCCTAGCTGCACATGTCTCTCCATGCACCATTATCCCTGATTCACCTGTCTATAGACAATCAGACGAGGCCAGCCTTGCTTTAATATAAAGATTCAGCCGTCCCAAACTTCTGGGAAAGAGAATTCCCAATTGAATGAAATCCAACTTTGTGAATTTCTCCTCACTCCGGTTCTGACTGAGGTTGGAGGGTGTCAACAGTTTTCTTTTCTGGTCCCACTCCTCCACAGCTCACAACACATTTAAAATGTAACCAAGTTGGTGATATGACCGATGGTAAAGATTTCAGACTGGGTCAGGTTCAGTGATAGGATCAAGTCAGGCAGATGTCTTTCATCAGCCGCAGGTAATTAATAGGGCTAACGAAGCAGCATGTTGTATTTGTGGTTAGCACTGCTGCCTCATATCAGCAAGGAGCTGAGCTCAATTCCAACATCGTCTGACCCTCTATGTGGAGTTTGAACAGTCTTCCCGTGTCTGTGTGGGTTTCTTCCCAATTCTCCAGTTTCCTCCCACAGTCCAAAGATGTGCAGAGTAGACTGATTGGCCATGCTAAATTATTCAGTTTGACCAGGAATGTGTAGGTTAAGTGGGTTAGTCATGGGAAATGCAGGATTACATTGATAGGGTAGGAGGACAGGTCTGGGTGGGATACTGTTTGGTGGGTTGGTGTGGACTCGATGGGCCGAATGTCCTGCTTCTACACTGTAGGGGTTCAATGACAACGGCATCAAGCTTGGACTATACAAACACCCAGTCGGTATAAACCTGATCCACTCACCTCAAGGCTTTGTATTTTTCAAGACAATCAGCTCTCATTCCAAGGGTAACCTGCTAAAGTCTCCATAATATCAGCCCTTCATGCAGGGAAAAAATGAAGTAAAACACCTCTGAACTGCTTCTAGTGTTACTATATCCTTTCTCAGATAAGAATGCAAAAATAAAACTAATCTCACACACCGATGAGTCGGTTTATTTTTGCTTTCTCAGGGTATAGTGAGTCTTTGGATCACTCTTCCCCGCAGAGCATTGGAGGCAGAGATATTGAATATTTTTGAGGCAAGGTTCACGAGTCACAAAGGGGTCAAGGATTATCGAGAAGTGGACAGCAATATGCCTTGTGGAGAAAATGTAGACAGTGGTACTGAATGACACGGTTCCAGAATATCCAGGAATTAAATGAAATGATAACATCGATAAAATTTTAAGGGAGAAACAAGATGGCAGCGATCTGAAAGGTCTGCTTTGCTGGGCTCTGCATCACAGTAATGCTCTCCCACACCCCACCGCACTCATTTACTTAAAAGTCAACACTAAAAGAGCTATATAATCATTACTAATGCCATTTTGTCAAGTGAAAATGACAAAACATGGGAAAGGATGGAGTGACTCACAACATCCACGGCATCCATCAGAAGCTTTCCGCATGCCTGTGGCCGCACCTGTAACCCCCTCTGTTCGTTCGATTGACCCAGTTACTCACCAGGTCTTGGTCACCGAGTTCACCAAGTTACGTGAAATGATTGAAGGCGTGATTGAAGAAAGGTTCAGCAAGAGGCTAGAACCACTCTCAGCCGTGCTCCAAAAACATGGCGAGCAACTTGAAAGCCTTGGAAACAGAACGGATGAGGTCGAGCGCCAAACTTCAGGGGCAGAGTCTGTGATCGATTCCTCTAAGGAGCGGATCCTCGCCCTTGGAAAACAGGTCCGTACCTTAACTGAACAAGGTGACGACCTCAAAAACAGGGGCAGAATGAAGAATGTTCATATCATTGGTCTGCTGGAGACATAAGTTGTTGAGCCAGTGAGTTTTTTTTCGAGAACTGGCTGCCATGTTCCTTCACTTCGAAGCTGAAGAGGGACGGGTGAAGAGTGAGAAAGTTCATTGGGTTACGGAGCGCAAGTCAGACTCAGACGAACGCCCTCACCCTGTCCTTGTGCGATTACGTAGTTGCAGAGACAATCAAAGACTTATGGAAGCTTCCAGAACACAGGGAAAAGATCCAACGAGGATTCCAGGATTATGTTCTTCCAGGTATTTTCAGCTGCAGTGATTCATAAAAGAAAAACTTTTGATGATATCAAGAGAAGACTAAGTGAACTTGAGATTCAGTATTCCCTAATGAAACCAGCGGTACTCCGTATACTTTCAATATATCTACGCACTGGTGGATCTTTTAATAGATCCATTGACTCTCCAGATGACGCGAATACTTTGTGGACACTATTAAGCAGGCTGGATGCTTTAATGGATATCGGTAATCATGTTTCTCTCGTTTTAACGGAAGTTTGTTCAATTGTTCTGGTATTGAGTAATGTTAAATTATAGTCGGGAATGGTTAGAGTACACACCTTTGACTTCATTAATATCATGACTCGTTTTTCTCTTTTAATTAGTTTGTGTGTCGGGTTCGGCTCAAGCTGGAGGGAGTTATGAAGGTAATCATGATGACTGAATGCCTAACTAAGGGCAGTTCAATCTCGATGTTTGTGACTAATTGCCCTAGATGCAGTATTGATAATGGGGCAGAAGATAGAGATTTGTGACGTGCAAATGCCCCCAGTGGGCGGGGGAAAATGCCCCACCTGAGTGCCATTGGCACTTTGTATCTTTTTTTGTTGTTTTTGTATGTATTTTGTTGTGGAACATTTTGACAGCTTGTTAGTTGTAGTAGCTTTAGTTAGTATGTTTTTTTAGGCTCTATGAGTCTTTTTTCATTGGTGCTCAGAGAGTTGTAATTCGAGTTCTTTTTCTCTGGAGTTCAAATGTTATTCCAGTGTGTTATGGCTAATGTCATGCTTAAATGGTGTATCTGGAGCATTAAGGGGAGGCAGTTAAGAGGGAAAAGGTACTTTTTACCCTTAACAAGGAGACGGTGGATCTTGTCCTATTGCGGGAGATGCACCTTGATGACAAGGAACATTTGACGTTATGTAGGGTGGGTTTGATCGCGTTTATTTTTCGTCTTTTAATACTAGGAGTAGGAGAGAAGCCATACTGGTGAGGAAGAATCTTCCATTTAAATTACAAGACTGTATTAGACACCCACGGGAGGATCATAATCCTTCAAGATATATGGGGAAGAAAATGATATTTTGAAAGTTTATTGACCCCTGGCGCAAAGCCTTAAATTCCTGTTAGATGCATTTTCCAAATTAAGTAATCTTTCTTCGCAGCACATTATTGTACGTGGAGATTTCAATTGTCTTTTGCACCCACGGTGGACAGAATGCCCAAAAGCCCCCAGTACCATCTTTACAATCTAAGCAGTTTTTGTGTGGAACTGTGGATGGTGGATATTTGGAGGCAGATCCACCTCATATATAGGGATTTTACTTCCTTCTTTAACCCGCAGAAATACCACACTAGGGTTGATTTCTTCCTTACTTTGCAGCAATCCTCGATTCGGTGGTGTTCTGTACAATTGGGAATATTACCATTTCTGACCATGCAACGGTATATTTATTGGTTAAGATAAAGAGCAAAATTATAGGTTCTAGATACTGGCGAATGGATCACTTTATTCTTAAGGATAGTAATTTCATTGAGTATTTCTGTAATGAAATCAGATTCAACCAGTAACCCATCCCTTCTATGGAAAATTGCTCACGCTTATGCCAAAGGAATAATTATTCCTTAGAATGCGGCAGAAGCTGGAGCAGGAACGGTTGCTCCAGGCACGGTTGAAGGCAGCTGAAAGGGAAAATTCTGATAGACCCTCGGTGGCTGGGCTGCAGAGGATCACAACGCTTCGGTCTACAATGAATTCTATGCTCACACAGACAGCCAAGACGGAATTAGCTTTTGCAAAACAAAGGCCGTTTGAGCATGGTGATAAGCCGGGCAAGTATTTAGCCTATCGTGCGAGGAAAAAGAGACCCCAAAGCCATTACCTCAATTAGAGATGGTACTGGAACCCTTACCTGCGATCCCATAAAGGTTAAAGCAGCATTTCTTAGATTTTCCTCCGAATTATATCAGACTGAGCATTATGAGGATAGATGGATTAAGATGAAGTCTTTCTTCAAGAACTTGGATCTTCCAGGGGTAACCCCAAATAAGTGTCTTGCCTTAATGCACCATTGTCAGTGCTGGAGGGTATAAAGCAGCTTCAGGGCGGAAAGGCGCCCAGTCCTGAAGAATTTACAAGTGAATTTGATGAGGAATTTATAAACCTATTGTCAGGGCCGAGGCTTACCATGTTAGTCACTCACACAGTCACGACTGCCTCCCACGATCCTTAAGAGAGATTCATGTCTCTCTTATTCTGAAGAAAACGAAGACACCAGAAGATTGTGCTTCTTATAGGCACATCTCAATTTTCAATGTTGATTTCAAAATCTTTTCTGAGACACTGACATTACGGCTGGAAAATGTGTATCCTTCCATTGTCAAACTGGACCACACCAGATTATAAAGGGCTGCAGATACTCCAAAAAAATATTAGGAGATTACTCAATATGGTCCAAGCATGTCCAGAACAAACTATATTGGTATTAGTGATCCCTTTGGACGCAGATAAGGCATTTGATTGGGTTGAGTGGCTGGATCTCTTCTGGACATTAAAATGGTTTGGTCGAGGCAAAGGTTTTATCAAGTGGGTGAGTGTCCTTGAAAGTGATCCTCTGGCCACGTTTCTCACCAATGTTGTGCGATCCTATTACATTTATATTCCTAGAAGCAGTTGACAAGGCAGACCCCTTTCGCCAGTGTTGTTTACGTTGGTGACTGAGCCACTGGTGATGACCATCTGCAGGGACACCAACATATCTGACCCAGAAGTGGAAGAGAAGTCACGTAAGATTACATTGTCTGCACATGATGGTCTTATATTTTTGTTAAATCCCACAGTTTTGGTACCTCACCTCATGCAATGCATCAGTTCGTTTGGTGCCTTTTCCAGCTATACCATTGATTTTACAAAGTCAGAGGCCATGCATTTGGGCAATCATAGGGAAATACCTGATATCGAGGGAGAATCCTGGTTTCTTTGTCAATGTTCGGCGGGGGGGGGGGGGGGGGGGGGGGTTATGGGAATATTTCCTATTTAGGTATATTCATTAATCCTATCTTTGAACTTATATTTAATGTGGAATTTGTCCATTTGTTTAACAAAATTAGACAGGACCTTCAAAGGTGGGAGGCACTTCCAATGTCCTGGCTCGATCGGAAAGCTCTTATTAAAATGAATTCCCTCCCTTGTTTGCAATATCCCATGTGAATGCTTTCTTTGATGTTTCCCAGACAGAAATTTAGGAGGATTAATGGATGATTTAGCTCTTTGATTTGTCGCCATAAGCGACCCCTTATCAAGTTAACCAAATTACAACGACCCCACAGTTTGTGGGGAGTCGATCTCCCGGATATTAAAAATTATCAATTAAGCTCTTCTTTACCCGATGTTAGTGAGGACTCGGCGTCAATATGGTTCGATATTGAAGCTTCTCAGGCAAAGTGCTCCATTATTAGTCTGCTATTCATAGACAAAATGAGGACAGTTATGGAGTACTGCCATTTCCCAATGAGTATCAATAATTTTAAAACATTGAGGGCAATGTGTCCGATCGAGGGCAACATAGCCAAACCTCATTTCCTACCCCAAAACGTGGTGTACTGTGTTTCCGACAGGGCGGGGGTGGGGGGGGGGGGTGGGGGGGAGATACTGGATTCCATGTTTAAACTATGGACAACTCGTGGGGTATCTTGTTTTGATAATTTATCTGAGGGATGTCCGTTGATCAAATAAGTCTTAACTATAGACCACCGATTAGATATCGCTACTCTTTTCTTTTTATTAGATCAGAGATGTTATTCAAAAAAGAGCCTCGCTTTTAACAGACACGTACAGATCCGATACAGTGAACAAGGTGCTTAGTCCTAAGAACACACTCTCTGTCAGTACCCTTTATCATTTGTTGGAGAGTGGCCCCTCAGACGAGACGTTGTGCCTTTCTGAGGTCGGCAAAGAGAGTTGGGGATTTAGATTTCTTTGGACAGTGGGGAGGATATTTGTGAAAATGCAAGAAGTATTTCGATCTGTAAGAAGACTCTTGCCATGTAGTTGAAGATTCTTCATAGAGTCTATCTGGCCTAAGATACTCTCTCAAAATTCAAGATGGGAATATTCTTAAATACAGAATGACTCTGGGCACTCTCACTGATTGCTTGCTGACCTTCCACCGGCGCTATAGGCGTGGTATGTTCGGAGGGATGGAGAGGATCTTGGCAACAGAATTGGAGATGGATCAGGTTTCCCTTTTCCTGGGCCTGCCCAGTCTACCTTACTCAGATGTGCATAGGAAAAAATAATTCAATACCCTCACTCTCTGTGTTCAGAAAAAAAAAAGTTCTGTTGTGTTCGGTGTCTGTAAACCCGCTGGGTCTATTGGGTTGTCATAACCTCGTCATGGAGCATAGCACTTTGGACTTTTTTTAAGGTACCTTGCACCAGAAAATAGAGGATTTTTATAAGACATGGCGGCCCTTTTTGAATTATCAAGATACAGGCTAATCTGCCACTCTAATATGGACTTGTATATAGCTATGACAAACTTGACTAATGAATCTAATGCCCAGTGAGGAAGAATTACGAATAAATAAACGTGTATTAGTTAATACTCTTGAAGGTTGAGAGCAATAGTTTTGTTACACTGAGTTCTACTGTTTGTTTTTTTTTTATTTTTCTTTGGTCCGTTGATTTACCTTTTTTTTATGTCCATGCACATGGGTGTAATTGTGTTCAATTTGCATAGTTTTTTGAGTTGGGTACTTATTGGTTCATTGAAGCATTAAAAAGATTTTCTCTGAATAAAAATAGTTTTGAAAAATTTAAAATGTTAACATGGATAGAATAGAGTCCCAAAGGACCACTTTCTCATTAGTGAGACCACAGATTTATGGTTTATCTTAAGGATCATCACACCTCGGGTGACAGGACGATGTTGAGAGGGCGTCCCCTTCGTGGCAAGGACTGTCTGTGTGGGGAATTGAACCTGCGCTGTTGGCCTACCTCTGCATCACAAGCCAGCCAGCCAACAGATTGCGAGATTGTATAACTGCTATAGACAGAAATAGATAAAGTCAACGTAAAATATAAACTTTGCTAAGAAGGAAAAAAGGTACAATTCAGATAACGGTCAAGATAACGGCTGAGGAAGAAAAAAAATCTCCGCTAGAAATGTATTTTATAACGAGACAGTTGATTGGCTGCTATCTTTGTTTGAATATCATAAGGTGACCCAAGAGAAATAACCAGATTTACTAATTGTGATTAGATATCGATAACTATAAAATATGAGTACATTTTTGATTGGTCTGTGTGAAGCATGCTAACCATTGTATGAAAGTAAAAAGCTGATGGAATATATTTTTTGGAGGGTTGGTACCCATGGGAAATACCTCCCGAACACATGCCTGAAGAAAGCCAGGGTAGAAAGTGCGTGAGTGTCGTCTGGTCAGTGACAGGAAACCAGGGGGCTGAATGATTGGAAGTTCTTGCAACGTGAAGCTCAGGAGACAGTCAGATCACCCCCCCCCCCCCATCTTATTAAATGGTACAGCACATTTGAAGGGCTGAATGGACTTATTATGGATTTTAGTTGCATATGATTTTTTAAAAAACACTCTGTTCCTTCACCTAATGTTTTACACACTGGGGCACTGCCATTTTCTTGAAGCTGGGAATTATTTGGAATATTATCTGGAACATTCCATAATCAGCATTCTCCGGAGCATTCTACAATCTATGGGGATATTACAAAGGCAAGAGACACAAAGAGGGAGAGGGGACGTGTTGCATGCAGGAGTGAGAGTGTGAAGCATGAGCCTTGTTCGGGTGTCGGTGCTGGAACAGACATGCAATGAGTGTGAGAGACCAGAGAGCATACGATGACCCTTCTCCTCGCAGAGTGAGGAATGTTATCGATGTTTGTCCTATATTGCTGGGCATTGCTACATATTGCAGATACTGCACTGAGCTGGGTGGTGAGCTCAGATCATTCTCGGTGGGTCTAGTGGTGTGGCCCACTCTGGGAAGACATGTACTAACCCATCCACTAGGATAACTGTGACCCTGTTGACAAACCGTGGTGTAATTGACCCTTATCTGCTATGCTCTTGGTAAACTGTACATGGCAGTCCAAACTGAGGAAAGCTCAATCGAGTGCCCATTGTCCTTTTAACGATGGCACCAGTGCCAGGGATAATGGAATATCCGGCGGCATCCGGGCCATAGTTGGTACTTCCAATCAAGATGTGTTGCAGAATCGGGCTAGCATTGAATGAGAGGGACACCATGGGGTAGGGTGGGTAGTTAATGAGGTGAGTTCGACAAGATAGCACCAGGAAACTAGCTTGGCCTCGTAAAGAAATCCCTCTGTCACACTCAATGATAATCACACAAAGATAAATTATTTTTAGATTCAGACAGATGAGTTGAAGACTCTGCTGACCCCAGTCACAGTTACAGTGCTGCAGAACAAATCCTCATCCACAAATCTCCATCATCTGAACTCACACCTATATTCTATTCACCGTCATGCCTGGTAATACTGGCTTATTTTGCTGAATGCCACCGAAATGTCTATACCTCAGGATTTTAAACCTGTTATCACATCCTTCCACGACATTATTGCTCAATCCCACCCTTTCTGTCTAAACTCAAAACCAGTTTCATTTACAGCCATGTATGGAGACAGGCCCTTCAGCCAAAACTGGTCCATAGCAACCAAAATGTCCGTCCATATTAACCCCATTTCCTTGCATTGGCCCATATCCTTCTCTGCCTTTCCTATTCATATGTTGTTGGAACAAAGTGCAGCGAGGTTTTGTCACATCAAGAAAGGCTTCAGGAAGATCTTGCTGAATCTACCATTCATCTCACCCCGGCGCTCAGATTCCACAGAAACAGTTTGACTGGAGGTTATAAACAAGAAGTACAAGCAAATACTGGTGGGAGATGTGTATGGAAGTCAATACTACAGGGGAAAAATTTGTACGTTCTAAACAGGAAATTAGATATACAAGCGTTTGCAGGCAAGACTCAACGGGTCTGATACCATTTGAAGGAAGAATGTCGGAAGTGTGGATCTCGAATAGCACAGCATGTCAGGGCGCATCCAAGGAGCAGGAAAGTCTATGTTTCAGTCATAAGCCTTTCATCAGGAATTCACTTCAGAATTCACTTTTTCCTAATCCTCTGTAGGATGAGAGTGACTCAACATTTTTAATTTGGGGATTCTTCATCAGAACAGTTTTTGTTTCCGATTTCCAGAATATGCAGCTCTTTGTTTCATGTTTGGTGAGCAATTAACTTGCACGCAGCAGTATTAATGGAAAACTTGATCTGGGAAGAAGGTGAAGGGGTGAGGACAGAAGAGCAGGCAATGTGTCAGTCACAGCTTCGGGCCCTGTCATTCAGAATGTGAATCCTGGGGTGGAGGTAAAGGAAGGCTTGTGAGAAGCACTGCACTGGAATTCGACATCATTTGAAAAGATGTGAGAGATCCAGAGAAGGCGGGAGGGTGCAGTCTTTCTCGCAGCTAGTCATTGAGTGGCACCGTGGCTGACAATACTGCCTTACAGCACGAATGACCTGGGTTTGATTCCACCCTTTGGCAATTTTCTGTGCGGTGTTTGTACCTTCACTCTGTGTGTGCATGAGCTTTCTCTGGGTGTTTGGTTTTCCTCTCACAATCTAAAAATGTCCAGGTTAGCTTCAGTAACCTCACTAAATTGTTCTGCAGTATCCAGGGATGTGCAGGTTCGATAGATTGTCTTTGGGAAATGTCGAGTTACCGGGGTAAGATTTGGGTTTGTTGGTCGGGATGTTATCTGGCCGGTCAGTGTGGACTCTATGGGCCATATGGCCTGGTTCCACACTGCAGGGCTTCTATAATTTCTATGTAGCTGTCTGTGTTTCAAAACACTTCCTAGGATCCAACTTATACGTGCGAACACAATTTGCCTCAACAAAATGTTACACCTTCTGTTTGTCTAACATGAACTCCATCAGCCACTCTTCGGCCCTTTGGCACATCTTATCAGGGTCCCGTTTTACTCTGAGTTAACCATCTTCACTGTCCACTACCTCACCAATTTTGGTGTTATCGGCAAACTCACGATCCATTCCTATTGTATTCATAACCAAATCATTTATATAAAATGACAAAATCCATTAGATCCTTGTGGTACACTGCTGGTCACAGGCCTCCAGTCCAAAAAAAAAATAACAGTTCACAAACATTTCCTTCGTCTACTACCTTCAAGCCAATTACCTCTAACTTTCCCTGTATTCCATGTGATTTCACCATGTTAACCAGTTTACCATGTGGAACCTTTTTGAATGTCTTTCTAAAGTCTATATTCTATTTCACAGTTATATTTCTGTGTCTTCATCAATCTTATTCGCCACTTCTTCAAAATGCTAAATGAAATTAGTGGGACACGATTTCCCACACACAAAGTCATGTTGACTGTCGGCAATCGGAATTTACATTTCCAAACACAAGTAAATGTTGTCCCTCAGATTCCCCTCCAACAACTTACCCACCAGTCCCACTTGTCTACAGTTTCCTGGCTTTTCCTTACCAACTGTTCTGAAACAATGGCACAACCTTACCTGTGACTGTCCATGATACAAATATCTCAGCCAGAGACTGAACAATTACTTCCATAGCTTCCCAACAGATCTGGGGTACACTTGATTAGTTCATGGATCATAGAACAGTGCAGCAGAGTACGGGCCCTTAAGATGTTGATGTTGTGCCAATAGTTTATTCTACTCTAAGGTCAGACCAACCTTCATGCCCTTCATTGTACTAAAATACATGTGCCTCGCCAAGAGTCACTTAAAGGTTCAGAGGGGGTTATCCACTTCAATGCTTTTTAAAATATCCAGCTCCTTATCTTCTGTAATATGGACAATTTTCAAGATATCACTATTCGTTTCCCCAAGTTTCCTAGCTTCCATACCCTACTCCACAGTAAATACTGATGCAAAATATTTATTTAGTATCTCACCGATCTCCTGTAGTTCCACACATAGGTCACTTTACTGATCTTTAAGGGTCCTGTTCTCTCCCTAGTTACTCTTTTGACCTTCATGTACTCGTAGAATCTCTTTGGAAAGTCTCTTACCCTACTTTCGAAAGATATCTTTTGTCCACGCTTTGCCCTCCTGATTTCCCTCTTGGGTATTAGCCGACATCCCTGGTACTCCACGATGGATTCACTCGATCCCTACTATCTGTACCTATCATATGCTTCCGCCTTTTCTTGAACAGAGCCTCAATTCTGCTCCCCAGTCAGCATTCCCTACACCTACCAGCCTTACCCTGTTCATAGACAGGAACATGCTATCGCTAGACTCTGTAACTCATTTGTGAAGGCCTCCCAGTTTCCTGCCAATAGTTTCTCCAAAGAAGCTGTTCAAAGTGTCAACATAAAACGTTCAAAGTTGGCCTGACTCAGCTTACAACTTTAAAATTTATATTAGGACTATTCTTTAACATAAGTATTTTACAACTAATAGTTACAGCATAACAGGCTCAAGAAGCAGAATGGCCTCCTTCTGTCCCTCCGGGGACAGAATTACTTCCTCCTGTTCCTGTGCTGCAGTCTCGATGCTCTGAATGATGTCCTAAGGTGATGGGAGAATTTCACAACAGTGCACATAAAACCAGAAGCAACATTACACAAAGTAAATGTACAATAAATATATATATTGGTTTATTGGCTCTGGAAATTACCCCACCGGTCAGCTTATGCAGATTATCTGTTACTCTTTCACTGTCACCCTTTATAAACAGTATGTAATATATATAGTCCTGCTGTGTTCTGTCACTACTCCCACATAAACCGAAGAAACAATAAGAAGATTGAAAGATTTATGGTCCATCCCTCAGCAACGCCCATCCATTCCACCCACACCGAGTAAATGTTCCCTTTTATTAGGATATGAAAAGTGATGTCAGGAAGGGGTTAACTGGACCTGTTTGTTCAGTGACTGTGATTAATATTAGTCTCCATGGGTTGCAATTATCCCTGTGGATGGTTTCCACCTTTTAATGTTAAATGGGTTCCGTTCAATTTGTAATTCCACAGTATAGTGGGAGAATCACCAACAGTGTTAACAGGAATCAGCAGCTCCAGAGACAGGGGGGAGAGACCAAAGTCTGAGCACAAGAGTCTGGATTGTTTCAACAATGAATCAGAATCTGAGAACATTAGACTGGACTGTTCCAGCAATGGATCACAATCTGAGAACATTAGACTGGAATGTCCCAAGAATGGACAGGAGTTTATACAGGGATATTTGGCTTCTTTCTACATATTATGATCAAAGGCTATTATCGTGGCGAATCCTATATGCACTTTACATTATAAAATATTTTTATTATCCAATCCTGGCTTTTGTTGGTGTACCTGGTAAGTCTCACTGTTTAGTCATTAATTATATAAATCATGTTTGACAGTGATACTGATCTTTCATTCACTCTACGCTCCTTGTCACTGTTATTGTTCCTGCTAAGGCTCTGAATCCAGTAGTAGCCTTGACAAACCACTACTAAATTGTTAATTTACTCTCCCCCTCCTTGCTTCTGGCAGTGTTATGCATGGGTTGCTATGTTAACATGCACAGTTTCAACTGTGAACCATGATCCGTTGTATCACTGCACTTGCTGTCTAAATATTGAAAGCATTGAGTTCACTATCTTCTGTAATGTTGACAAACTGCATTTCCTTCCTCTGACTCCATCGCATCCCCGGCCAATATCTGAAGCTGAAAGAGACAAATGACAACAGTGGTGATCCCTTTGGCCATGAACCAAATCCTGACCCTCTACCCTGACCATTCCTCATTATAACTACTGATAAGTCCAGCATCTACTTCACTGGCTCATCCCATCTGCTGTTTGAACCATGAATTTTAAAATACAGTCTTAAAGATGGCATTCGTCTGTTGCTGACACTCACAGCTGCAAACCTGCAGAAACAAATCTGAGTCAATACTCCACAGCTCATATCTGATATCATACAGAACTCCCCATCCATCCATCATTCCTGTGCGTACTGATCTGTAATGCTATTGGGTCCGCCAATGCCATTATTTAATATTCTCAAGCAAGTCATTAACAGCTGCCCATGAACTACCTCTCTCTGTCCATTATACCAAAGCCCTAACAGTTGTTCACATTTAAACTGATTTCCTCCAGGTGTGCTCTCTCTTAGACAATGATTTTCACATATAACACTGCCCCAGAACCACACACACACACGCACACATAAAACCCCTTACCTTGAACTGATGCCTGAAGATACAGAGACATTAATTTGTGGGAGCCCATTTCCCGTCACTTGCAGTATGGGCGGCAATCGTCTCGTGTTAGTCAGTTACATAGTGCAAATGTAGCAGCAATATACCAGCAACGTTTTGCAATACTGCCATGCTGGGCAGCTGGTCCAGCTTACTGAGCAATACACTTACATAGTCTGCACAGCTCCCCATGTGGCCAGATAGTCCAACTTAGCGAACAATACACTAGCATGGTCTGCACAGCTCCCCATGCTGGCCAGATATTACACCTTATTGAGCAATACTCTAGCATCGTGTGCACAGCTCTCCACGCTGGGCAGATAGTCCAGTTTACTGAGCAATACACTGGGATAGTCTGCACAGCCCCCTATGCTGGGCAGATAGTCCAGTTTACTGAGCAATACACTGGGATAGTCTGCACAGCCCCCTATGCTGGGCAGATAGTCCAGTTTACTGAGCAATACACTGGCATAGTCTGCACAAATCCCCATGCTGGGCGGATATCCAGTTTATTCAGCAATGCACTAGCACAGTCTGCGCAGTTCTCCATGTTGGCCAGATAGTCCATGGAACTGAGCAAAACACTGGGATAGTCTGCACAGCTCCCCATGCTAGGCAGATATTCCAATTTACTGTGTGTCAGGCTATTATTCACTTCCCGTTGTGTCCCATATGTTCCTTCATGGACAGGGAGTGTGTGCTGGACTGTTGTTCACTTCCTGGTGTGTCCCTTGAGGTGTTTCATGAAGAGATGTGTGTGTGTGTGTGTGCAGTGCAGCAGTTCACTTTCCGGTGTGTCGCAGGTCGTGCTCCATTTTGGACAGCGGTGTGTGTGCTGGGCTGTTGTTCACTTGCTGGTGTGTCCCATGTGGTGCTCCATGTTGGACAGGGCGTTTCAGCATATTTGACTCATATCTTTAAAACTTGTTCTGTGCCTGTCCACTGAACGCCTGCGTTTGTCCTTCTCAGCTGATCACGTGGCCAGAAACACGAGGAGGACCCTGAAGTATCATTATAAAGGAGTAATATCTCACTTTTAGCAGAGGGAAGTCTGACTGTCACTTGTTAGTGGAGGGGATGGGGATGGTTTGCTGGAGATTGTGCTGTGAGCTACCTCAGACATTCAGGGAGACCAGAGGATTTGGTGACCCAACTCTGGATGGAGCATGGCGACTGTAGTTTCAGCATCAGGAGCAGAGGCTTCAGAGCATGGAAGCTCTGAAACCACGAACTGGGTGTGTGTGGGGAAAGGGATCTGCCAAGTCTGTGTCTTAATATGAGCGCAGGCTCTCATTCTCATCCTTAAACACACCCACACCCTCTTTCGCTCACACACATGAAAGCAAGCATACACATCCTCCCTCTCTCACTCGCACGCCACCCCCCGCCCCACCCCCGGCCACACACACACACACACACGCACACGCACAAACACACACACGCACAAACACACACACACACAGACACACACACACACACAAACACACACACACACACACACACACACCGTATCTCTCGCACAGACACACTTATAAATCTGGGGTGCTAATTTGCGTTTGAAGATTTATATTTGTGAATAGATTGTATTTTGTTGAAAACAACATTCAATTTGTGCGCAGCCAATCATTGTGGCATCTTAAAAAGACCTGCTTTGGAAATAAAACCAGTATGACAGCAGGGAAAAACCAGTCGGACTCCACACAAGACCTTCCATGGTTTGTGCTGGGAAGGTCATATCTTAGCAAACATAATAGAATTCTTTGAGGAATGACAAAGTTGATCGTGGAGAAAGGGCTAGATGTCATATACATGGACTTCATTCAGGTGTTTGATGAGATTTTCTGATGGAGAATGTGAAGTCGCAGGGGTCCATGGTGTACTAGCTAGATGTATAGAGAACTGGCTGGGCAACAGGAGACAGAGAGTAGTAATGGAAGGGAGTTTCTCAAAATGGAGAACTGTTCTGTGTGGTGTTTCACCGGGATCCGTGCTGGGACCACTGTTTGTTGTGATATAATTACATGATCTGAAGGAAGGTATAGGTGGTCTGATTAGCAAGTTTGCAGATGACACTAAAATTCGTATCGTAGCAGAAAATTGAGGGGACTGTCAGAGAACACAGCTGAATGTAGATAGATTGGAGAGTTTGGTGGAGAAAGGGCAGATGTGAGGAGATGCATTTTGGAAGATCCAATTCGAGAATAAATTATACAATAACTGGAAAAAAGCCCTGGGGAAATTTGATGTACAGAGATCTGGGTGTTCAGTTCCATTGTTCGCTGAAAGTGGCAGGTCGATAGAATGATCAAATAGGCATATAGCATACTTTCCTTCCTGCATTCCAACTATTGAAGAAGTGGAGAACCACAGACCAGTTAACTCGTCACCCACAGGAGGGAATCTGTAGGAATCTATTGCGTACATGTGTCGGCAGGCCATATTATAGTTGTATAGGACTTTGGTTCGGCCACATTCAGAATACTGTGGACAGTTCTGGTTGCCACATTACTGAAAGGATCTGGATGCTTTGGAAAGAGGGCTGTGGATTTTCACCAGGAAGTTGCCTATCATGGAGAGAACGATATATAAAGAGAGTTTTGATAGATTAGAATTATTTTCATTAGAAAGGCGGAGTTTGAGGGAGGACTTGAGGTTTACAAAATCATGAGAGGTGTAAACACGGTGGATAGCAAGAAACTTATTCCCAAAGTGGGGGAGTCAGTTACTAGGGGTAAAAGATTCATGATGAAAGGGGAAAAGGGTATTGGGCAAATGCTCAAAAAATTCTTTTTGCAGAGGGTTATGGGTGCTGGGATGCGTTGCCAGCGGAGGTGGTGGAGTTGAGGACGAAATCATCATTTAATATGTATCCAGACAGATACGTGAATGGGCAGGGAGCAGAGAGATACAGAATCTTAGAAAATAGGCGACAGGTATAGATAGAGGATCTGGATTGACACAGGCTTGGAGGACTGAAGGGGCTGTTCCTGTGCTGTGATTTTCTTTGTTATTTGTAAATACTGGCGAAAAGCGTCTGTTGATACTTGAAAGGAAAATGAAACAAAGATTAAATGTGGCACAGCGAATGTGTGGATACAAGAATTTATTGTAGAGAACAGAAAAATGACAAGGAGACTAAACAGTGAAATTGCATCTGTCTTCAAAGAGGAATATCCAGAAAGTCTCCCAGGAATACCAAGTCAACATGGGGCCTTTGTAACGAAAGACTAAAATCATTCACATACAGTTTTGGGGTAGCATCTGGAAACAGAACTGGTATGAGGATTGATAAGTCTGACAGACCAGATGTAATTCAAACTTAAATTTCAGAGAAAACTGCAAAATACATCTTGACCACAGTATTTTTCTTTATTCACTTCGGAAAGTTATAAATGCATTCAAATGATTTACGAAGGGAAGAAATTGGAGTGTTGTCACCCACAGTGGGGAATCTGTTGCAACCTATTGTAACAGTAAGTAATAGCAAATTTCAAGAGAGTTATTCTGCACTTATGAAAGGGAAGTTATAATTTACAATTTTTTTCTTGAAGATATTTCTTATAGATATAAACAATGGCGAATCAGTGAATGTGGTACAGTCTGATATTCAGGAGAAGGTTTAATTAGCACACACGTTAAGTTATGAGAAAACATTAAAGCAAAGTGTATTGGGAGGAACATATGCAAACAGGGGAAGGTAAGCATTAGAGGAAAGTATTGGAGAACATAGATGGCTGTAGAAGGCTGTTTGTGTGACTGCAGACCGGTGTACGCTGGTGTGCCACAAGTTTCAGTGCTGTGCCCCTTTAAACGCCTTCATTTAAAGCGAATTCGAATTCAGACAATGAAAAATCAACTAGACTCAAAGTGTCAGCTTGCTCATTCTTTACGATGTTGTCTGACTCACTGTGATCTCTAGCAAGTGTTGGTTTCAGTACAGATTCAGCTTCTGCAGTAATTTGCTCCAACTAGAAATAAAGAAATTCTGCACTAGTAACACAGAGAGTTGGTGCTGCTGTACCTGGACTGTGCCTGTGCAATTTTGATGTCTTGATCTAAGTAAAATACACTGATCATATATACTGAATGGGCATTCTCCTGATTAATCTCTCAGATGGCACAACGGTCTGCTGAGGAGACTTGGTCTGGGATCAAGGCGGGAGTCTGTGTTTATTGATGTAGGATGTGAGCAGCGATTGATGGTTTTGGCTGGTATAAAACTGGACCAATCCCCAGGTCCAGATCCGTTCGACTCAGGCTGCTGTTTGAGACAAGGAATGAAAGGCGCTGATGCAAATTTTAAACAGAATCTGGTGACAGATAAGGTGCTTGAGGACTGGAGAACACCCTATATAGGAAGTGTTGTAGAGATAGAACAGGGAACTATAGACCAGTGTGTTTCAGATCAGTTTTTGAGAAAACTTTGCAAAAAATAGGTTGGTGGTAGAACGCTATTTGTGTGACTGGAGAACGGTGTCCCCTGATGTACCCCGATGATCAGCGCTGTGTCCCTTACTATTTGTGGTACTTATAAATGATGTAGGTGCGAATGTGGAGGAGGAATGGCAGCGTGACATGTAAGTCTGTGTTTGACACAAATATTGGCTGGGTGTTTGGCAGTGAGGAGGAAGTTCTTATGTTACAGGAAGATACAGATGGAATGGTCAGATGGGTGGATCAATGGCAGATAGGACATACCTCTGATAAATATGAGGTGATGCAGTTTGGAGGAAGGAGCCAGACAGGAGAGTACACAATGAATGGCAGCACACCAGGAAGCTCAGAGGGGATTTCTCCACACATCCGTGATTGTAACAGGGCAGGATCTAAGATTACCTAAGAAATCGTTGGAAAAAGTAGGCATATCCTTTACTCATCGAGGCATAGATTACAAGAGCTATGTAGCACTTTGGTTAGGACAAGATGGAATATTATTTGGGGTTCTAGGAGCCCCACTACAGGAAGCATATGATTGTTCTTGTGGGGATACAGAGATTCACCAGAATGTTCCCAAGGATGGAGCTTATCAGCTATGGAGAGAGGCTTCATAAGCTCCATTTGTTTACTTTGGAGCAGAGAAGGCTGAGGGGGACATGATTCAGAAGGATAAGATTACGAGGGACATGCACAGGGGCATGGACAGCTGCATGGACAGAGGCAGCTGTTCCTTTTAGTCAAAGGGCCAAGAACAGGAGAGCACACGTTTAAAGGGAAGGACTTGATGTTTAGAGAGGATTCAGGGTTTGTTTTTCACCCAGAGTGTGATGCGGTCCGGAATGCACCTCTTCGGGGGAGTGGGGGCGGGGGGGGGGTTGGGGGGGCGTGTGTGAGGGGGTTACCACAGGTCACCTCACAACCATTAAAATGTATTTGGGCGAGCACTTGAAGTGTCAAACCATTCATGGCTATGGGGCTGATGTAGTAACGTTGGAATAATATAGATCGAGCTGTAATTTTGATGCTACACAGGCTATGCTTCTATGATTGTGTGGCTGTGGAAGGTCAATCATTGAACAGCTTAAGACAGGAAGTAATAGGTTTCGGAAGAGTACATTAAACAAGCGTGAAACGTTAACATTCTCAAAGTACAATATATCAAGATGAAAAATTGTCAAAGAAAATTGTAGCTTCCTTACAGTCCAAAACCAGCGAATGGAGAACAGGAAAATGTCAGACTATGAAGCAACTACTTCAGTTCTGCCTTCATGAAAGAAAAAGAAAATAAACTTCCAAGCAATTCTAGATCTACTGAGAACAAAAAACAGGAAATGCAATCAAATCACTAAATAAACTGTTTTGCAGGAAATATTTGGACTGAAATCTGATAAATCCCCATGGCCTGATAATCTTTATCTATGATTCCTAAAGGAGGCGGCCATGGAAATAATGAAAACTGCTTGCTGTCTTCCAAATTCCTGATAATTGAATTGACAGATTTGAGAACAGCAAATATAACCCCAGTATTTCTAAAGGAGGCAGGGAGACAGCCGGGAATTACAGTCTGCTTAGCATCAAAGTAGCAACCAGGACAATACAATAGTCTATTAGAAAGAATGCTTTGCCAGGCAACTTTGAGAATTAAATTAATTTGAAAGTAATGAACATGGATAAAGTCAATGCCAAATTATTAAAGGTGAATCACATTTGAGAAACCGACTGGGAAATAAATTATGGCGAAGCAATACATGCAGTGAATTGAGATATTCAGGACCTTTTTGATGAAGTCCCAAGTCTAGTGTTGTGAAAATGTTACTCCTTTAACAAGGTCATGCTGTCCTTGTTTCTTTTTCAAAGATGAAAAAGCAGTGAATCCGAAATGTCTGGGTTTGACTGCTCTAAATTAAAAACACGTACAATAAGGAGCAAGCTGTGCTAGTTCTGGTCCTATGTAATGAGACAGGAATAATTAGTGACATCATAGTTAGAAATCAACTTGGAAGGAATGCTCGCAGTCTGGTTGAATTTAAAATACAGATGGAGAGTATGAAGATAAATTCCAATACCAGGGTGATGTGCTTCAACAGGGGAGAATACAATAGAATGAGGGCGAACTTGGCTAAATTCGACTGAAACCAAAGACTTTATAGTGAGAGTTGACTAGCGTTGGAGGATGTTCAAAGGATTTTTTCAAAATCCTTAGCAAAAGTATAAACAGTGAAAAGGAAAGACTATAAGAAAAGGGGCAATCTGCATCGGGTGTCTAAGCAATAAGCGAGGCTACCAAGTTTAATGAGAAGACATGCAAAGTGGCCACGAACTGCAAGAACCTAGAAGATTGGAAAAACATAAAAGGTCAACAGAAAGCCACGAAAAGAGCTATAAAGAAAAGTAGGATAGAGCACAAGAAAAAAAACAGCACAGAATATGAAAAGAGATTGGACACGATTCCCGAAATATATAAAATGAAAATGAGTGGCAAACGTAAATGTTGGTCCTTTAGAGGATGAGAAGGAGTATTTAGTTATAGGATATGATGATATGACTGAGGCATTGAGCTGGTATTTTGTAGCGATCTTCCTAGTGAAAGACACTAATAACGTGCCAGTAATTGACAAAGAGATGAGGATAGGTGAGGTCATGTCCATAGTCATTATTATGGAGGAGGTAGTGTTGTGTAAGTGAATGGATCTAAAGGCAGACGAGTCCCAGAATGAAATGCATCCGAGGGTACTAAAAAAGATAGCGGGAGAAATATCAAGTGCAATTGTGGTAATTTTCTAAAATTTGATTAACTCTGGGGCAGTCCCAGCAGATTAGAAAACAGCAAATGAGACGCCACTGTTTTAAAAGGCTGGTAGATAAAAGATGGGGAATTATAAACCAGTTCGCTCAATCTGTGCAACGGGGAAGATGCTTGCGTGTATTATCAAGGGAGAAATAGCAAGGCATTTTGATATAAATCGGCCCATTGCGCAGACACAGCATTGTTTCTCGAAGGTCAGGTCATGCTTAACAAGTCTTTTGGAAATTTATGAAGAAATTATGAGCAAGGAATGATGCAGCTGACGAAGCCCCAATGAATGCGGTGTATCTTGGTTTCCAAAAGGACTTCGACAAGGTGCCACACAAAAGACTGCAGCAAAAGATAAAGATGGAAGTGTTATGGGTAAAGTATTATATGGATAGAATATTGGTTGACTAACAGGAAGCAAAGGGTGGGTCTAAATGAGTGCTATTCATATCTGGCAATCAGTGACTAGTGGCGTGCTTCAGGGATCAGTGATGGGCCTGCAATTATTCACAATTTATATAAATGTTGCGGAGTTGGGAGAATCCGTAGTTTGTCAAAGTTTGCAGATGACACGAAGATAAGCGGCAGAGCAAAGTGTGCAGAGATCTATGAAACTTGTTAGAGAAACATAGATACTTTGAGTAAGTAGGCAAATGTCTGGCAGATGGAATACAATTCAGTAAATGTGCATTCGTCCATTTTGTTAGGAGTACATTTTGTTATTACTTGAATGGTAAAACGTTGCAGCATGCTGCTCTGCAGAAGGACCTGGGTGTCGATGTGCGTGAATAACACAAGGTTGGTTTGCAGGTACAGCAAGTACTGAGGAATGCAAATGGTATGTTGTCTTTCGTTGCTGAAGGGATTCAATTTAAAATCAGGTAAGTTATTTTGTAGCTGTACAGGGTGCTGGTGAGGCCACTAGCTGCCAGAGCAATGTCCTTGTTTGGATTAGTAATCCAGTGACATTTCCACAACAGCACCATCTCCACATGGGGACCTATGGAAAACCACACTGAGCTGGTTATTTCTGTGCTGTTTGACAGCTCTGTCAAAAAGATCTCCCACAAATTTGATTGTCGTGATGGGACTGAGGGGGTGGTAATTGATCAGCTTGTAATTATTCCCCTCTTAGAGGATGGGACATTGTTAAGTAATTTTCGAGATTGCCAGGGAGATGTCAGAGTTGGGGCTGGAATGACACAGCGTCCCCGGGGACACGACTTGTCGTGCAGCACAAGTCTTCAGTCCTTTTGCAGGAATTGCGTCAGGGCCCATTGCCTTCGTCGTATCTACTGTGTTCAGCTGTTTCTTCATCTAACGGGCAACGAATCGAATTGGTTGAAGTCTGGCAATTGTGATTCTGTGGGCGTCATTCAAGCAATACTTCTGGCTGAAAATGGTGCAGACACGGCACCCTTGTCTTTATCAATGATGTACAGGAAGGTTCCATTCTTTTGTGGGCTGGTCGAGCTATAGCCTCAGCAATAACTGCTGAGATGTTAATTTAACAACCCCAGTCATATTCTGGTAACCGGAGTTCGAATCCTACCGCAGCAGATGGTGGAATTCAAACCCAATAAAAGTTTGGGATTAAAAGACTAATGTTGAGATCATGAGTCAATTGCTGATTGTGAAACAAACCCATCTGGTTCAGTGATGTCCTTAAGGAATGAAAACGGCCATCTATACCTGCTCTGGGCACATGTAACTCCAGACCCACAGCAATGTGGATGACTTTTAACTACCCTCTGAGCAATAACTGATGACCTTACCAGTGACACCCTAATCCCATTGAACAATGTTGTTTTTAAATAATATTTGTGGAGTACTCTTTTATCGTCAGATGTTTCATAGTTCAACTCCATTTCTGACTGGATGTGGCAGAACTGTAAAGCTTTTATCTGATCTGTTTGCTTTGTAATCATTTCACCCTCTCTCTCTCAGATATTAGTCTTGCTATTTGGAATGTAAGTACAGTGGTCAAGTGCGGTAGCTTTAAATGAATTGTCATCAGTTTTAGGTATACATGGTTCTGATCCTACTGCATTCACCAACTCGTCTCTGAAACATTAATTAGCTTAATGGGAATGATAGACTGAGGGATTATGCTGGGAATAAAGTTACAGGTTGTGATTCAATACAATTCTCCTTCTGTCCAGCTGTGATCTAGAGCACCACATGACTTCTCAGTTTTGAGCTGCAATTTCTGCATTGCAATTCAGCCGTCTATCCCCAAGTTCACACCGAGACCGATTCACCCATCAGCCCGTTGACCTGCTTTGGTTTCGGATGTGATAACACATCTATTTTGGTATTCTCATTCTTCTGAGCGTTTGTACATGATATCACACCTCTTACTTTACATGATTCTCAAAACCCCTAACGGTGTTTCGCTGGGCAGCTCCGTGGGTCCGTGGTTAGCGCTGCTACCTCACGGCACTACAGACCCAAGTTCGATTCAGTCATTCGGCGACTGTCTGTGTGGCGTTTGCGCGTTCTCCCCGCGTCTGTGTAGGCTTTTTCTAGGTGTTTTGGTTTGCACCCACAGTCCAATGACGTGCAGTTTAGATGCATTGGCCTTCTAAATTGTCCATAGCATTCAGGGATGGTAGATTGGGTCCATGAGTCAGGTGTAAGTGTAGTATATGGGAATGGGCATAGTTAGTTTAGTCTTCAGAGAATCATTGTGGATTTGTTGGGCCGAAGAGCCTGTTTCCACACTGTAGCGATTCTAATTCTAACATTCATCTGGATCTATTCCCTTCCAGTCGTGTCACCTTTGGTGTTTAAATTGATTGTGTTTCCCTCTGTTTCTCTCCACGGTCTTCATTAACAACTCTGTAGCGTCAATGATGCAAGTCTTATGTTGTTTCAGAACCAATGAATTTGTACATCTTGCGTTGTTGCTCACTTCTCAGTGGATGGCAATCCATGATGGACGGCATTTGAGCGGCTTTGACATACGTCTTTCGAGCTGTTCTAAATCAGAATTTCAGCAGATCTAGCAGCATCTGTGGAGACCGAGAAACAGGGGCAGTGTTTCAAGTCCAGCATGACGCTTATTCAGAACTGAAAAGATCTCCTTAATCCCTTGACAAAAGTGGATGAGGGATGATGGGAAACAAAGCATGTGGAGATGCAATGCCACAGACGAATGATATTTTAATTGTGGTGAAAGAGAAACAGATGTAAAATGGGTGTAAATTAATATGTAAATGGGAGAAATGGGCTCTCTCTATTGAGGGCAAGTTAACAAAGTCATAGACAAGGTCATAGGGAAACTAGGAAGCCGAATGTATGAAAAATGGAGAACAGCCATAATGGGGTCAGGCTGTGTAATTTTGGAATTGAATATTAATTCCTACAGGCTGTAATATACCGACGTGTAAAGTGAGGTGTTACTCAAGCTTGGGTTGTGCATCATTGGAACATTTGAGCAGCTCAGGATCGAAAAGTCAGCATGTGAACAACATAGGTTATTGGAATGGGAAGCAATGTGAAGGTCAGGATTATTCCTACAGACAGAGTGGAAGTGTTCCTTAAAACAGTCTCTGTTTGGTCTCCCAAGTGTAAGAGAGACTTTATTATAAGCAGCAATGACAGGAGACTGGATTAAACGAATACGAGTGGAATGCAGTGTCAACTGGAAGTTGTGATTGTTGCCTTGGAGAGTGAAGAGTGAAGAGGTGAATGGGCAAGTGTTGCGCCTTCTGCAATTGCATGAGAAGGTGCCATGGGGGAGTAGGGAAGTGTTCAGTGTGATGGGGGGTGTCAGAGAAGGAATTGTCCACGTGGAATGCAGACAGTGGATGGGAGGGGAAGATGTGTTTGCTGGTATAGTCCTGCTGGAGATGGTGGAAGTGGAATGGATGATTCCATGAATGTGGATTCTAATGCAGTAGAAAGTGATGACAAGGGAAGGTCTATCATTTTTCAGGGAAGGAGAGGACAGAGTGAGGGCGACATTGTGGACGATGGAACAGTGAAAGCTGAAGGCCCTGTCCACCGGAGTTAGGGGATTTCTGGTTTGAAGAAAAAGGAGGTCATGTCAGAGGCAGCTCACGGGAATGTGGCATCATCAAACAGAAACAGCAGAGATGGAGAAACTGAGAGAAAGAAGTCAGCCCCCTGCTTAATATGTGTTCAGCCACATGCAGAAGTTTCCTCTGAATGTTTGAAAAGAACCAGACATTTAAATTGTGGATTTCTGTCTAACATCTGGTCTGAAGAGGGATATGGAAATAGACCCTGAGGAATGTCAGTGGACATACAGCAGCAGAACTTCAAGCAGCTGTCTCATTAGGCTCAGCAGTTATTGTTTCTGTAAAAAAGGACTCGGAAGAAGATGAACCGCCCGTGGTTGACAAAATCTGTCAAGGATACTATTCAACTGCAAATTAACAAGCATTAGTGTATGCCCAGATTTAGGGTGTACATTTCAGGGACCTTGAGCAGATGGTCGGCATAAATTTATGCTGTGCTTCCTGAATTGCCTCCAGACACTCCTGCTATTGCTGCTCCATCCTCTCCCCTGCTCATCTCACCTTCCTGATTCCAGGTTATCCCTCTCACATTATGGTTCCTCCATGAGGCTTTTTGATCAGGTCTACCTTCCCTTCACCAGCATCAAGCTGTGTTTTGTGCTGCCACTTTGTCTCTGGTCTCATTGTGACTCGGCCTCTCTATTCATGTTGCTTTACACCTCCCACTCACATCTCATTCCAGAAAGTTTTCTTCTTGGAGTAAACCTTATTGAAAACACCTCTTTCCCTTTGCAATGAATTCACACTGTAATCCAAATTTCAAAAAGTATACTTAATCTTCATCTCACTCTAGTAAAGGAAACTGCATGCTTACAGTGTGGTGCAAGAATTCCCTTTCTTACTTGGATTTGGCCAGAGATACGCTTTCAGTGTAGGAATCATCACCCTCTTTAGACAAAGGAATTCAAGTGTTTGACTTCCTAATGGCACTGGTAGGTGTTTCACGCTGTCTTAGCATTTTGACATTGAGAAAAACAAATCACAGTCTGAAGTTTTGTCTGTGTTGCTTACCTGTCATTTTGAATATTGTTTCAGGTTTGCAGTGCTTACAATTAAATACTTGTTCTTGAAGTTAATATTATATGGAGTGGAGGTGGTTGAAAAGTGACGTTACAGAAGTTTATAAAATCATGAGAGGCATGGATTGGGTGGAGAGCGAAGGTATTTTCCCCCGGAGAGGGGGGAGTGGTGGTTTCAAACATAGAGTACATCGCCTTAAAGTGAAAGGGAGAAGATTTAAAAGGTGCAACTTTTTCACATATAGGGTGATGTGTATATGGAATGAGCTGCAAAAGGAAGAGTGGTAGATGAAAGTACAGCTGCAGCACTTAAAAGACAGTTGGACAAATATATAATTGGGAAACGTTTAGAGGCATATGGGACACGTGAAAGCAGATAGGACTAGTTTAGTTAAGCATGGACAATTGGACCAAAGGGTCTGTTTGCCTGTGATGTGACTGTATGAATCTAGAAAGTGAGGAAAAGGGGGAACAAAATATATTATGTAAGTATATTGGCAAGAAATATAAAAACAAGCATCACAAACATTTCTGCGTATAAAATAAAAGTTCGAAATGACTGCGTGACCTTGGGTAGAAATGAAGTCTGCAAAGTACATTGAGATCATTTGGAGGATTTGACTGGGGAACTGGCTACAGGGAAAAAGCTAAAAATTACACCAGTACTTTGCATTGTTCCTCACAGGGGAAGGCACTGTAAGCATGTCAATGATATAAACAAAATGTTATAGGAGGCACGTTTTTGAACTGTCTCTAACAAAAGGAACAAGGTAATTTGACAAACAGAGAAGAGTAAGGATTGAGTGGTCAGCAGTAATTCATAGTTGTTTTTTCAAGAAAGTGGTTACAGAGTGACTGGTGGTACTGTGTGAAAGATTCCATAGCTCTTTAGATTTCAGAAGTTTTCCAGTGAAACTGGAGAACCTCCAATGTGGCGTCAATCTTCAAGAAAGTATCGAGACAGAAAACAGGAAACATTTAGCCTAACCATTATTACTGGGAATCTGCAAGATTCTGTTATAAAGGCAAGAATTGAAGGGCATTTAAAAAAAGCTTCACACAGAGGCAGCATGGTTTTGTGAATGCGAAACTATATTTCGCCTGCAAAGTTATTCTGAGATCCCTGAAAATGTAACAAGTGTACTTGATAAAGGGGAACTGGTAGGCATGCGGCTTTCGAGAGATCTTCCACAAGGTATCACAAAATCAAGGTTCTTACACAAGACAGAAGCTCATTGCGTTTCGGACAATATATTAGCATGGGATGCCGGGTCGTTAACAAATAGAAATCGGAGAGTCAGGATTAATGGATCGTTATGATAAAGACATATCTACTGGGGTATCACAAATACCAGTCCGATGGTATCAGTTACTTACTCTCTGTTCTGACAGCCTGACGGCGGGAGCTGAATGCAATATACGTCCGAGTTTGAGGATGACACTGAGAACCAAAAGACAGGTTATTTAATGAAGAAGACTCCCAACAAAAGGAGCAGTAAAAAGGGATTGGAGTGTGCCTGTGTATGAAACATAAAGTCAGCGTGGTGATGCAGCAAGTAACTAGATTGATACAGTACGCAGGTTCCCGGAATGAAAGCGTTGAATTATTGAATACATAGGCGATTAGTCATTGTGCTTGAAATGTTTGAGCCTGATATTACTGAAATGTAAAGGATACAGAGGGGGCTTGACAAGGGGGATGCTGAGAATGTGTTTCCACACCTGGGCAGTCTCAAACTCAGGGACAGAATAAGGGATATCGATTTCAAACTGAGATACAAAGAAATGTCTTCTTCCAGAATGTCGTGAAGTCTAAATTTCACTAACTCAGAGAGTTGTGGCGATTGGGTCACTGAGCGTTTTTTTACAGAGGGCTGGATTGGTCTTTTACATATCAACGAGTTGAGGGATATGATGGGTTAGCAGGAAAGTGGAGTTGAGCCCTGGAGGTCGAGAAAACGTCCCCTCCATGGTGACCTCTGTCAGTGTGGGGAATTGAACCTGTGCTATTGGCCTCCCACTGCATCACAAAGAAACCGTCCAGTCAACTGAGTGGGAGCCTATGTAACTGTTTCAGACAGAAACACTCACAGACAAATGGCAAGATAAACTTTCATAACAAGGAAAAAGGTACAATTCTGGTAACGGTCAAGGTACCCGCTGAGGATAAAAATGTTCTCAGCTGGAAATTGTGTTAACAAGTGTTTAGATGCTATCTTGAGCTGAACGCAATAAGGTGACACAAGCAAAAAAAAACAGAGTAATAATTGCGTTTACGTATCGACAACTATGAAATAACAGTATGTTTTCGATTGGTCTGTGTGACGCATGCTTACTATTGCATGAAAATAGAAAGCTGATGGGACATATTGATAGGAGAGTCCGTCCCCATGGGAAATGCCTCAGGAACAAACGCTTGAAGAAACCCAGGATAAAAATGGCTGAGTGTCGTCTTGTCAGTGACAGGAAGCCAAGGGGCTGTATGACTGAAAGTTCCTGTAACTTGGAGCTCAGGAGACAGTTAGATCACCCCGATCTTATTAAATGGTAGAGCACATTTGAAGTACTGCATGGCCTCATGATGGATTTCAATTTCGTGTGCATGTAATTTTAATTACAAAAATACAGTGTTCCTTCCCCTCATGTTTTCCACACTGGGGCACTGTCATTCTCCTGAAACTGGGAATTGTTTGGAACATTATCTGGAACATTCCATAATCAGCACTCGTCAGAGCATTCGATAAATGTGTGGAGGTATCACAATGGCTAGAGAGAGAGAGAGAGAGAGAGAGAGAGAAGGGGGTGGTGCTGCCTGCAGCAGTGAGTACGTTGGAACATGAACCTTGTTCGGAGATAGGTACTATAACCGATATACAGTGAGTGTGAATGAGCAGAGAGAATACGGTGACCCTTATCCTGACAAAACGGCGAACGTTACCGATGCTTGTCCTGTATTTCTGGACATTTCTTCAAACCACAGATACTGCATTGAGCAGTGTGGTTGAGTTCAGACCATGCTTGGTGGGTCTGGTTCTGTGGCTCCCTTTGAGAAGAGAATGGTTCCCCTCTCTCTACTACCCCATCCACCAGGACCTCAATGCCCCTGTCGACAAACCCGTAGTGTAATTGCCCCTTATGGATGGATAGAATTCTTAAAGAAGGTAGAATCAAGGGTTACGGGGATTAGGCAGGAACAGGATACTGATTGTGGATGATCAGCCTTGATCATAATGAATGTTGGTGCTGTCTCGAAGAACCGAATGGCCTACTCCTGCAGCTATTATCTATTGTCTATTATCTAATGTCTTATCTGCCATGCTCGAGCTAAACAGGGCAAGGCAGCTCCCAACTGAGAAAGCTCAATTATTTGCCCACTGTCCTTTATTTGAGCATCAGTGCCAGGGATCACGGAATATCAAGGGATTTCTTGTGATGGTGAGTACCTCCAACAGCGATGAGTGGGAGAATCGAGCTGGCATTAAATGACAGGGACACCATGCGTTGGAGTGGGTAGTTAACGAGGTGAGTTCGATAAGATAGTACCAGGAAACTAGCTCAGTCTCAGACAATCCCTCTGTCACTAAATGAAAATGACACTGAGAAAAATTAGTGTTAGATTCAGCCCAGAGTCGAAGACTCTGCAGACCCCACTCCCAGGCACAAAGCTGTAGAAAAATTCCTCATCCAAAACTCTCCATCATCTGAAATCACACCAATATCCCATTCACCCATCATTCCGGGTAATGTAGGCTTATGTTGTCAGAGCTGGAAATGTGTTGCTGGAAAAGCGCAGCAGGTCAGGCAACATCCAAGGAACAGGAGAATCGACATTTCGGGCATAAGCCCTTCTTCAGGAACGTTGTCAGATGCTATAGACATGTCTACATGCAGAATTCTGAAACCTGTGAACATATCTTTCCATGACATTGTTTCCCAACCACCACCAACCCCCGCCCCCCCGCCAGCCCCGTTTAGACCCCAAACTACTTTCATTTACAGTCGTACAATCCTACTGCACGGAGACAGGCTCCTCAACCAGATCTCATCCATTCTGACCAAAGTGCCAGTCCACATTCACTCCATATCCCTGGACTTGGCCCATATCCTTCTCTGCCTTTCGCATCCATGCGTTTTTCGGACAAAACGCAGCGAGATTTTGTAACATCAAGAAAGGCCTCAGGCCAAATCTCGCTGAATCTACCATTCATCTCACTACAGTGCTCAGTTTACACAGAAACAGTTTGACTGCAGCTTAGAACCAAGAAGGAGAAGCAAACACTGGTGGGAGATGTGCATGGAAGGCAGTACCGCAGGGAATACGTTGTTTATGTTATAAACAGGAAAAGAGATAGACAAGAATTTTCTGGAAAAACCCAATGGCTCTGGTTTCATCTGAAGGCAGAAGGTCTTTTGAAATTGCAGCTTTTGAAATTGCCATTATAAAATGTTCAATGTTGGCCTGATTGAATTTGGAACTTTACCATTTATGTCAGGAATGTTCTTCTCCATAAGTATTTTAAAACTGGTAGTTACTGAATAACAGGCTAAAGAAGCAGAATTGCTTCTTCTTGCCTCTCAGGAGCAGAATCAATAGGCTGAATGGCCTCCTCCTGTCCCTCTGCAACAGACCGGAGAGGCTGATGGCCTCCTCCTGTCCCTCTGTAACAGACTCGAGAGGCTGAATGGGTACCAACTGTCCATTTGTAACAGACCCAAGAGGCTGAATGGTCTCCTCCTGTTCCTCTGCCACAAACCCGAGAGGCTTTATGGCCTCCCACTGTCAATCTGTAACAGGCTCAATAGGCTGAATGGTCTCCTCCTATCCCTCTGCAACAGACCCGAGAGGCTTTATGGCCTCCCACTGTCCATCTGTAACAGGGTCGAGAGGCTGAATGGTCTCGTCCTGTCCCTCTGTAACAGAAACAGGGACAGAAATACCTTCTCCTGTTCCTGAGCAGCATTCTCAATGCTCTGAATGACGTCACAAGAAGCAGCACTGCACAACACCAATGGGCAATAAATATTGTACACTCTTTTATTGTCTCTGAAGTGTCCCCACTAGTCAACTTATGCTGCTGGTCTGTTTATTTATCACTATCTCCCTTTATAAACAGTGTGTAATATAAACAGTCCTGCAGTGTTCTTGCACGACTCCCACATACATTGAAGAAAGAATAAGAAGATTGAAAGATTTATGCTCCATCCCTGAGCAACGCCAATCTCTTCCACCCAGACTGAGTAAATATTCCCTATTTTGGCATAGGTTAACTGAGACTGTTTGTTCAGTGACTGTGATGACTGCCAGTCTCCATGGATTGTAATTATCCCAGTGGAGGAGTTTCATGTTTTAATGATAAATGGGTTTGCTAAATGTGCTATTCCACAGTACGAATAGGAGCACCACCGATAGCATTAACAGGGATCAGCCGCTCAAGAGAGGCAGTGGGGAGAGATCAGAATCTGAGCACAAGTGTCTGGGATGATCGTCCAGCTTACTGAGCAGTACACTGGCACTGTCTGCACAACACTCCATGTTGGCCAGATAGTCCAGTTTACTGAACAATACACTGGGATAGTCTGCACAGCTCCCCATGGTGGGCAGATAGTCCACCTTACCGAGTAATACACTGGAATAGTCTGCACAGCTCCCCAAGCTGGGCGGATATTTCGGTTTGGTGAGCAATTAACTGGCACTGTCTGCAAAGCTCTCCACGCTGGGCTGTTGTCTTGTCCCAATTTATGGTGTCTGGGTCTGTTCTGTGATGCAGATTGTGATTTTGATGCAATAAATTATGTCAACTTATGCGGTAGTGTTTTTCATTCTTGTATTTGGACCCTCCAAGGTCTCACACCTCCAGTCAGTCCCAATGCCCTGCTTCTAACCCATATTTCACCAATGTGGCCTATTTCTATCTTAATTATCTGTTTCTTTCTTTAATGTGAATTTTTCTGTGTTTCTGTATCTTTCTCTGGCCTTGGGTTTTGGCTCCCTAATGTATCGAGTGCTGACATTGTGAAACTTAGAAACAATGAGTGTGTGTGGGCTGTTGCTCACTTCCCCGTGTGACGCATGTTCCATGCTGTATAGGCAATCCTGCAGTGCTCTTGCACTACTCCCACACACACTCCCACACATGGAAGAAAGAAAAAAGATTGACAGTTTAATGATCCATGTTGGAGAGGAGGGATTCAGCAGCTTTGATTCACGTCTTTGAAACTTAGTCTGTGCCTATCCACTGAACACCTGCGTTTGTCCCTCTCAGCTGATCATGTGGTCAGTAAGACGAAGAAGTCTCTTGAGTATTACTGTAAAGGATCAGGCATCGAAGTTGCATCGGAGGGTGAGGGGTGATCGAAGAGAGGTTTGCAAAATTACGAGTGACATGGATAGAGTAAATAGACAAAGTATTTACCCTGGGGTCGGAGAGTCCAGAACTAGAAGGCATAGGTTTAGAGTGAGAGGGAAAAGATATAAAAGAGACCTAAGGGGCAACTGTTTCACACAGTGTAGTACGTGTATTGAATGAGGTGCCGGAGGAAGTGGTGGATGCTGGTACAATTGCAACATTTAAGAGACATTTGGATTGGTTTATGAATACGAAGGGTTTGGGGGGATATGGGCCGAGTGCTGGCAGGTGGGAATAGATTGGGTTGGGCTATCTGATCGGAGTGGACAGGTTGGATAGAAAGGTCTATTTCAATGCTGTACATCTCTATGACTCTATGAAGAATTTCTGACTGACTCCTGCTATTCAAACTTTAGTGGAGGTGTTGAGTATGCTTTGCTGGAGATTGTGATGTGAGCTTCCCCAGACATTCAGGGTGATCTGAGGATTTGGTGACGCAAATCTGGATGGAGCATGAGTACTGTAGTCACAGCATCAGGGTCTGTAACATGAACAACAAATGGAGCAGAGGCTGAAGAGTGTGGAAGCTCTGAAACTAGGGCGTGAGTCGGTGTTTGTAACGGGATCTGCCAAATCTATCTGTGTCTTAACGAGGGCATACACACCTGCCACCCTTGCACACACATGTGCACACACAGACACGGTCTTTCTCTCTCATACACACACATACACGCTCTCTCTCACTCTTCCCCCACCTCAGCGCACACACACACTCCGCATTTCTCACATGCACACACACATAAATCTGTGGGGGGAATTTGAATTTGCAGACTTGCATTTGTAAATGAATTCTATTTTGTAGAAAAAAAAATGCACGTTGTAGGCAGTCAGTCAATGTAGCATTTTATAAAGTTCTGCCTTGGAAATAAAACCTGTTTGATTCCAGAGGACAACACAGACAGACTCCAAACAAGACTTTCCCTGGTTTTGTTCCGCGGAGGTCAAATCTTCGCAAACATAATAGATTTCTTTGTGGAAGTGAAAATTGATAGTGAGGGAAAGGCTGTAGATGTTATACAATGGACCTCGGAAAGGTGTTTGATGAGGTAAACTGATGGAGAAGGTGAAGTTGCAAGGGGTCCAGGGTCTATACGAACTAAATGGATGGTGAACAGTCTGGGCAGAGCAGACAGAGAGTAGCAGTGGAAGGAAGTTTCTCAAAATGAAGAACTTTTCTGGGTGGTGTTTCACAGGGTTTAGTGCTAGGACCGCTATTGTTTATGATACACATAAATGAAGTAAAGTAAGGTAAAAGTGGTCTGATTAATCAGTTTGCAGATGGCACTACGATTGGTGGAGTATCAGAAAGTGAAGGGGTCTGTCAGGGAATGCAACAGAAAATAGATCGATTGGAGAGTTGTGCAGAGAAATGACAAATAGAGTTCAATCTGGACAAATGTGAGCTTATGCATTTTAGAAGATCCAATTCAAGAGTGAGCAATAGGGTAAATGGAAAAAGCCGTGGGCAAAATTGATGTACAGAGAGATCTGGGTGTTTAGATCTATTGTTCCTTAGAAGGGCAGGTCGATAGAGTGGTAAAGAAGGCATACAGCATACTTTGCTTCCTGCATTCCACCATTTTAAAAAGAGAAGAAAAGGGAAAGTGGCGAAATACAGACCAGTTAACTTGTCATCCACAGGAAGGATCTGTTGGAATTTATAATGTACAAGAGATCACACGTCATGTTACAGTTGTGTGCGGCTTTGGTTCCACATTTGAAATAGTTCGGATTCAAATATACAGTTCTGATCGCCATCTTACCAAAAGGATGTGCATGCTTTGGAGAGGGTGCAGAGGAGTTTCATCAGGATGTTACTTGATATTGAAGGGTACTGGCGATGAAGAGAGGTTTGGTAGATTGGGATTATTTTTCATTAGACTGACGGAAGTTCTACAAAATCATGAGTGGAATAGACAGTGTGGATAGCAAGACGCTTATTCCCAGAATGGGGTATTCACTCTCTAGTGGTCAGGAATTCAAGATGAGAGGGGAAAGATTTATGGGAGATATATTCAGAACGTTCTTTACACCGTGACTGGTAGGTGCCTGAAACACATTGCTAGCGGAGGTGGTAGACGTGGTCCTGATAGCGACATTTAATATGTATCTAGACAGATACATTAATGGGTAGGGAGCAGAGGGATTCAGAATTTTCGAAAATAGGTGACAGGTTTAGACAGAGAATCTGGATTGGTGCCGGGTTGGAAGACCCGAAAGACCTGTTCCTGTGCTGGATTTTTTTTTGTTCTTGGTAAAGACTGGCGAAAAGTGTCTGCCCATATTTGAAAGGAAAATGAAAACAAGGCCAAATGTGGCACAGTGAATGTGTGGGCAGGAAACTTTATTGTAGAGAACAGAAAATTGACAGGGAGGCGAAACTGTTACATTATGTCTGTCTTCACGGACGAAGATCCAGGAAATATCCCAGAAATACTACAGGATTTTTGTAACTAAACACTAAGATCATTCATACCAGTGACGTGGTAGTATATGACAACATACTTGGATTGAAGATTAATAAGTCTGACAGACCAGATGTACTTCATACTGCAATTTCAGTGAAAGCAGGAATACACAGATGGATTGGATTGTGGATGACTGTGTTTATCCGTATTCATTTTGAAAGGATATAAATGCATTACAACAATTTAACAAGGGAAGAATCGGGAGAGTGGAAAACTACAGACTAGTTTACTTGTTATCCGCAGGAAGTAATCATTTGCAATCTATCACAACGAATGTGATATTGGACAGAAAGTAATAGCAAACTTCAAGAGAATGATTCTGCATTTGTGAAAGGGCTGTTATAATTTACAAACGTTCTGTTTGAAGATACATCTTGTAGACCTAAACATAGAGAAGCAATGGATACGATATAGTCAAATATTCAGGAGGAATTTAAATCAGCACAAACAGTAATTTAGCAGAAAACATTAAAACAAAGGGTATTGCGAGGAACATATACAAAGAGGGAAGGTAAAAGTTAAGTTTGCCTTCATTTAAAGGGAATCCGAATACAGACGATGAAGAGTCAACTAGACTCAAAGCGTTAACTTGCTCTCTCTTTACGGATGCTGTCTGACTCACTGTCTGGACTAGCATGTGTTAGTTTCAGTACAGATTCCAGCTTCTGCAGTAATTTGTTCCGGCTAGCAGTAAAAACATTCTGTACGAGTTACAGAGAGTGCTGGTGAGACTGTACCTGGAGCATTGTGTAAAATTTTGATGTCTTGATCTAAATAAAATATAGTGATCCCATATACTGAATGGACATTCTCCAGATTAATCCCTCAGGTTTTCTGCTGACGAAACTTGGCCTGAGATCAAGGCGGGAATCTGTTTGTTAATCTGGTGAACATTGATAGATTGATATATGAGAGCTTCAAGTCTGTTTTACTTGAGATAAGGAGAATGTAGGAACAGAATTCGAGAAGATGGACTGAGTGGCTCTTGAGCAGCTTGATGTAAGATGTGTACAGGGATTGATAATTTTGGTTGGTATAAAATTGGACACGTCCCTAGGTGCAGATCAGTCACATCTCAGGCTACTGTTGGAGGCAAGGGATGAAAGGAGCTGATGCAAAGTTCTAAATACAATCTGGTCGCAGGTAATGTGCCGAGGACTGGAGAACACCCTTTCTGGAAAGGGCTGTAGAGATCAACCAAGGAACTACAGACCAGTGAGCATCAGATCAATGTTCGAGAAACAATTGCAGAAAATAAGTGGCTGTCAAAGACTGTTTGTGTGTCAGTGCTGTGTCCCCTATTATTTGTGGTATTCATAAATGATATAAATGTGAATGTGAAGGGGCATGGGGTGAGTGTAACAATTAGATTTGTGTCGGACACATAGTTTACTCGGGTGGTTGGCAGTGAGGAGGAAGGTCTTACTTTACTGGAATATACAGATGGAATGGGCAGATGGGCAGATCAATGGCAGATGGAATGTAACCCTGATAAATATGAGGTGATGCACTTTAGAAAAAGGAACCAGACAGGGGAGAACTCAATAAATGGCAGCAGACTCGGAAGTTCAGAGGGTGCTTCTCCACACATCCCTGAATGTGACGGGACTGGGTAATAGATTAGTTAAGAATTAATTGGAGTCAATGGGCATAGCCTTTACTAATTGAGGCATAGATTACAAGAGTTATATAGCACTTTGGTTAGGCCAAGATGGAATACTGCGTGCAATTCAAGGATCCACATTACAGTAAAGATGTGATTGCACTGAAAGTGGCGCAAAGGAGATTCACCAGGATGTTTCCTGGAATGGAGCAGATCAGCTATAGAGAGACGCTAGATAAGCTCGAGCTGTTTACTTTGGAGAAGAGAAGACTGAGGGGAACGTGATTCAGAAGGGTAAGATTACGAAGGACATGGACAGGGTGGATAGACAGCAGCGGTTCCTTTAAGTCTGAAGGTCTGAAGGTCAAGAACACACTTTTAAAGTGAAGGCTTTGAGGTTTACAGAGGATTTCAGGATGGTTTTTCACCCAGAGGATGTTTATATCTGGAATGCACTTTGTTGAGGGAATTTACTGTGGGTCATCTCACAGCCATTAAGTGGTACGTGGACAAATACTTGAAGTGTCATAAAACTCACGTCTATGGGCCTGATGTATGAAAGTGGGACTAATGTAGATTGTACTGTATTTCTGACTGTACAGAGTATGCTTCTGTGATTTAATGGCTGTTGAAGGTCAATCACTGAGCAGCTTAAGAAAGGAAATGATGGGTTTATGAAGCATAAATTATCAAGCATGAAATGTAAAAGCTTCTCAACATACAGTATACCAAGCTGAACTGTTAGAGAAGATCATTGTCGCTTCCTTACAGGCTGAAACCAGCGAACAGAGAACAGGAAAATGGCAGGACTATGAAGCAACCATTTCTGGTCTGCCTTCACAAAAGGACACATTTCAAAAAGTAAATTCCAAGCACTTCTCAGTCTACTGAGAAAAAGTAAATAGAATCAAATCTGTGCATAAACAGTTTTGGAGAAATTATATTGACTGAAATCTGATAAATCCCCATGACTTGTTAATCTTCTCGTTGATTACTAAGGGAGGTGTCCAAGGTAATAATGAATACTCTGTTTAACCTCTTCCAAATGCTTGATGATTCTGGTCCTGAATTCATAGATATGACAGCAGCAAATGTAACCCCAGTATTTCTAAAGAAGGCAGGGAATCACAGTCTGCTTAGCACGAAAAAAGCAATCAGGACAATACAACAGTCTATCAGAAAGGACGCATTGCTAGGGAACTTTGAAAATTACATTAATGTAAAAGTAATGAACATAGATAAAGTCATTGCCGATTTATTAAAGGCCAATCATATTTGAGAAACTGATTGGGAAATAAATTATGGCGTCGCAATGGATGCAATGAATTTGGATTATCAGAAACATTTTTAATGAAGTCCCAAGTCTAGTCTTGTGTCAATGCTACTTTTTAACAAGTTTATTCTGTCCTTGTTTTATTTTTTATGGATGTCTTAAAAGCAGCGAATCCAAAAAGTCTGGGTTTGACTACTTTGGAATGCTTTCAAGTCTAAACTGAAAGCACGCACAGTGAGGAGCAAGGTATCATAGGTCTTGTCATGTACAATGAGACCAGAATAATTATTCACATCATAGTGAATGAGTGATCCCAGTATGGTTGAATTTAAAATAGAGATGGAGAGTGTGAAGATGAAATCCAATTCCAGGGTCCTGTGCTTCAGCAACGCAGACTACAATAGAATGAAGGAGGAAATGGCTCAAGTCATCTCGAAACAAATATTCATAATGGGAGAATTGACAAGCAGTGGAGAATTTTCAAAGGAGATTTCTTAAAGCAGACAGCCAGTTGTGAAGTTACCGGACCTAAAGAAGCAGGTCCATGTTGTTCCTCCCTCTCTCTGACATCTCTCCTGTTAGAAACTGGGTTTGATTTTTTTTTCCTTTCGGCTTTGCCATGGGGTGTTTATGGGGAAAATATAAAGTGCTTGGAATACCATCATTAAATTGAGATAATCCGTTGGGTTTCCGGATAGGTTAAATTATTCTGTATTATAACCTCATGTGTTTGTATCTCACTCAGTAATATTGCAAAGACATTCTGTTTTGTTTAAGACTAAGTGATTTGACCAGCTGTATCACTTCTGGAATATCCGCCTTATACTATCTTAAGTCAATGAGCATAGGTTGGTCTGCACTATTTCCTTGAAATTATTTGAGGGGGTCTGTCCTGGCCCATAACAGTGTGTAACAGCCAGACCTAATATCCTGGCATGGTTTGAAAATGGGAGAGCTGACAGGAAAAAGGGAATCAGCATCAACCTTTCTATATTTTGCAGTAGAAAGCAATGACTAGTAGGATAATCCTGGAATTGATATTTGGGCCCCATCTATTTAGAAAACAGATCAAACATTTGTTCTTGGGTGTTAAGAGTAATCTTTCCAAATCAGCTAATGGTGCCAAACTAAGATTGTGAGTTGGTGGGGAGGATATAAAAAAGTTTCAAGGTGATTGAGACAACTGGACGAAATGGTAAAATATGTGGCATCTGAAGAACAATGTAGATAGACGTAACATTGAGCAATTTGGTTGGAAAAATAGACGAATAGGCTAGCATTTCAAAAGGATTTAATGTAAAAAAAGTTGCTGCATGAAGATAGTTATGTGTATACTTTTGTTGACTTCTTCACCAAACTCCAAGGTCCATGCAGGGCAGTGAGTTCTGAACCTAGAAGTCGATACTGGGATTGATAATGGCACACTGACCAGTATATATAACCCACCAAGTGCTGAGCAGTGTCATTGAAAAGGATCTCGATCTCGTTGTACACAATTCACAGAAAGCAATACTGTTGCAACAGAAAGCAGATAGGAAGATAAATGATTGTGTTGACCTTCATTTCCGGGGGATTTGAGTCCAGGTGTGTCTTACTGCATTTTCACAGGCCCTTGGTGAGCTCCCATCTCGAACATTGTGCAGTATTCTGTGTACTTTTGGTCTCCTAACCTAAGAAAGGACAAACCTGATTTTGAGGGAGAGCAGCAAAGTATGACGAGACTGATCTCTGGGATGACAGGCTTGTTGTGGGAGCAGAGTTTCAGGCGACTGGGCTTGTATTCCGTGGTATTCAGGAAAATAGGTGGAGATCTCAGTGAAATATATAAAACTCTGACAGGGTGAAACAGATTGTCAGCAGGGATTATAATTCCACTGGCTGGGACATCTAAAACAAGGGTCACAGTATTAGGTACAGGCAAGCCACTCTGAAATGAGATGAGAATAAATGTCTGCACTCGCAGACTGGTGAACCTGGAGAATTCTGTCCCACATAAGACTGCATATGCTAAGACACTGAACATAAATAATGATTTCTAGACACTCAAGGTGTTAAGTTGCAGTAGGCGTTTGGAGCGGAGGTACAGGATCAGCCATTGTTATATTGAATGTGCGAGCAAAGCTGACGGACCAAAGTTCCTACTTCATATTTTTTTCTGCTATATGATCACTTCAAAGGATATGCAGAATATAGTGTTAGGAAAAAAGTTAATTGAAAGGTTGTTTGGCCAAAACCTAGAGTGGGGAAGGCTCAATGTGTTGAAAGGCCTACTCATTTCGCGATGTCTGTGTCCAGTCTGTGGGAAAGCTCTGTTAATGTTGTCATAAGCTCTCAGATGTCAGTTAGGAGGTCTCAGAAGTGTCAATAGGACTGTGCTTCTTATTCCCTTTTCCGATACAGAGGCTGTTGCTGGGTGTTATATCTTTTTTATTTTTTAAGACCTCTGAGAAGTTTGACATAACGGCCTTGCATGGCCGCTTCAGAGACCATTGAAGACTTTACCACATGTCTGTATATCTGGAGTCACGTTTTGGCTCTTCAGGAAAGCACAGGAGATTCATTCCCTGAATCTACATTGGGGAAGGAAATTTACGTTGACAATGGACATGCGCTTCATGGTCAATATTACTAACATCAGATTTAGATCTCGATATTTTATTAATTATATCTAAATTCAACCAGCTGCCAGTGCATTATTCTGGTCTGGATTAGTAATCCAGTGATATTTCCAAATCAACACCGTCTCCACATGGGGGCCTATCGGGCACAGAACTGTGCATGTTATTTCTGTGCTGGAGGACAGCTCCGTCAAAAGAATTCCCACCAATTTGATTATCGTGATGGGACTGAGGGGGTGGTAATTGGTCAGATTGTAATTATTCTCCTTTTAGGGATGGGACACTTCTGTGTAATTTTCCATATTGCCAGGGGGTATCAGAGTTGGAGCTGGAATGAAACAGCTTCCGCAGAGACACGGCTGGTTGTGCAGCACAAGTCTTCAATTCTATTGCAGGAATGGTGTCAGGGCCCATTCCCTTTGTCTATCTACTGTGTCCAGCTGATTCTTCATGTTATGTGCATCGAATCGAATTGTTTGAGGTCTGGCATCTGTGATTGTGTGGGGATCATCGAAGCAACACTTCTGGCTGAGGATGGCTATACATGCACCATTGTTTTTTACACTGATGTGCAGGAAGGTTCCATTCTTTTCGGGGATTGGCAAAACAATAGCCGAGTGGTGTTGCTGCTGATGGGTTAGTCTCACAACCCCACGAATGTTCTGGTGACCTGAGTTCGAATCCTGTTACAGTACATGATGGAATTCAAATTCAATAAATGTTTGGGATTACGAGTTTAATGATGATCATGGATCAATTGCTGATTGTGGGCGAAATTGATTTGGTTCACTGATGTCCTTTAAGGAAGGAAACTGCCATCCATACCTGCTCTGGCCCACATGTAACTCCAGACACACAACAATTTAATTGACTCTTAACAGTCCTCTGGGCAATATATACTGACTTAGTCAGCGACGCCCTAATCCCAATGAATATTGTTTTCAAATAATATTTGTGGAGTAATTTTCCCTTGTCAGTTGTTCCATGGTTCAATTTCATTTCTGACTGGATGTGGCATGACTGCAGAGCTTCGATCTGATATCTTTGCTTTGTAATCATGTTGCACTCGCTATCAAATATTAGTCCTGCTGTTTGGAATGTAAGTACAGTAGTCAGTGTGATAGCTTTAAATGGATTGTCATGAGTTTGAGGGACACATGGTTCTGACCCTGGTATATTCACCCATAATTGTCAATGAAATATCGATCCGATAATGGGAATAATATACTGAAAGATTAGACTGGGAAAAACGTTACAAGTTGTAACTGAATACAATTCTCCTTCTGTCCAGCTGTGATCTACAGTACCACATGAATTTCCAGGTTTGAGCTCCAATTTCTGCATTGCAATTCAGCTGTCTGTCCCGCCGTTCACACCGAGACCCATTCACCAATCACCCCGTGACCTACCCTGTTACTGATGTGGTAACACTTCCATTTTAATATTCTCATTCCTCTCAGTGTCTGTCCACGTTGTCACAACTCTTACTTATCATGTTTCTGAAAACGACTAAATATTTTCCGTGGGGCAGCATCGTGGCTCAGTGGAGAGCGATGCTACATCACAGCGCTGGGGACCCATGTCCGATTCCATCCTCTGACAACTCTTTTGCACATTTTCCCAGTGTCTGTGTGAGTTTTTTTTCCGCATGCTCCAGTTCCCACCCACAATCCAAAAATGTGGAGGTTATTGACCTTGCTAAACTGCCTATAGTGTTCGGGAATATGCATGTTCCGTCCATTAGTCAGAGGTAAACATAGGATAGGGGAATGAGTCGGGTTGGTTTAGTCTTCAGTGGTTCAGTGTGTACTTATTGGGCCGAAGGGCCTGTTTCCACATGGTAACGATTCCAATTCTAATATTCATCTGACTCTTTTCCGTCCAGTCGTGCCACTTTCTGTTTTAACATTGTAAATGTTTCTCTCTGTTTCTCTCCATGGCCTTGACTAAGAACTTTGTAGTGTCAATGATGCCAATCTTATGCAATTTCAGAACCAACGAATTTGTACAGCTGGCGTTATTGTTCACTTCCCAGTTTACGGTGCTACATGTTAGACAGGGCGTTTGAGCAGCTTTGACACACGTCTTTCAAGCTGTTTAAAACCAGAAATTGCTGGAGAATCTCAGCAGGTCTGGCAGCATCTGTGAAGACAAAGAAACAGAGATAGTATTTCAAGTCCAGCTTAACCCTTGTTCAGAACTAAAAAGGACGTTTTTATCCCTTGACAAAGGTGAACGAGGGATGAAAGGAAACAGAGCATGTGGAGGTGCAATGTCACAGAGTAGGGATTTTTGATTGTGGTGAAAGAGAAACAGATGTGAATTGGGTGTATATTAAAGTGTGAATGGGAGAAATGGTTTCTCTCTCCTGAGTGCAACATAAAGAAGACATAGACAAGGTCATGGGGAAAACAGGAAGCAGAAAGCATGTAAAATGGAGAACACCCATAATGGGTTCAGACTGTGAAGTTATGGAAATGAATGTTAACTCCTACGGGCTATAATGTACAATCCGTAAAGTGAGGTGTTACTCGAGCTTGGGTTGTGCTTCATTGGAACATTGCAGCAGCTCAGGACCGAAATGTCAACATGAGAGCAAGGAAGGTTATTGAAATGGGAAGCAGTGAGAAGGTAAAGGTTACTCCTCCAGACAGAGTGGGAAGGTTCCTCAGTGCAGTCTATGCTTGGTCTCACCAGTGTAAAGGAGACTGCATTGTGAGCAGCAATGACAGGAGACTGGATTGACAGACTACAAGTGAAACGTTGCTTCAGCTGGGAGGTGTGATTGAGTCAGTCTCCGCTGATCATATGTTCAGCCACATGCAGAAGTTTCCCCTGAATGATTGAATAGAACCAGGCTTCAAAATTGATTATTTCTATCTCACATCTGGTCTGAGTCGTGATGTGGAATTACACACAGAGGAAGGTCAGTGGATATGCATGGGCAGACATTCAAGCAGATATCACATACTGCTCAGAAATTATTGTTTCTGTTCGAAAAGAAGGACTCGAAAGACGATGAACCACCCGTGGTTCACAAAGTCTGTCAAGGATACTGTTCAATCACAAATTAACGAGCATGAGTGTGTGCCCAGATTTATGAAATTTATTTCAGGGAACAGAAGCAGATGCGAGGCATGAATTTCAATTATGCTTCCGAACTTCCACCTTGAAACCCCTGCCATTGCTGCTCCATCCTCTTCCCTGCTTGTCTCCCCTTCCTGATTCCAGGTTCTCTCCCTCTAATTACAGAGCACATTCTCTCACATTATGGTCCCTACCCACTATAACTGAAGTTCTTTGATCAAGTCTACCTTGCCTGCAGTAGCATCAAGCTCCGTTAGTGCTGCCACTTTGCCTCTGGTCTCAGTGTGGGTCGGCCTTTCCATTCATGCTGTTTTATAGTTCCCACTCACATCTCACTCCGGAAAGTTTCCTTCTTGGAGAAAACTACATTCAAAACCCCTCTTGCCCTTTGCACTGAATAATCCAAATTTCAAAAAGTATTCTCAGCCTTCATCTCACTGTGCTAAAACCAACTGCACGCTGACCGTGTGGTATAACAATTCGTTTTCTTGCATAGCTCTGGCTAGAGAAACGTTTTCACTGTCGAGATCATCACCCCTTATAGACAAAGGAATTTATTTTCCTGACGTCTTATTGGCACTAGTAAGAGCTTCACGCTGCTTAAGTCTTGTAACATGGAGAAAGACAAATCACAGTATGAAGTTTGGGCTGAGTGTTGTTTACCTGTCTTTTTTTAAAAAAAATGTTTCACATTTGCAATGCTTATTAGTGAATGCTTTTACTTGAAGTTAGTATAAAATTGAATGGAGGACATTGAGAGGTGACATTCTGGAACATAATAAAATCATGGGAGGCATGGATAGCGTGAATTGCCAAGGTCTTTTCCACACGATAGGGGAGACCAACCATTTAGGATACTGCTTTAAGGTGAAAAGGGGAAGATTTAACATGGACATTACGGCACCTTTTTTATGCAGAAGAGGCTGTGCACGGAATGAGCTGCCAGATGAACTGGTAGATGCAAGTACAGCGCCAACATTTAAGAGACATTTGGACAAAGATATGAATGGGAAGCGTTTAGAGACGTGTGGACTAAAATGCAATCAGATGAGACAAGTTTAGTTTGGAAAACCCGGTCAGCATGGACAGGTTGGATGAAATGTTTGTGTGCAATATGACTGTATGAATCTAGAAAGCGAGGGAAAAAGCAAGAAATAGATAGAAAAACGGATGAAAAGTAATGATGTAAATAAATTGGCAAATAAATATAAAGACAAGCATCACAAGTTTTTCTGTGTGTATGTAAAAAGTTGAAGATGAATGTGTGACCTTTGGTAGAAAGAAAGTCAGGAAAGTATATTGGGGACCTTCGGAGGGTTTGACTGTGGAAGTGGCTACAGGGAACAGGCAGATAATTTATACCAGTATTTGACATCAATCCTCACAGGGAAGGCACTGTCAGTATTTTAAAATCATCAAGAAAATGGTAATCGGAGGGTTCTCAATTGTCTCTAACAAAGGGTACGAGATTTTTAACAACAGATAAGACTAAGGATAGGCAGGTCAGCAGTAATTCATAATTGGTTTTAAAAGAAGTGGTTACAGAGTGACTGGTGCCACTGTGTGAAATATTCCATAAATCTCTGGATTACAGAAGTGTTCCATCGAAACACGTGAAGCTCCAATATGGCGCTTGTTTTCAAGGATGGAGTAAGACAGAAAGCAGGAACCATTTAGACTTACCATGACTGCTGGAAAACTGCGACAGTCTGTTATTAAGGAAGGAATTGCAGGGCATTAAGAAAAGTTTCAGGCAGAGTCCACATGGTTTTGTGAAAGGGAAACTATATTTTGCCTTGTAAAATCATGCAAAATTTTTCTGTAGATCCCTGAGAATGTAACAAGCGGACTTGAAAAAGGGGAACTGGTAGACATGAGGCTTTCCAGAAATTTTCCACAAGGTATCACAAAGTAAAGGTTCTTCCACCAGACAGAAACTCATAGTATAATGGATAACATGGGATGACGGATGGTTATCACATAGAAATTTGAGAGTCAGGATTCATCGATCTTTATGATAAAGACATATCTGCTGGAGTAGCACCAATATCAGTCCAATGGCTTCAGTTATTTACATCTATACTGAGACCCTGAAGGAGGGAGCTGAGTGCAATACACATCCGAGTTTGCGGATGACACTGACAACCAAAAGGCAGGCTATTTTTTTTAAATGGAAAGGAGTCCCAACGAAGGAGCAGTACAAAGAGATTGGAGTGTTCCTGCGTTTGAAACATAAAGTCATCATGCTGATACAGAAAGTAACTAGATTGGTACATTAGGCGGGTTTCTGGGATGATAGGGTTCAATTATTGAGTACATCTAAAATGGTGAGGTAATTATTCATTGTGCTTGAAATGAATGAGGGGGAAATTACTGAAATGGACAAGGTGCAGAGGGGGCTTTCCAAGGTATTTGTTGAGAATGTGGTTCCACACCTGGGCAGAGTGTCTCACACCGGGACATTGATACAGAATAAGGGATATCGATTTGAAACTGAAATGTAAAGAAATGCCATCTTTCAGAAGAAAGTGAATGTCTGGAAATCCCAAACCCAGACAGTTGTGGAAGGTGGGTCACTGAATGCATTTAGAGAAGGGGTGGATTGGTTTCGCACATACAAACGAGTTGAGAGATACGAGGGGATGGCAGGAAAATGGAGTTGAACCAGCCTGGATTCTACAAGTACATTTTTGAAACAAGGCCAACCATCGGAGTGACCTCCATCTGCTCCTGTGTAGCAGGTCAGAAGGGCTGAATGGAAGATCTGAACACAGGTCTGAGGGACACGAGTAGCCATTCGGCCCTATGACACTGCTCCACCAGTAAAGTAGGTTATGTTTCATCTCATTGTGCTCTCAGCTGCACTTTTCTCTCCACGCACCATTATCCCTGATACAAATGTCTGTGGAAAATCAGACGAAGCTATCCTCGATATAATATAAAGATTCAGCCATCACAAACTTCTGGGAAAAAAATATTCGCACTTGAATAAATGCCCACTTTGTGAATTATCCTCACTCCGGTTGTGACTGTGATTGTAGGGTGTAACTGTTACCTTTTCTAGTACCGCTCCTCCACTGTTTGCAATAAATTTAAATGTAACCAGGTTGGAGGTATGGCCGATGATAAAGGTCTCAGACTGGGTCAGGTTCAGTGATAGGAACAAGTCAGGCAGATTTCTTGAGTCAGCTACATATAACTAATAGAAATAACGGAGCAGCATGGTGGACCTGTGGTTAGCACTGCTGCCTCATATCACCAAGGAGCTGGATTCAATTGCAACCTTCAATTCTCCCCGCATCTGTGTGTGTTTCCGCCCGATGATCCAGTTTCCTCCCACAGTCCAAAAATGTGCAGGTTAGAGTTAATTGGCCATGCTCAATTGCCCATAGTGCTCAGGGATGTGTAGGGGAGCTGGTTTAGTCATGGAAAATGCAGGATTACATGTTTAGGGTAGAGGGATAGGACTGGGTGTGATGCCGTTCGTGGGCCAGTGTGGACTCAATGGACAGACTGTCCTGCTTCCACACTTTCTAGGTTCTATGACAATGACAAGTTTGGACTGGACAAACAGCCAATGGTTATCTACCTGATCCATGCTCCTCAACGTCTTGCATATTTCAATAAGATCACCTCTCATTCCAAGAATAATCTGTTAAATCCTCCATAATATAAGCCCTTCATTCCAGGAATACGTGAAGTGAAACATCTCTGAACTGCTTCTAATGTAATTGCATCCTTTCTCAGGTAAGGAGACAAAATAACAACCTCACACCCCAGATGAGATTGTTTATTATTTTCTCAGTGTTGTGCGACTTTGGAAATCTTTTCCCAGAGATATTGAGATAATATCTCAATATTATCCGACAGAGATATTGAATATTTTTGAGGCACAGACAGAAGGTTCATAGATAACAATGGAGTCAAGGATTAGTAGCAGGAATATGCTGGCAGTAGTACAAAATGACACTAATCCAAAACACCCAGGAACATAATGCCAAACAAATGGTAAGGTAGGTAAATAAAATAAATGCAAAAGTGATAGAATAGAGTTCCAAAGGACCATGGGGCTGTTCTTTCATGAGACAGAGACCATCGTGGTGGTTAAATCTGAGGGTCAGCACACCTAAGGTGTTGGGGTGAGGTTGAGAGAGCGTCTCTTCATGTTCACCTCTGTCAGTGTGGGGAAATTGAACCTATGCTGGCGTCCTCCCTCTGTATCACAAACCAGCCATATAGCCAAATGAGTGGGAGACTGTGCAACTGTTACAGACAGAAACAGCCACAGACAAAGGACAATAGAAACTTTCCTAACAAGGGAAAAATGTACAATTCATATAACAGTCAAGATAACGGCTGAGGATAAAAAAGTTCTCGGCTAGAAATTGAATTTTATAACGAGACAAGTGTTTGGAAGCTGTCTTTGGCTGAATAATATAAGGTGAGACAAGTGAAATAACCAGAATACTAATTGTTATTGCTTACCAATAACCATAAAATAAGTGTAGATTTTCATCAGTCTGTGTAAATGAGCTTATCATTACATAAAAGTATACAACTGATGGAATATATTGTTTGGAGTGTCCGTCACCATGGGAAATGCCCTCGAACAGGTGCTTGAAGAAAACTGGGGTAAAAGTGCCTGAGTGTCGTCTGTCAGTGACGGGAACCCAGGGGGTTGAATAACTGAAAGTTCCTGCAACATGGAGCTGAGAAAACCATCAAATAATCCGCAATCTTATTATATCCTAGAGCACATCTGAAGGGTTGATTGGCCTCATAATGGATTTTAATTGGATGTGATTGAAAAACATACATCTCTACTCCTTCCTCTTAAATGTTACATAATGGTGCACTGACATTTTCCTGAAAAAGGAAATTACTTGGAACATTTTCTGGAACCTCCCATAATCGGTATTCTCCAGAATATTCTCTCACCGTGTGAGGGTATTGGAAAGGTGAGAAAGTAAGAGAGAAAGAGGAAAGGCGCTGCGTGCAGCAGTAAGAGTGATGGAGCGTGAGCCTTGTTCGGGTAGGTGCTATAACAGATACACAGTGTTTATAGTGTGGAGGTAAAGTGGAGAGAGAGAGAGAAAGAGAGAGAGAAGGTGTTGCATGCAGCAGTGAGAGTGGTTGAGCATGCGCCTTGTCCGGGGTAGATGCTACAACAGATTTCAATGAGTATGCGGGAACAGAGAGAAGATGCTGACCCTTATCCTGGCAGAATGGAGAAGGTTATTGATGGCTGTCCTGTATTGTTGGACATTTCTTTAGACCGCAGATCCTGCATTGAGCTGAGTGGTGAGCTCACACCACTGTGCAGGGCAGCTCCAAACTGAGAAAGCTCAAACGTGTACCAATTGGTCTTTTAAAGATGGTACCAGTGCCAGGGATCACTGAACATCTACGGGGCATCCAAGCGATGGTGCTTACCTCCAGCCCTGATGGGTGGGAGAATTAGGCTGGCATTGAATGAGAGGGACACCATGGGGTGGGGTGGGTAGTTAATGAGGTGAGTTCGATGAGGTAACACCAGGAAACTAACCCAGTTTCGTGCAGACGATCCCTCAGTCACACTTAATGATAATGACACTGAGATAACTGAATGTTAGTTTCTGCCCAATGAGTTGAAGAATCTGCTGACTCCACTCCCAGTTACAAAGCTGAAGAAGAAATGCTCGTCCAAAACTTTCCATCATCCGAACTCACACCATTATCCCATTCACCCATCATTCCTGGGAATACTGGCTCACGTTGCAGGATGCAGATCTGAATTTCAGCATTCTGAAACCTGTGATCTTTCATGAAATTGTCTTTCAATCTCCCTTTCCCTTTTTTACCCAAAAATATTTTGTTTGTTATAATTTAAACTGACTCCCCCACCATCTCTCTCTGGCGGTGACGTTCACACACATAGCACCCCCTTGTCATGGCACAATGGATACATGGGGTTGTAAATAGATGGGAGCTGCACATTCTATCACTTCCAGCATTGGCTGCACGTTTCTTCACTATGGTCAGTGATCTAACACAGTGTTACTGAGCAATGTACTGGAGAGGTGAAAACAACTGCTTTGACAGTAACTGTTCCAGGTTTGCAGACCCATTCACTGCACAGATCCCCATACTGTACAGATGCCTTGTCCACGTCTATCGAGCAAGACACTGGTGTGGGCTGCATATCATCCCATGCTGGACAGACCGTTTTGTCAATGCTTCTGAATCAATGCATCGGTGTGTACTGTACTGCTCCGCGTGTTGGACAGATAGCTAGTGGACTAGAGAGACCTGTGCCACATTCCATCATAGACTGCTGGGTTGTATTGAACCTGCTCCATGTTGAACAGATATCTCATCTGGGCTTATACAGTCTGGACTGTTTCTGGGAGGTGGATTGACTATGCAGTATAATTCCTGACAGAGATATCACTCCTCCAGCATGGCACATTCCGCTGTGAAATCCCGTGTTTCTGCAACATGTTGTTCATTAAGTAATTAGCCAATTAAAAGGTGAATATCTGTACTTTTTGTTATGGAACTGAGCAGACACATCTCAAAATATATGACGAAGGTAGTCTTGACCGGAACTTTTTTTTAATTTTAAAGATAAATGTGAGGTGCTTTGTTTCAGATGCAATTCACTTGGTCAAAATATTCTACATTAAGCAAAACACAATGTATTCAACCATTGCCGACAAAACACAAAAAAGCAGATTTATACATTGTTTACTTACTAAACAATAACTATTCCAATCTGGTAACTCCTATAAACACACACTTATCAAACAAAACATTCAGGAAACAGATTGTCTCACCTGCAGTTCTCCAACGCAGGAGGAAAAAACATCAAAAAGACAATTCTGAGAGAAATCTCAGAGAGGGTGTAGCAGCTGGGAGAGATTTCCAGCCTTCCAATCCTGCTGAGACCCCAGCAATAACTGGGGAAAGGCAAAACGAAGAATCCTGTTTCTGTGACAGCTTGACCGTCACTCCACAGGACCAGGCCACTGCTGCAATGACCATGAGGCATGGACTGTATCTACACTGTTTATGGTACTGTAGGAGCCTCTCAGAAATGCCTAAACCCACCCAAGCCGTTAAATGATGGTATGATAAATGTCAAAGTTAAACATAAATAAATAAAACAATAGGATGCAGAAGGCCTGGTTATTAGACATAGCCGGCCATGGGAGCCCAGCAATTCCGACCCTGCCACAACATAGTAGGATCATCGAGCTAGTGAATAGAAAGCATCATCTCTCTGTCTCACCCCTAACTTTACAATTGGAGATGTTTTTAGCCCAATATTCAGCGATGTCAACATCCCAACCAGACCAAGTATTATTGTGACTTATAAGGATTGTAATGAAAGGGTTAACTGGAGCTGTTTGTACATTGACAGTGATTCATGTCAGTCTCCATGGATACTCACTGTGTCATTGAAGGGTTTCACTCTTCCATTAGTAAGGGGTTTCCTTCAACCTGTTATTCCATAGTATCAGCGGCAGCGTCATCCTCAAGATGAAAGTGCTCAGCAGGGAGAGGGATAGGAAGCGAATCTTGAAACAACTGACTGGAATGTTCCAACAATGGATCAGAATCTGAGAGCATTAGACTGGAATGTTCCAACAATGGATCAGAATCTGAGAGCATTAGACTGGAATGTTCCAACAATGGACAGTAGTTTGTCCTTGGGTCTATACTTGCTTTCTCGGGATTGGGCATGGTTAGAGTTGCGGATACGACCCGTACTGATGATTATTCAGATAGGTTGCTATCCTATCCTCGCTATTATTGTTGTCCCTGGTAAGCCTGTTTCTGTAGATTCTATTAGCGATGGTGAAGGTTATTGCTATTTCTGTTATTTATATTTAACAAATACATAACCTGTTATCTTCCGTTTCAGTCACAAATTCCACTTCATTTCTATCAATTTCCGAATCCTCACTCATAAACATCTAAGAAGGAACAAGACTGTTAAGACGCGAGTTTTCCTTTTGCCCTGAACTGTTCTTTGTCTCTATATTATCTCTGTTATCAAACCTGCCTATACCCACCATTATAATATCCCCAGTCTCCAGCTCTGCCTCAGTGCTGTTGCAGAATAAGCCATCTTCTGCCCCTTTTAACTTCGGATTTTACGGCTCCAGTTCTTTTCTGAACACTCTTCCAGTTTCAAATATTTTGACTACAAACTTGCACCTGTCTCTCCAGTTATTTGATAATAGTGACCTCATATCAGAATAATAATGTCACTAGCCGTGTTATAGTCTCAAGGCATTGTTTCAAATTCTACCAGAACCAATGATAGAACTTAAATTCAAATGGCAACAATTGGAAAGAGACCTCATTTTACAGAGGGCAACCATAAACCATCAGGGTTTCTTTTATTATTTCACTGATAGCCTTTGGTAAAGAAACTAAGTGTGACAAAAAGCGGTTGGCTCTATATTGTCTTGACAAATGATCTCGCAGTCAACGGCAATTAGTGATGGATGACAAATGTTGCCCTTGCCAGTGATGCGGACATGTCATGAAACAACAGAATTAAAGGGGAATTAAACCAAGGAACTGTGGATGATAGAGATCTGAAATAAAATTCCCCAGCGTCTGAAATTATTGGAGAATCTAAGCAAGTATGGCAGCCTCTGTCAGGAGAAAAACAGATAAAGTTTCGAATCTAGTGATCCTATATCACAATTGAAAGCAACTGGGAAATAATGTTATTTATAACAGGGCTGGTCGGATGTGTGAGGGTGAGGTTAGTTGAATGGAAGTAGAAATGCCTGGCGAGAAAGAGACAGAGAGAGAGAGAAATGAAAAGCAAACATAGGAACTGCTGCTGATGAACCAGAAGGAAAATAACACGAGAGCTTACTCTAAAATTTCCCCTTTTCCCATATTCCTGAATATCATGTGAATTTAGGTGTGTCCCTGTTTACATTGAGTTATATTCCCTCTGTCTTTCTTCTCTGAGTGCGATGATCAACTACATCGGCAAAACTGGTGTCGCTCTTATAGTTGCTGAGATACAAAGGAACAGAATGTCACATTGTCAACTCATTTTTTTGGAGAAGGGGACTGTAATTGTAGGGCTATGCAGAGATGTAACCGTTTTTTCCTGCTAAGAACAGAAACATTTTCAACACTGAATGGGTGCACCGTGTGTGGGGATTTGTCGTGCTCCAGTAATTACAGAGTTAAGAGATGTTCTGTGGACGCTTTTTACATGTTTGTGTTATCAGCTGCTGCATCCGATCAGAGATCCCAAGGGTATGTTGACCCCACTCTGGACGAGATATGAGCACTACATTTACAGAGTGTTCTGGGTTCATGGTAAACACATGGAACCGTGGCTACACAGAAGGGAAGCTCTCTACACAGGGAGGACCAGGGCACTCCATGTACCTACCAGGAATTTCCAGGAACATTTGCCTAAGCTGTACTCATTCCAAGTGTAAAATGTGAAACCAGCTTCTTTCAAAAATGAGGTGGTCACTGAGCTGTGACCCCTCCTTCAAACTCACAGCAGGGACAGGACTGTGCTGACACTCACCATGAAGTGTCCCATGTGGTGTTCCATGTCGGGGGTGAGGGTGTGTGTCGGGCGGAAGTTCGCTTCTCGGTGTGTCCCATGTGGTGTTCCATGTTGGGGGTGGGTGGGTGTGTCGGGCTGTTGTTCACTTCCCGGTGTATCCCATGTGGTGCTCAATGTTGGATCGGGTTTTCAGCGGTTTTGACTCATGTCTTTGGAAGATGGTCTGTGCCTGTCAACTGAACGTCTGACTTTTATGTTTGACCCTCTGAGATGATCGTGTGGTCAGTAACATGGAGAATCCCCTTGAGTATTATTGCAAAGGACTAGATATCTAACATCTCTGACAATGTTGTTACTTTTAAAAAAAGATTATTGTCTCCTTTTCTTTAAAGAGAGATCTTAAAGGCCGAACTGCCTACTGTAACTGGCTGAAGTAAATAATATATGAGGCGTTTAGGTTTTCTTTTATATCAATATTGATTACAATGGCCAGCTCTCACAGAGCAGGCCTTCCAGTTTTTCTGAGCTATAACTGTCACCAGGTGCTTGCAGCCGGAGATAGGTTGGATGCTTCAATAAATGATCTCTCGCTGCGATTCTCTCTGAAATCTGTCTTGATGCTGTGTCCTCGTGGATTGGAAAACTGCGTGCAAGACTGATTGGCCTTGGAGGTGTCTTTCTGCCAAGGGATGAGTTTATGGAATGTTAGTACATGGCAATATTTCTTTAGAAGACGGTACTGTATCTATTATTCACTTAAGGTTTCCATTGGTTAAGTTATTCTAAACTCCTCTTCTTTTTGTATGCATTTTTATTTGAGTGTTTAAATAAATTGTGTTTTGCTTACAGATGAGTGGTTTGACCAGCCGCATGACATCTGGAATACCCATTTCACATCTACATTACTATAAGGTCGTGGGGCAACATGGTTACTTAATAGTTAGCACTGCTGCCTCACAGCACCAGGGACCCGGGTTCAATTTCCACTTATAACTGTGTGCAGTGTGCACATTCTCCATCTATCTGCATGGTTTCCAATGGGTGCTCTGGTTTCCTCCCACAATCCAAAGATGTGCAGGTCAGGTGAATTGGTCATGCGAAATTTCCCATAGCGTTAGGTGCATTAGTTAGGGGTAAATGTGGGGTAGGCGATTGGGGTTGGGTGGTTTGATCTTCGGTGGATCAGTGTGGACATGTTGGGCCGTAGGGTCTGTTCTAACCTAAGACTAGGTTGGCATCCAGGCTACAATCTTAAAGTATTTTAAGGCAGTCTGGAGACACCTGTCCGGTTCGAAATCGATAATTCAAAACTGGGTGCAGGATTACATTATGGAATCAGGCCATTTGGCTCAACAAGTCCACACCAACCCTTCGTAGAGTAAACTACCCCGATGCATTCCACTCCCGTATTACTCCATATTTACCCCTGACTAGTGCAACTAACCTATACATCGCTGAACAGTACGGGCAATTTAACACGGCCATTTCGCCTAACCTGCATTTCTTTGGGCTGTGGGTGGAAAATGGAGCACCTGGAGTAAACCCACGCAGGGACGGAGAGAATGTGCACAGGGAGATTGTTGGGCTCAAAGGCAGCGTCTTATAGTTCTTAGTGTCTTTTGGTCTGGGTGTTGAATTCGTTTGGTTTGTACAGTGACTTGTGTAGTATTGTCTATTCCTGTCTCTAAGAGTCCTCTGGGTTTGGAAGAAGTAAAGTTGGAGATTTTACAAAAGGTGAGCAAAGCAAAGCTTTTAGAATTGACAGAAAAGCTGGAGTTGGGTTTGTGTTTTTCTGTGAGAAAAGGAGTGACAATTGCAGCTGTAGCTTGTCATTTAAAGTTTGGTGAAAACACCATCAGACTCTTTGGAAATGGCTAGAATTCAATTGCAGATGAGGCAGCTTGAACACAAAAAGGAATTGAGACAGTTTGAAATAAGATTAAAGGTAGAATTAAAAGAAGAGGAGAGGAAGAAGAAAGACAAAAAAGAAAGAAGAAAAGCGTAAAGCGAGAAAGTTTCAACTTCAAAAGTTAGCAACATGAAAGGAAAGTCGACTTAGCAGGGTGGAGATGTAGGTAGATGGTGGGTTGAATGAGGAGGATAGTGAGGATGAGCAACTCTACGGTAGCTAAAGGCCTGATGGGGATCTGTTTAAATATGTACAGACATTGTCCAAATTTGATGAGAATGATGTAGAAGTCTTTTCAACTTCACTTGAGAAAGTGGCTACACGAATGCAGTGGCCACTGACCATGTAGATTTCGTTGATCCAAATAAAGCTGGTAAGTATAGGGAGTGGGATATGAGCATCTATATCGAAAGAGGTATCTAGCCAGTATAAGGAAGTGAAGAAAGCCATCTGAAGTGAATATGAGCTTGTGCCAGAAGCCTACAGACAGTGTTTTAGAATATAAAATTGTGTCCCTGGTTAAACGTACATGGATTTTGAAAGGATCAAACAAAGTAATTTTGAAAGGTGAGTCAGGGTATTAAAAACAGAGCAACTATAACACTCTTAGAGAGATTCTTACCTTGGAGGAGTTAAAAAACTCACTTCCTGCAGTCGTGAGAACTCATGTGGAAGAGCAGAGAGTTGAAATGGCATGATTAGAATCTGAAATGGCTAATGGCTTTCAGTTGGTCCAGAAATCAAAGTTTGGCTTCTGGGAAGGCTTGAGATGAATGTGCAAGATCTTAAAATGTATACCTGTGCGTAAGGTTTTGTGGCATATGCCAGGAGTAGCAGGTAAAGGGATTACAGCATTAACAGGTACAGAAACATGTAAATCTTTTAAGCTGAGACATGAGGAGATATGTCATTGAGAACGACTATGAGGGAGATGAGAAGTGGTCCATTATGTAACGTGTGGTTAGAGTGACCAACGGAACCATTAACAGAAATATTTCACAACTGGGAAGGATACCTTGAGCTTGGTGTTGGCGTTACAACATTTCAGCATTTAAATTGCCAATAACGTGTCTGAGACTAGTATACATATACTGATCATAACACCTGAAGGTTTTTAGAGAAATTTAGGAAGAAAACTTCCAATCTGTTCAGCTAGAGTTATTATTTTTGCCATTCAATTTGGAAGTTTTACAATTGACAGGACGAGAAACTGTACTTGCTGACAAGTTGTCGAGAATTGGATGAAGGAAAACAGAAGCGTTCTGTGGCAGAAGTAAACTAACTGAAATATAATGGAGTTGTGAATGTCTGCATGCTTAGTGTCAATGCAATATGTATGTATTGTAGTCTACTGAAACAGTAAGAATAATGGGTGTAAAATGAGGCCATCTTTGTATAGTGTTGATTCTTTTTTATTCAAAGGCTTATTTGTTTTCTCTTGGATTTTTTTTTTGAAAATAGGTCTTAATGGCTGAGATGCCGAACTTCCACCTGAAAATAGCTGAAGTAAACAACTGAGAAGGTGTTTAGGTTTCATTAAAACGGTGGTAACAATGGGAGGGCAATGGCCAGCTCTCCCAGAACAGGTTGTCTCGTTTTGTTTTTAGCTGCAGCATTCAGAAGCTGTTTGGGATCCCAGAAGGTGTGGAAGTTTCAATACATGATCACCAGCTGCTATTCTCTCTGAAAACTCTCTTATAGTTGCTTCCTCCTGGATTGGAAAACTGCGCATACGATTTTGTGTTTGAATTTACCTTTATGCCGGGGATTTGTTTATGGGATGTTCCTGTATTAGCGCAGTTAATTAGTAGAAGGCACCGTATTTATTCTTTGCATAGGTATTCGAGTAGAGAAGCTATCCCAAATTTTTCTTCTCTTTGATTGTGTCTTAACTGGAACCTTTGAGAGGATTGCATTTTGCTTCACATTGAGTGGGTTGACCCATTGCAACACATCTGGAACACACAGTTCACATCTGCACTAAAAATAAGGAAAAGTTAAGGTCGAGGCTGCCAGTTTAAAATATTTTGAGATGGTCTGGCCTGGTCCATAACACTTGTAGCTGCGGGGCGTCTGATTGTCTCCTGTTATTGAAAAGTTAGTGGAGGGGCTGGGGATGGTTTGCTGGAGCTGTCTCAGATATTCAGGGAGACCTAAGGATTTGGTGAACCATCTCTGTGTGGAGCCTGCAGACTGTAGTTACAGCATCTGGGTGTGTAACATGAACAACAAATAAAGCAGAAGCTGCAGAAAGGGGAAGCTCCGAAACTACGGAGTTAGTGTGTGTGGGGAAAGGAGTCTGCTGCATCCACCAGGTGTTTTCCAGGAACAGCTTCCCATGCTCCACTTAACCCTGTAGCATAGTGTGAGGGGTCCCTCACCGAACAAGGAGCTGGGCACAGAGCGGGGTGTCACCTCCTTCAACACTACCTGCAGCTTCACACCAGAGGGAAGGATGGTGCTGTCAGTGGCTGTGAGGGTCACAGTTTCAGTCAGCTTCTATGATCCAGCACTTTCCAGACAGGACTAGGTGACATATCCATCATCTCCCAATATCTCAGCATCAATGTCACCATTTGGTGATGGAGGATATATATGCTGGATGAGGTGAATGTTTTCTCTCTTAGCAGAGAATTGCCGAGTGTATCCATGTTTTCTCAGTATAGCAGGATTCCAGATGATGTACATGGCTCTGTGAGGTCCCCATGTTTATGAGGAGTGCTACAGGAACTGAAGGAACTCTAACCTCATTCATGTTACTGTGTGCCCATGCACAGTACAGCATGTTGGTGAATACCCACTGTCATGGTAGCAGCCACTGTCTCATCATTCAGAAACAGTCAGCCATTCCCATCGTCTTTGAGTCTCCAGTCGGAAAGAAAGGATAGCCTTTCGGATAACGGCTGTCCCCTTGGTACACGGCGCAAAACAGCCTCCCCCTGACCACTCTCCACCGCCAACTAACTACATCAAACTATCCCGTATGTACTGAGAGCAATGGGTCCACTGGGAATGCCAGGGAGCAGACCATCAGGGAGATGGAGCAACCCTTCCCATGTCTGAATGGGTCAGAGTGAACTCTCCAGTACACATTGTATCACTATGTCGTGTAATGCCTCTCCATTTCAGAAACATATTGCCTTCCATTCTTCCTGAAAAAGCTGGCAGGTTATATATTCCGTTATATTCCACTTGACAAAGTATTAGTCATTGACTTTACCTTTCATATCAATTTGCAGACTCTCCACATTCTCTTGATAACTTAATGTCTTGCTTATCTTAGTGTCATCACCAAACTTAGTAGCAGCACATCAGTTCTATTATCTTGATCATTGATATCTATTGTAAACAGTTGAGGACCCTGTGTGTCAGAACTGGTCACGTTCTGTGGAACTGATTAAGACAGATTTATCCGGAGTGCCTGCTTCCTGTCTGATGACCAGTCCTCCCCCATTCCTGTGTAATAACATCGAAGGGCTGAGTAAGAACGAGGAGCATCAGTCAGCAATCCAGCCCCGTGAGTCTGTTCCGCCATTGAATACAATCATGGTTGACATCATCGTGGTCTCAGTCCAACGTTCCTGCCCACTCTCCATACCCCTTTATTTATTCGATGTCCCAGCATCCCATGCAATCTGGGGTAGTGAATTACACAGAGTCACAACCCTTTGTGATAAGTAAGTTTTCCTAAGCCCTGTTTTAAATCTGCTCTGCCCAATCCTAAAACTATGATCTCTTGTTCCAATTTTCCCCATATTAGGAAATATCCACTCCACACCGACATTGTCAATCACCTTTAACATCCTCCAGATGGAATCAATCTAATTAATTGATCAGTAACTTCATTGTAACTACATAGCTTCTGCAGTCAGGGCACCAAACCTCAACACAGTACGTCAGTTACAGTCTCCCTAATACCTTGCAGAATTGCAGTAATTTTTCCCTCCCTTTATACTCTATTATTTTACAAGTAAATGCTGAAATTGCACATGCTTTTCTCATTCCCTGCTGTACCTCCATGTGAGTTTTCTGTGGTATGCACAAGGACACCCAGGTGCCTCTGCACATAAGCACTCTGAAGTTGCTCTCCATGTCCATAACATGTTCGATTCCTCTGACCAAAACGGTTAATCCCGTTATCCACGTTAAATTTTAGTTGCCAGAGATGGCACACTCATCTAAACTGTTCATGTCCATCTGTAAATGTTCTACATCTTCATTACATCAACCTACTTTTCCACTTGTTTTAGTGTCAGCTGAAAATGTGGCTTTAGTGTTTTCTCTCCTCTCATCCAAGTGAGGAAGTGAGGACTGCAGATGCTGGAGACCAGGGTTGAAAAGTGTGGTGCTGGAAAGGCACAGCAGGTCAGGCAGCATCCGAGGAGCAGGAGAATCGACTTTACGGGCATAAGCCCTTCTTCAGGAATGAGGCTGCTGTGCCAAGCGGGCTGAGATAAAAGGTAGTGGGGGGTAGTTTGGGGCAGGGGTGCTGGGAATACATTAGGTGGAAGGAGATGAGGGTGAGAGTGATAAGCCGGGGAGGGGGTGGGGAAAGAGAGGTCGGGAAGTAAATTGCAGGTCAAGAGGGCGTTGCTGCATCTGGGGGTTGGGACTGAGATAAGGTGGGAGGAGGGGAAATGAGGAAGCTGGAGAAATCTACATTCAACAAACATCGATTCTCCTGCTCCTCGGATGATGACTGGCCTGCTGCGCCTTTCCAGCACCACACTTTTCAACTCTCATCCAAATGACACAATAGATGGTAAATTTTCCCGTCATGTGGTCTGAACTCTATGGAACCCCAAACGTTGCCAAACATTAACGAAATAAATATTCAATCTCTCTGCATTTTGTTGGCTCACCAACCCTCCATCCAGGCGAATGACCTCCTCCCAAACCCATGTCCTCTTATTTTAGACCTTTATATTTTGGGCAGCGTTTAATTAGTCCCTTTTCAAAGCTCAGGTATATTGCTTCTCCAGGATCACTATTTTCTACTTTGCTTGTCACATCTTTTAAGAACTCGAGCAAACAAATTCTTTGAAAATAATGCTGATTCTGATGTATTTGGTTTAACTTTGCAAATTCCCTGTTGTTAATTAATTAATAATGGATAATCACAATTTCCCTTAATTCCCAACACTATGTTCACAACCTTTTATTGACAATTGAAGGTGCTTATCCTAATTCCTAACCTTTTTGTAAACTCTACGTTCCCTTTCTCACGTTCCTGTGTAACAGGCACAAAGCTTTAAAAGATCTGCTCCAATTGTTGCCTAATAGACATGACTGTCTAAATGGATTCACTCATTTCCTGCTTTATGCACTCAATGGACTGAATCTCCCCATGGTGTTCCTACATTATAGTCTCGATGGCCGGAATGTCCTGATCTACAGATTCAAGATCTGCTTCTCGTCTGGATAATATGTCAGAAGCCTGAGGGATTGTGGAATCTTCCTGTTGCTGTATAACATTTTGAGGGGCTGAAGGGTCTCTTCATCTTCCTTCATAACAGGCTCGAGATACTGAATAATAACCTCCTTCATCCCTGAAATGGGTTCGAACGAGTGATTTTTCTCCTCCTGTTCCCATACAACAGACACATGAGTGAATTACCTGCACTTTTCCATAACAAGTCTCAAATAATTTTATCTCCTTCTTTAATTCTCGTGCTGAATGGCCTCATGCTATTCTATTGTACCAATCTCTTCCAGTTCCTGTGTTAGAGACTTGAGGACGCTGAATGGACTGATACTGTTGCTGCATAACAGGATACTGTTGCCTCATGGCCTATTGTGTGCAGCATTATAGACTCGAAGAGCTGACTGACCTCCTCATGTAACTGTATAGGCTCTAGTGGCTGAATAACCTCGTCCTGTTCTGGTGTAACAGGTTCTAAGGCCTGAATATCCTTCTGCTGTTCCTGTGTAACAGGCTGGAGAAATGGAATTGGCTGTGTAATTGGCTTCTGTTGCAGACTCTTTCCAGTGTTCTGTGCAAAAAAAAGATCATCTGTCATTTTGTAAACTCTAATGCATATTCTATCAATCTGACCATCCTTTCCTTATAAGTTAACCCCTTTATTGCAGGAATCAGTTGAGGGAACCATCTCTGAGTTCCTTCCAAGAAAACAATATCCTTTCTTCAATGAGGAGACTAAATCTGTTCACACTACTCCAGATGTGATCTAATTATGATCGCGTACAACATCCGCAACACTTTACCAACCTGATGTAAAGTTCACACCCAGTTTAGAGCAGTCTCAGCTGTCTGGGGGAATGCATAGCATTGTTGAAAGATCATTGGCCTTCTCTACTCCACCAGCATAACGAGAGATCTGCAAAGAATGAATAACGTGACGAGATTATCTCAACGTCCAAATAGGCTTCATAAAATATCTCATGTGAACCTACCATTAATCTCCCCAGAGGCCGCATCACTCAGCTTCCACAGAATCTGGTACGGTGAAGCTTAGAAACAGCAAGGAGAAGCAAAGATTGATGGGATTGATGGGAGTTATATATCAAAGTGAAAGTTGCAATACGAAAGTTGGGTATGCTATAAAACAGGAAATTAGATACCCAGGTCTATGCGTACCACAGTAATAATGAACAATTTCAAGCCACATCTAAACTGCGTTACCCCACGTGAATAATAATGCAGGGTAAAGAGATTTCATGAGCGTATTTGAGATGGTTTTATTTAACAGCATGTTGAGCACTGAGGTAGAGGTCAGGCTGCTTTGACATTGATGTTATGTGATCGGAAGAGCTAATTGAAAACCCTGCTGAAAAGGAGGATTCGAGAATAGTAATTATAATTTATTGAATTTTATATGACGTCTAAATACAGAACATTTTTTTAAAAATTGTGGTCATAAACCTGAGTCATGCAAACCACGAAAGCATGAGGCGCAAATTAGCTTCATTGAATTGGAGAAGTACATGAAAAAGATTTACTGGAAGACAGGCAATGGTTGTTGTTAAAATAAACAGCTAAAAATGTACAATAGACACATGTCCACCACAGTTCAAACAGCAAAGGGGTAAGGTGACTTTACAATAGTTAACAAAAGAAGTTAAAGGTTGCATTAGATCAAAGGAAGCAGCTCAGAAAAATTCCAGATATTGTTGTAAGCCATGGATTCAGAGACATGTGAGGGCCAATGAACTGATAAGGAAATTTTATAAAGAATGCAAACTAAAAAGAAACATTAAGATGACCGAATGCCTCTCTCGATACTTGATTGGAAAGTGAAGGCAAGGACACGTGTGGAATGGGGAATATCCACACAAGATAATTTCTTGCAGAGAACTAGGAAATTGCAGAGAAACTAAACAGTTACTGTCATGCCTATCTTATTAGAGGAAAGATTAACTGATGGAGAAACTCAGTTTGTGTTCTCCAGTGATTGCCAAAATAAAAGGAGAACGCAGTGAAGCTTAGAAAGTTCGCACGGAGAGACGGACTGACACAGGGACAGGGAGATGTGTGGCCAGGCAAGGTTAGGGAGAATCCCAAGATATTCTCCACGTACATCAATCAGAACAGAATAATCAGAAAGCAACTAGGGCCCATTAGAGACTAAGGGAGCACTCTGTGTGTGTGAAGCTGGAGAACGTTGATCGATTGCTACATGACAGCTCTATATCTGTTTTACTTCGGAGAAGGAGATTGCAGGGACAGAATTCAAGAAGATGGATTGGGAAGCTCTTAAACCGACTGATATAAGATGTGAGCAGAGATCTGAGGCTTTGGCTGGTGCAAAATTGCACTGATTGCCAGGTCTGGATGAGTTGTATCACAGGCTGCTGTTAGAGACAAAGGACAAAAGGCCCTGAATTAAATTTTTAAGTCAAATCTGACAACAAGGAAGTTGGAGCTGCCAGATGACTGGAGAACAACTAATGTGGTCCCACATTACAGAAAGGATGGTGGAACTAGAACGGAGAAATGTAAACCCAGTAAGTATTATATCAGTGTTAGGGCAAGTACTGGAGAATATAGGAAAGGAGAAAATTGATCTCTATTTATGGAGGCAAGGTTTAATTAAGGATAGTCTGCATGACATCATCAGAGGGAAGTCATACCAAATGAATGTTATTGCATATTTTCGAGCTTGTTGTTTATATGGTTTTTCAGTAAGGCCTTTGATAAAGGCCATATGGGAAACTGTTTTTTTTTTAAAAGTCATGATATCAAGGGTAACTTAGTGAGTGACATCAAACATTGTCTTATTGGCAGGAGACAGAGGGTGGACGCAAAAGGCTGTTTGTGTGACTGGAGACCAGTGTCCCCTGGTGTACCACAGGGATCAATGCTGTGTCCCTTATTATTTATGGCATTCATAAATGATCCAGATGTGAATGTGTAGGGGGATGGGGGAGTGTGATAATTAAGTTTGTATTTGACACAAAGATTGGCTGGATTGTAGGCAGTGAGGAGGAAGGCCTTATGTGACAGAAAGATACACATGGAATGGTCAGATGGTCAGATAGATAGTAATCCTGATAAATATGAGGTGATGTACCTTGGGAGAAGGAACCAAAAATCGGAGTATACAATGAATGGCAGCTCACTTGGAAGCTCAGAGTGTGTTTCTCCACAGATCCCTGAATGTGACTGCACAGGTTAACAAGTTAGGGAAAAAGTGAGAACTGCAGATGTTTCAGATTAGAATCACGATGTGTGGTTCTGGAAAAGCAGTCGGTTGGACAGCATCCAAAAAGCAGGAGAGCCGACGTTTCGAATATAAGATTTTCTTCAGGAATGATGGGTCACATTCCTGATGAAGAGCTTATTCTCGAAATATCGACTTTTCTGCTTCTTGGATGCTGGCTGATCAGCTGTGGTTTTCCAGCAAAACACTTTTTGACTCAGGTTAACAGATTAGTTAATAAGGCAGCGGGAATCGTCGGTGCAGCTTTCATTCATGAATATATACATTGTCAGAGCTATAAAGTCTATGGTTAGGCCAAGATGGATTATTGTGTGTCGTTCTGGAAGCCTTATTACAGGAAGGATGTGATTGTATTGGAGGGGTGCAGAGGTGATTCACCGGGATGCTCCCTGGGATGGAGCATATCAGCTATGGAGAGAGGCTGGGTAAGCTTTGGTTGGTTTACTTTGGAGCACAGAAGGCTGAGGAAGACGTGATTGGGAAGGGTAAGATTACGAGGGCGATTTTCAGAAAGATTTTTGCTGAAGTCCCAAGACCAGTTTGCAAAATCAAATCTTATCGGATTGTGGCGAATATTTGGACATGGTTTCAGAAAGGGAAAGCTGGCAGGCAAGAGTGAGTAAAAGTTTTTTGATTTTGTTTTTATGACCAGGTGTATTTTACAGGATAAATATAATAAAATACAGCGAAAAGCATCCACGTGTTGCCACAAAGTGGTGCAATTTTGAATAATTGAAGAAAATGGAATTAAAAAAAGATACAGCTTGAAGAGAGCTGATGCATTGTGAGCCAGCTCCTCACCATCGACCACCGCTGCAAACCAATTCCTTCATGACAGCTACATCACCAACTACACAAGACCCCAGCAACATTGAAGATGCTGATCCTCAGGCACCATCTTTGCCACTGGGCAGATACTCCTCCATCACTGGCTCATTGCCCCCTGTGCCAGACCGTTCCAATGTCAGAGACATGTCTCTTACTGCTAGACCCACATCATTGATGTTACCATGATGGCCTTCCACTATCCGCTTCATCAGCACCAATGCAGGACCCAAGCAGCAACAAGTCTCTAATCCTCAGGCATCACCGTTTGCTGCTGGGCCCTATCTCACCCACGTTGCCTCTGCTGATGTAGCAGCTGTCAATTCCAGGTCCTGTGCTTGCTCTGAAAAAGTAATTAAGGACTCACTCTCCTCCGCACTGCGTTCAGCTTGAAGTCCAAAACTTGGGTCCAGCTTGAGGTCAGAGAGAAAAGTGGGGGAGCAAATAAGAAAAAGGAAACATGTAAGAGTGCACAAACTCCAGCAAAACAGCCCTTGGACCGGAAAAACTGGAATAAAATGATCATTTTATTGGAGACGAAGGCTCTTGGGGTTTCTCAGGAATATGTCCTTGGGTCCTAGCTATTCGCCAACATCTCAAACATGTGTTTGACGGAATCAATTGCAATATATCTCAGTCTGCTGTAGGAGAAATGCAGTGAGGAGTTCCTCAGCCATGATGAAAACGTGAAGGCTCACTGTGTTCAATGACATACTCCTTTCCTGAAGTTTCTTTGCACTCTGTGGGAAAGCTCTGTAAATATTGTCACAAGCTCTTAGATGTTAGGAAGGAGGCCTCTGCAGGGATCGACAGGACTGTTTTTCCCATTCCCTTTTCCGATATCGAGGCTGGTACCGGGTGTTCTGTCCGGGTTATCCTTTACGACCTCGGAGCAGTTCGATATAATTCAGTGTCTTGCTTGGCTGTTTCAGAGACCATTGAAGAGTTTATCACATGTCTGTGTGTCTGGAGTCAGGTTTAGGCCAGACCAGGAAAGCACGGGCGATTCAATTCCTGAAAGGACATTGGAGAAGCAAATTGGTGGTTACAATTGAAATTGGATTCACAGTCATTGTTACTGACACCAAATTTTAGACCTCGACATTTTATTAATTGCTTTTAACTTCCACCAGCTGCTCGAGCATTTGTTTGGTCTGGGTTAGTAATCCAGTGACATTTCCACAACAGCATCAGTTCCACATGGGGACCTATCGGAAACCAAACTGAGCAGGTAATTTTTGTGCTGCTTCACAGCTCTGTCAAAAAGACCTCCCACCCATTTAACTGTCGCAATGGAGTTGAGGGGGTGATATTGGTCATACTGTAATTATTTTCCTCTTAAGGGACTTGTCATAGTAATTTTGCACATTGCCAGGTAGATGTCAGAATTGGAAATGGAATGAAATAGCTTCCCCAGGGACACGGATTGTCGTACATTGCCTATGTCGTACCAACTGTGTTCAGTTGTTTCTTCATGTCACATAGAGCGAATCAAATTGTTTAAAAACTGTCATCTGTGATTCCGTGGGCATCCTGACAAGGTGAGTTGAATCATAAACTCAACACTTCTGTCTGAGTATGGTGTAGATACGAATCCTTGTCTATTGCACTGATGTGCAGGGCTGTTCCATTATTTAGAATGGGGACATGTGTATGACCCTGTCCTGCAGTGAGTTGATTAATCCATTTATGACTGGGTGTGGCAGAACTGCTGAGCTTCGATCTGATCTGTAAGACTTTGTATCATTGTGCCCTCTCTATCAGATGTTAGTTCTGCTGTTTGGAATGTAATCAGTCAAGTGTGGTCGCTTTAACGAATTCTCATCAGTTTTAGGTGCACATGGTTCTGACCCATTCGTCACTGAACCATAGATCAGCTTGATGGTAATTGTAGACTGAGGGATTATCCGGGGCAAAAAAGTTACAGATTATAGTTTTATATAATTCTGCTTCGGCTGTTGCTGTGGTCTACAGCACCACATGGAATACACGGTTTGAGCTGCAATATCTCTCATACAGTTCTGCTGCCTGTTCCCCAGTTCACACCGAGACCCATTCACCCATCAGCCATGTACTCAGTGACTTACTCTGGTTTCTGAAGTGGTACACGTCCAATTTTATATTCTCATTCCATTGAGGGTCTCTCCATGCTGTCACATTTACAATTGGTCTCTTTCTTCATCACGCTTTAATATATTCATCTGAATCCTTTCCCTTCCAGTATGTGCTACCTTCTGTGTTTAGAGTGAATACATCTCCCACTAATTCTCTCCCTAAGAGTAAGAGCTCTGTAGTGTCAGTGATGCCAGCCTTACATTGTTTCAGAACCAATGATTTTGTGCATCTTGTGTTAGCTTTCACTTCCCGGTATATGGCGCTCCAGGATGGACAGAGGGTTTGATCAACGTTGACACACATCTTTGAAACGTGTTGAAACACAGAAATTGCTGGGGAAGTTAAGCAGGTCTGGCAGCATCTGTGGAGTGAATGTAGAGTTAATCATTGGTTCCAGTGATCGATCTTCAAGGCCCACAATTTCTTCTTTTGTTCTGGTTTCAGATTTCCGGTATCAATAGTTATTTGTTTTATTGAGAATGTGTTCTGTTCATATCTGGAGAAACACAGCAGATCTGCAGCATCTACGGAGAGAGAAACAAAGTTAGCTTTTCAAGTCCAGTGTGACACTTCTTCAGACAGAAAACGATTAGAAAAAAGGCTTTTTAATCCCTTGCCAGAGGTAGTGGAGGGGTGACGGGAAACAGACGGTGTGGAGGGGCAATGCCACTGACGAATGGACCTTTGTTTGTTGTAAAAGAGAATCAAATGTAAAATAAGTATACATTAGATTATAAAGGGGGAAATTGGGTTCCTTAATTGAGTGCAAGACAAACAATTCATAAACAGGGCAAGTTCATTGGGAGACCAAGAGAAGGAATGTATGAAGATATGAGAACAGCCATAAAGGCGTCATGCTGTGAAGTTATGGAATTGAATACCTACTCCTACAGGCTGTAACGTACCAAAGTGAAATGTGGGGTGTTACTCGAGCCTGGGTTGTGCTTCATTGGAACATTGCAGCTGCCCAGGACTGAAATGTTAGCATGAGAGCAAGGAAGGTTATTGAAAAGGGGAAACAATGAGACGTTCAGGGCTCTTCCTACAGACAGAGTGGGAGTGTTCCTCAATGCAGTCTCTCTTTGGTCTCCCCAGTGTAAAGGTGACTGCATTGTGAGCAGCAATGACAGGAGATTGGATTGAAAGATTACAAGTGAAATGCTGCTTCTTCTGGAAGGTGTGTGTTGGGTTGTTAAGAAATGAGGAAAAAAGTTAACGAACTTTTCAAATGTCCAAGTGTATTTCCTCTAATATGTAGACTACATATTTCCACAACTTGGAGAGAGTAAGTACTACAGGTGTGAGAGGCCAGAGTTAATAAACTTGGAGCTGGATAAACACAGCAGACCAGACAGAATCACAGTAGCAACAAAGGCAATATTTTGATAATGGACCTTTCGTCAGGACTGCTGAGGAGGAGGGGAGCCCAGAAATGGAGTGATTGGATATGGAAGGGCGAAGGTTAGGCATCATGGTGGTGTATACATCCAGGTATGAGGTTACTGTGATTGGTCAGTGGGAAGGGTGGAGCAGGTATGTGAATGCGAAGATGGACAGGTGGGTCTGGTCAGGGAGAAGGGACATGGGATAAGGCTGCGTGTGGAGGTATTTTGAAGCTTCTGCAGCCAATATTGAGGCTATTGGGCTATCAGCTTCAAAGGTAAACTCTCAGGTGGTGTTCCTCTGACAGTGGACAGGCTAAGGATGAGCATGTCCCCGGACGAGTTGGAGGGGGAATTAAAATGAAACGTAACTGGAAAATCAGGTTGGTTGTTGTGTTCAGAGCACTGGTGCTCCATACAGAGCCTGATCCCGCACCACCAAGCACGTCCCCAACTCCCGATGTGGTCTCCTCTCTATCAGGGAGACCAAAGGGAGTTTCAGGGTCATAGTCATGGAGCATCTGCTCTCTGTACGCTTTAACCAACCCTACATTCCAGTTGCCTTTCATTTCAATTACTCGCTCACACCGCCCCACCCCGCCCCCCTTGCTCATCCAGCGACAGGTTAATTCTTGGCCTCCTCCACTGTCAGAGTGAGGCCAAATAGACACTAGTGAACACAACCTGATCTTTCAGCTTGAGAGCTTACAGTTCACCGGTCTCAATATTGATTTCACTGGCTTCAAAATTTCTCCACCCACAACCTTATTTCATTTTCCCCTTCCTTGACCTGACCTAAGCTGTCATCTTCCTATTCGCATATCCGCTGTACTCTTCCCACTGACCAATCACATTATCCCCCTACTTGCATCCCCTACCGTCATCCCATCTATGCTTCCCTCAGCCCCACGCCCCTCCCTCTATTTGCTTCCAGGCTCCCCTTCCACGGCCCAGTCCTGATGAAGGCTTTCAGCCTGAAACGTTGACTTTCCTATTCCCAGGATGCTGTCTGACCTACTCTGCTTTTTCAGCTTCATATGTATTGCTATGTCCGGAGCAACATATTCGGTTATGCATTTTATTTTATTTTAGCTGTTTACTGACAAGCGTATCTCAACATTCTCACTACAGGGTCAAGGAAACAGTCTTTTTGTCACGAATGTTCCTGTTTGCTTCGAAATGATTTCCTTTGTTTTCACCGTACTTTCAAGTCTGCTGTTCACAATAGCATTGTAAATGTAACTCTTGTTATGCTGAAGCTTAATGACACCATGACCAATGTACTTCAGAACTTCCTTGTTCTTACACTCCACGCATCTATTCATAAACGTAAGTATCCATTAAGTCCTTCTATACAACAGTTTCAACTTGCCTGGCCACTTGTACATTCCTGTCTTCTCTGTCCCTCTCTTCTTACATATACCAGTCCTCCCGCTCTCCAAAATTTCCTGAAAGCTCACCAGCAATGCCTCCACAATCACCTTCGATATCTCTTTAGAACTACGGGGTGTTCTCCAACTGGTGTCGCTGATTGATCCAACTTCATCTTCCCCAGCTCCGCCTCCTTACTGGTGGTCAATATACTCACCTCTACCCTCTGACTGTCTTGAGATTTTGACATTGTTCTGGTGTCTTCCACCGTGAAGATTGTTGCAATGTATTCAATTCCTCTGCCAATCCATTGCTTCCCATAACTATACAAGCTTTATTTTCCAACATTCCTTTGTTTGTTCTTTACTCCCTGTCTTCCTTGTTATATGTCTAAAAATTTCTTTCAATGATCTTTTACATGATTAAGAAGCATAATATCATATTTCACCCTCTGCTGCCATTTACTGTTCTTAGTTATCCGTGCTGGAATTTATAGGCTTCGTAATCGTCTAGATTCCCAGTAATCGTCACCACACTGTGCGCATTTTCTTTTACTTTTATGCTGTCCTGGAGTTCGTTATCACGCACGGCTGCCTTGTCTTCCGCTGAATATCTTTATTCTTACTTGGGATGAATTTCTGATGTGCTGCTGAATTATCTCCAGAAACCCCTGTCATTGCTGCTTCACCATATTGCCGTGCTCAGCTCCCCTTCCAACTAACTGGCCAACGCCACCTTCATGTCTTTTTAGTTACATTACTCAATTATAAGCCATCTCATTCAAAAGTGAGCAATAGATGTAAACTGAAAGAGGGACGTTTGAGACATGGGATATGAAGAACGATTGGAGGATTTATTAACTAGATGGAAAGCCAAAGACAGAGAGAGAGAATATAGACATGGAGATGTAAAAATAGAGACGTCTAGATGATTGATAGAATTAGATGTGCTTCCCTATTTGGTTTGACAATTCCTGTGTGCTATGGTCCTTTATACAGTGTATGTGCAACAGATTAATCTGTTGAAATCCTGGATTTGATGCCAGAACTTTTATCTCCATCAATATGACAGGCACCAACTGTTGACAGAACCCAGCATATGTTTTCAGGTAGAAAATTGATTAACTGAAACAAATTGGAACACCAGAAGCAGGAATTTATAACAGACATTCGATAAGATTGAAACATTAGATCGGGGAATGCCAGAAACGGGCAGGAGGCAGACGGTTCGTTGAGAGAAAGGGAACATAACATCTCAGCTGAAGAGTAAATAACATATTAATATTTCATAAATTTTGTACATCGCATGCATCATGTTTGTTAAGTATGCCTCTCTCGTTCATTCTGAATATGTTGCACACATATGAACAATCTTATCTATCTGCACACACACACACACACACACCAATCACTGTTCAGCCATTCCATTTGAAATGATTCTGTTTTGTTTACATTGTCACTTGCCATTCCTTCTTCCGAATATATTCTGTTTCTTTCATTGCATTTTATTTTATTCTGTCTGTCAAGAAGACATTGGGGGCTGGTGCGGATGTCACTTTACTCCTTATCATTCTCCACAGTCACTGTCTTCTATTCCTTTCTGTTTATTAACCCATGGAAAATATGTACTGTGCCTGATCCTTGAATCCCAATAAACAGTTTAATTTTAAACAGAACGCTTACTTTTGCGCTAAGGCTACAAAAAATATCAAAAGTAAAAGGCATACAAATTGTGCAATAAGATGTCTGCATCTTTACAAACAGATTATAGAATTGCCTTGTGTAAACGATAAACAATTAACTGGTAAGAGCTGTGAGAGTAAAATCCAGGAAAATCCCTATTTCTTGTGTATGTTCAGGGCAGTTGTGCCCAGAATTAGTTTTGATATTGGAAGTTGTTGTGGTGGAGGAGACTTCAGTGTAGTAACAACATCTCGATTGAAGCTGTGTAATGATGACTATTCAGGCAGGTTACTATCCCGTCCTCGCTATTGTTGGTGTTCCTGGTGAGTCGATCTCTGCCCATTTACTAATTCTTTAACCTTTATGAATGTCATCGTTTTCTCTGTAGTGTATATTTGGCAAAGATCCAAACTATTGTCTTCGCTTTCAATCACAATCTCCATTTCTATCCCATGAATTTCATATCCCTCGCTTACAAGCATCTGAGGAGAAACGAAAGTGTTCATAACCACGATTACCCCATTTTATCCTGAACGGATTTATATCTCAATATTCCGTCTACCACAAAACCTGCCCACTCCCACCTTCACAATATCCCCAGTCTTCACTTCTGCCTCAACACTGTTTCTGAATAAACCATCATCCACACCCATCCAGTTACAATTCTCTTCTGGCAACTCTTCTCGTTACACATAGTTTGATTACAAACTTTTTCTTACCTCGACTTGGACCTATGCCAGTTGCAAGGTGTGAAGTCAGTTTGATTCTAAAATGAGTTTCAGTATAACCTGTAACCTCAAACGAGGGAGAGGACTATGCTGTCAGTAACCAGGAAGTGACAGGTTCATTGAACTGTCTTGATTCTAGAACTTTCTGAGCAGGAGTGGGTGTCACGTCCATCATCTCCCACTTGCAGTGTTCCGATGTATTAACACAGGGACAGAATCCAACTCTGCCTGCTGCTGAGGGTAATACCTTCGTGCTGTCTCAATAATGGAAGGTACTGAAACTGTTCTAGAAATAATATGGGACAGATTGACTGGTGAAAATAAGAACATGATTAGAATTAATAAAGTGAACTTACTCAAAAACTAATTGAATTGAAGGTTGGCAAGTTACTGCATCAAATGAGTTCCATCCGAGTTTCCAGGGAAGTGGCATTGCAGCAATGATTCTGACTCTGCCACTCCCACAGGCAGCGAATTCCATGCCCCCACCACTCTCTGGGTAAAGAAGCTACCCCTGACATCCCCCCACCCCATACCTTCCATCCTTCACCTTAGATTTATGTCCCCTTGTAACACTGTTGTACCCGGGGAAAAAGTCTCTGACTGTCTACTCTATCTATTCCCCCGATCATCTTATAAACCTCTATCAAGTCACCCCTCATCATTTGCCGTTCCAATGAGAAAAGGCCGAGCACTCTTAATCTATCCTCGTACTACCTATTCTCCATTCCAGGCAACATCCTAGCAAATCTCCTCTACACCCTCTCCAACGCTTCCACATCTTTCCTAAAGTGAGGCGACCAGAACTGCACGCGGTACTCCAAATGTGGCCTTACCTGTCCAGCTGTCCTGTACAGCTGCAACATCACATCACGACTCATGCCTTCAATCCCTCTGCTAATGAACACTAATACACCACAGGCCTTCTTACAAGCTCTATCCACCTGAGTTGCAACTTTCAAAGATCTATGAACATAGACCCAAAGTTCCCTCTGCTCCTCCACCTTACTAAAAACCCTACTGTTTGCCCTGTATTCCGCATTCTTATTTGTCCTTCCAAAATGGCCAACCTCACACTTGACAGGGTTGAACTCTATCTGCCACTCCTCAGCCCAGCTCTGCATCATATCTAAGTCCCTTTGCAGCCAACAACAGCACTCGTCACTATCCACAACCCCACCAATCTTCGTATTGTCTGCAAATTGACAGACCCACCCTTCGACTCCCACTTCCAAGTCATTAATAAAAATTACAAACAGCAGAGGATCCAGAACTGATCCCGGCGGAACTCCACTTGTAACCGTGCTCCAGGCTGAACAGTTACCATCTACCGCCACTCTCTGACGTCGACTAGTTAGCCAGTTCTCTATCCAACTGGTCAAATTTCCCACTATCCCATGCCTCCTGACTTTCTGCATAAGCCTACCATAGGGAACCTTATCAAATGACTTACTAAAATCCATGTACACTACATCCACTGCTCTACCCTCATCCACATGCTTGGTCACCTCCTCAAAGAATTCAATAAGACTTATAAGGCAAGACATACCCCTCAGAAATCCATGCTGGCTGTCCCTAATCAAGCAGTGTCTTCCAGATACTCATAAATCCTATCCCTCAGTACCGTTTCCATTACTTTGCCTGCCACCGAAGTAAGACTAACTGGCCTGTAATTCCCGGGGTTATCCCTATTCCCTCTTTTGAACAGGGGCACGACAACAGTGAAGACGAAAAGAATATTGCCAACGGCTCTGCAATTTCCTCTCTTGCTTCCCACATAATCCTAGGATATATCCCGTCAGGCCCGGGGGACTTGTCTATCCTCAAGTTTTTCAAAATGCCCAATACATATTCCTTCCTAACAAGTATCTCTTCTAGCTTACCAGTTCGTTTCACACTCTCCTCTTCAACAATACGGTCCCTCTCATTTGTAAATACTGAAGAAAAGTACTCATTCAAGACCTCTCCTATCTCTTCTGACTCAATACACAGCCTCCCACTACTGTCCTTGATCGGACCTACCCTCGTTCTCGTCATTCTCATGTTTCTCAAATATGCATAAAAGGCCTTGGGGTTGTCCTTCATCCTACGCGACAAAGATTTTTCATGCTCTCTCCTAGATCTCCTAATCCCTTTCTTCAGCTCCCTCCTGGTTATCCAGGGGTATCCCTCCAACGCTCTGTCTGAACCTTGTTTCCTCAGCCTTAAGTAAGTCTCCTTCTTCCTCTTTACTAGATATTCAACCCCCCTCGTCAACCAAGGTTCCCTCACACGACCATCTATTTCCTGCCTGACAGGTACATACATACATATCGTATCTGTTCCTTGAAAAAGTTCCACATATCAATGACATCCTTCCCTGACATCCTATGCTCCCAACCTATGCTCCTCAGATCCTGTCGTGGAGCATCATATTTACCCTTCCCCCAGTTGTAAAACCTACCCTGTTGCACGCACCTTTCTCTCTCCATTACCAAGATGAAAGTCACAGAATTGTGGTCACCATCACCAAAATGTTCACCCACTAACAAGCCCATCACTTGTCATGGTTCGTTACCGAGTACCAAATCCAATGTGGCCTCCCCTCTGGTCGGACAATCAACATACTGAGTTAGAAAAGCTTCCTGGACACACTACACAAACACCGCCCCGTCCAATCTACTTGATCTAAAGAGCTTCCAACCAGTATTTGGGAAGTTGAAATTGCCCATGACTACTACCCTGTGGCTTCTGCACTTTTCCAAAATCTGTTTCCCAATCTGTTTCTCCACATCTCTGCTGCTATTGGGGGGCCTATAGTAAACACCCAACAAGGTGACGGCTCCTTTCGTATTTCTGACTTCAGCCCATACTATCTCCAAAGGCAGATCCACCCTCGAACTGCCTTTTTGCAGCCATTATACCATTTCTAATTAGCAACGCCACACCCCCTCTTTTTTATCACCCTCCCTAATCTTACTGAAACATCTGTAACCAGGAACCTCCAACAGCCATTCCTGACCCTCTTCTATCCACATTTCCGTGATGGCCACAACATCGTAGTCCCAGGTACCGATCCACGCCTTAAGTTCACCCACCTTATTTCTGATACTCCTTGCGTTGAAGTATACGCACTTGGGCCCATCTCTGTGTCCGCAAGTAGTCCCTGTCAGTGCTACCTTCTCCACAGCCTCCCTACATTCTTGGACATCCTGAAAAACTGCTAACCTACTTGCTGGACTACAAGGACGGATCCCATCCCCCTGCCAAATTCGGTTAACCCCCCCCCCCCGAAGAGTTCTAGCATACCTACCTCCCAGGATATTGGTGCCCTTCTTGTTCAGATGCAACCCGTCCTGCTTGTACGGGTCCCAACTTCCCCAGAATGCAGTCCAATTGTCCAAATACCTGAGGCCCTCCCTCCTACACCACCCTTGCAGCCACGTATTCAACTGCACTCTCTCCCTATTCCTTGCCTCACTGTCACATGGCCGCGCCAACAACTCAGAGATGACGACTCTGTCCGTCCTAGCTTTTAGCTTCCAGCCTAACTCCCTGAGCTCCTGAATGAATTACCAACCCCTCTTCCTTCCTATGTCGTTGCTGCGAAAGTGCACCACGACTTCTGTCTGCACACACTCCCCTGTAGGAATTCTGAAGACACAGTCTGAGAAGTCTCGGTCCCTGGCACCCGGGAGGCAACAAATCAACCGAGAGTCTTGCCCAAGTCCACAGAACCGCCTGTCTGACCCTCTAACTACAGAGTCTCCTATAACTAGCGCTCTCCTCCTCTCCCCCTTTCCCTTCTGAGCCTCAGAGCCGGACCTCGTGCCAGAGACCTGGTCACTGCAGCTTACCCCTGCTAGGCCGTCCCCCCCAACGGTATCCAAAGCGGTATACTTATTGTTGGGTGGAACGACCACAGGGCATCCCTGCACTGCCTGTTTCCTCCCCCTCCCACTTCTAACTGTTACCCAGCTACCTCTGTTCTCTGGCGTAACTATGTCCCTGTAGCTTCTATCTATCACACTCTCAGCCTCTCGAATAATCCTCAGTTCATCCAACTCCAGCTCCAGTTCCCTAACGCGGTCTGTGAGGAGCTGGAGCTGGCTGCAATTCCTGCAGATGAAGTCAGCAGGAGCATCGGTGGTCATCCCTACCTCAAACATCCTGCAGGAGGAACATTCCACTGCCTGCACTGCCATAACTCTACACTTAGTCCCCAAAACAAGAACACCAAGGAGCTTACTTTTTTTTAGGTTCTAGGAGGAGGGAGGATGGGAGCCGGCTTTGCGTTTCGACTTCATTTCCGCCCAGCTGCCGCCGTTCTCTGCTGCAAAAAGCTGTTTAATGGCAGGAGACAGGGTGGTGGTGAAAGGATGTCTGCTTGTGTTTCTGCCTCTATCTGTTTAGTAACTGGAGACAGGTTTTCGTTCTAGTTGGTTTGTATGTGTTTCTGCATATTCCATTTTAATGGCGGGAGGCAGGGCGACGGTGGAATGTTGTGTGTGTTTTTCTGTGTATATCTGATTATTTGCAGGAGACAGGGTGGTCGTGGAGGGTTGTGTGTGTGTGGTTCTGTGTATATCTGTTTAATGACATGAAACAAATTGGGTGTCAAGGATTGTGTGTGCGTGTGTGTTTGTGAGTATATCTGTGTAATGGCAGGAGACAGTGTGGTCGTGGATGATTGTGTGTGTGTGTTTCTGTGTATTTCTGTTTAAACACAGGAGACAAGGTGGTCATGGAGTGTCTTGTGTGTGTGTTTCTGTTATATTTGTTTCATGGCAGGAGACAGAAAGGTGGTTTAGAGTTTTGTGTGTGTTTCTGCGCATATCTGTTTATTGACCATAGGCAGGGTGTTAGTGGAGGGTTGTGTGTGTGTGCATGTGTGTGTGTTTCTGTGTATAGCTGCTTAATAGCGGGAGACAACGTGGTGGTGCAGGGTTGTGTTGTGTGTTTTAGTGTATAGCTGATTAATGGCAGGGAACATGGTTTTGGTGGAGGGTTGTGTGTGTGTGTTTCCATGTATATCTATTTAATTGAAGGAGACAGCGTGCTGATGGAGGGTTGTGTGTGTGTTTCTGCATATATTTGTTTAATGGCAGGAGACAGGATAGTGGTGGAAGGTTGTGTGCTTGTGTTTCTGTCTATAACTATTGAATAACAGGAGACAGGTATTGGTGCACGCTTGTGTAAGTGTTTCTGTGTATCCCTGTTTAATGGTGGGAGACAGGGTGGCGATGGATGGTTGTGTGCATGTGTGTTTTATTTATATATCAGTTGAATTGCAGGAGACAGTATGTTGTTAGAGGGTTGTGTGTGTCCATTGCAATGTATTTATGTTTAATGGCAGGAGACAGAGTAGTAGAGGGGGGTTGTGTGTGTGTTTCTGTGTATATCTGATCAATAGCAGGAAACAACTTGGTGGTGTAGGGTTTTGTGTGTGTGTGTGTGTGTGTGTGTTTCTGTGTACAACTGTTTACTGGCAAGAGACTACGTGGTGGTGGAGGGTGGTTTGTCTGGGCTTCCGTGTATACTTGTTGTGATTCTGTTCGCCGAGCTGGGGATGTATGTTGCACCCTGTCTAGGTGACATCCTCAGTGCTTGGGGCCCTCCTGTGAAGCGCTTCTGTGATGTTGCCTCCAGCATTTGCAGTGGTTAGTCTCTGCCACTTCTGATTGTCAGGTTAAGCTGTCCGCTTCAGTGGCCGGAATATTGGGTCCAAGTCTATCTGTTCGTTGATAGAATCTGTGGATGAGTGCCATGCCTCTCGGAATTCCCTGGCTGTTCTCTGTTTGGCTTGTTCTATAATATTAGTGTGGTCCCAGTCGAACTCATGTTGCTTGTCATCTGTGTGTGTGGCTACTAAGGATAGCTGGTCGTGTCGTTTCGTGGCTAGTGGGTGTTCATGGATACGGATCGTTAGCTGTCTCCCTGTCTGTCCTATGTAGTGTTTTGTGCAGTCGTTGAATGGACTCCATCAAGTCACATTTCAAAAATCATTTTAATCCACGTGCTCAGACATATAATGAAACATCTCTGTGGGATGTGAACCTTTAGGCTCAGGGGTCTGGGCACTACACCACTCAACAATAGCCCCTAAAGCTGCAACATGATTCTCCTGTGCGTTTATTGATCAGCTTACTTTGAACATACTCTGACACACCCCCACAACAGAATCGAGATCATCTGTTCCAGAGGAAGTGACACTACGACGAGTTCATGGAAGGGAATCGAATTCAGAGCTCTGACCCAGGGGAAGGGGTGCGACCCACGACACAAGGCTTAAAACATGCCCAGAATTTTAGTCATATTTTAAGTGTCAGTTTTCAGCTCTATATGGATTTATTAAATTCTGATTAACATTACTGAAAAACAGAGGCAACAGTTCTCATTGTTAAACAACTAAAAGGTATTAGCCTCAACTATAGGATGATGAGTGCATGTGCTCTGCCATCGAGATGAACAGTGAACTTCTTTAATTGCTTGGTTATGATTTCCAGCTTGCATAGCTATTATCTGTAATCTGCAATATTAGGGCAGGCAATCTTGCAGAAACACTCTGCACTATGAGGGATCTCGAATAGATATCAATACTGAACACCAGAGATGAGGAAAGAGCACAATTTCTGGCCAAAAAACACTGGCCACTATATCCGACCTCTCACATGTGGCTTCCCTCTTCCTGAAATTATTAAGTGAGACAAGGCATCGGTTTACATTCCAGCCTCTCCTTGCCCTCTCCTCCCTCTGATTGCACAAAACAAATAAAGCTCCAGGTCTTTGGGAAACTCAAGGACTGTGTTTGAAGGTCTTCTGGAGAGGGGAGGGTCTTTTAAACCTGAAGCAGGAGGGTGAGGGGGCAGTAATATCACTCACTGGGCTGAGGTGTGGCAGTTCGAGTTTAACTTGGATAAATGTGAGGTATTGCATTTTGGTTAAATATAAAGCGGGGGGGGGGGGGGGGGGGCTTATACAAATAATAGTAGGCGTTGGTAGTATTGTAGAAAAGAGGGCCCCACAGGTGCAGATCGAATTCACAGAAGTTTGTAGCACTCATAGACAAGGTGTTTAAGGTTACTTCTTTGCTCAGACTTTTGTGGTTAGAAGTTGAGAAGTCATGCTGAGATACTGCAGGACATCGATGAAGCCTCTTCTGCAGTACTGTGTGCAGTTCTATTATTTGAAGGAGATTATTAAGCTGAAGAGGGTTCAGAAGACATATGCCAGGATGTCGCCAAGAACACCTCATCTTCTGCCTCGGGAGCCGACAAACACATTGCATGAAAATTGAACTCACTAATTAGCAAACCTACCCTCGACGACCCAGATCCCAGATCCAACCATCAGACTCAGATCCGCCCTCTCGTGGGAACCTACTTGTCCGTCTTCCTTTCCACCAATCCGCTCCAACTACCCACCGACCTATCACTATGACCTTCTAGCTTCGCCCACCTATCACCAACCTTTCACCCAGCCTCACCCCCACCACCCATTTATTAGTCAGCCCCTTTACTCCTTCGCAGTTCTGACGAAGGGCCATGCCTGAAACGTTGACTCTCTTGCTCCTCGGATACTGCCTGACCAACTGTGCCTTCTCCACTATCATGCTTGATCTACACTTAATTCTCCAACATCTGGAGTCCCCAGTGTCTCTTAGGTACAATTGTCTGCTAACCCCACATGTCTGTTTATAACCCCACGCTCTCTGAGGTATATATTCTCTCCAGATCATGGCCTATAAAAGTTCTCTCAATCTCTTACTGATATTGTCATGCCTCAGCAGTAGTTACAGGGTCTATGTTTCCATTTATAAAGAGAGAAGCATGTTGTGATTCCGATAATCCTCTGGCATTACTTCCATATCCAATGCAGACTGAATGGTTACACACAATTAATCTACCAGACTCAACATTCGTTCCCTCAGTCACCCTCGCACACCCAATCCAGACTGTGTAAATGTTAATCATTATTTTGAATTTTAATAAAACAGTATTGAATTGAAAGGTGTTGGCTGGAGCTATTTGTTCAGTGACTGTGATTAATGTCAGTCTCCGTGGATCCTAAATGTGTCACTGGAGGGCTTGCCTCTTTTACTAATTAAGCATTCAGTTCAATGTGTTATCACATAGTATGAGTGCGAGCATCGCCGACAGAACTAACAGGGATCAGCAGGTCCAGAAAGACAGTGAGGAGATATCAGAATCTGAGAACATTAGACTGGAATGATGCAACAATGGGCAGTAGTTTTTCCACTCGTCTTTACTGGCTTTCCCTACCTTGGATATCATTAGTATGGAGGATCTATGATGTACTGATTGTTATTCAAGCTGGTTACTATCCCATCCTCGCTATAGTTGGTGTTCCTGGTAAGTCATTCTAACTGTCTATTAAAGCAGGTTAAACTGAATTGTTGTTCATGTTATTAAAATTAGGAAAGGTGGAAATCATCATTTTCAGCTCCAATGAAAAATTCCATTCCTTAGAAATTATAATGAGCAAATTACTACTTTCTAATGACTCACTAATATGCGAGGAGAAACTCTAAAACTTCATAATCCTTCTAGCCCTGCACAGATCGATATCTCCATACCCTCCCCACTCGCTAATTCTGTCCAATATTACCATCGTGATATCCCCGTCTCTTCCTCAGCCACAGTGGACCTTTGAGTAAACCATCATTTGAGGCTATGTTAAATCCGAAATCACCTGTTTCAAGCTCCTTCTAACCACATAGCAATCACAAAATAATTGCACACTAAATGTTTAACTTGTTCACTGCACAGAAACTGTCTGACGGGAAGATAATGCATGGTGCTCAAGTCATTGTCTCATGATCTAGAGCCACAGAATAATAATCTGTTAATATGAAGGAAATAGGTGGCAGTGAAGTGAAACCATCATCATTATGAATAAAAAGCCCATCTGCTTGCCTCATGTCCTTCAGTGAAGGCAATGGGTCATTCTTCCCTGATCAGGTCTCTGTGTGACTGCAAATCCACAGCAATGTGTTTTATAATTTACTGTCCTGTGAAACAGCTGAACCAGCCACTCAGTTCAAGATAGGCATAACGTGCTGGCATGACCTATGAGGGAAGAATAAAAGGAAAGATAACTCCCTTCCTCTTATTTTCCCATATCCTACAGCTCAATTCCATTCAGGTGGGTGACCATTACTTATTTCAAATGCATTCTTTCTTAGTCTTTCCCTGAGTGTGATGTTCATCTCCCGTAGCACCTCTGCTGTTGGCTTTGTTGATGCTCACATATAGATGTAAGGAGCTTTTAAATTCCACGTCAGGCGCAGTGTAGTGAGAAGGAAAAGTTTTTTTACGCCATAGGAAAGAAACGGAGATGTCTCCGTGAGGAAAAGGAATTATTGTGATCAAACCTAAGAGTGTTGTTGAGGCAGTCTTTGGGACATTGTGGACAGGTTTTCTTGCCTTTATAAGAAATGATCGCCCTGCCACAGAGAGATTGCAAAGGTTTTTCACCAGATTAATCCCTGGGATGGTGGTAAAATGAGGGGTGAATGAAGATTAATCTTTAGCGCTGTGAGAGAATAAAAATCATTGCATTGAAACTTCAGGGGAATGGACAGTTTCTCATGATATTCTAAACAGACATTGATACGGTGATAAAATCCATGGCTTGTTTTTACTCGGGTTACAAGAGCCTCTGAGGATGTTCCCCTCACCCCTCCCCCACTCACTATATCGACAGAGAGAGAGAGGGAGACAGACAGAGAGATAGAGAGTCAGACTTTGAATGTAGTGCATTTGGTGTGTGATGCTACACTGAACATCACGTTATCCAAAATTCTGACAGCAGCCACAATACATTCATTCTAAAACATCACCTTCTGACCTCCATGGAGAACATGGGTCTGTCTACTCAGGGATAGAAGATGCCTCTTTGAGACTTGATACAAAATAACTGGCTTCCCTCCTCACTCGAGCAATCCACTTTAAAGTAGTAGTCATTCCACCAGCAATGGACACACGAGGAACCTCGTACAGCCATACATGAGTGCAGTCTCTTCTCCATTGGTTTGTCATATTGACACCCTCCTGCTCATGGATAACTATCTCATGGGACTGAATCGCCTCCTCCATGTTTCGCGGAACGGGTTCAACGGTCTGACTGGGCTCTACCTGATCCTGTTTAACAACTCGATGTACTGACTAGACCCCTTCTCTTCCTGTGGAACAAGCAGGAGGATTGAATGGGCTGTCGCTCTTCTTGTTCAGTAGTTTCGATGAGCAGAATGGCTTCCACATTTCCGTATGTAACCAGCTTGAGATGTTAATTGAGCTCCTCTTTTAACTGTGTCTGATAGCACTGTTACATGAATGTTATCGACACTTTAACAACACAAGTCTGAATGCTGTCTGGGTCTTACTGAACATGGACACAGACTGCATCAGGAGCTGATGGGCGACAAAATGTTCTGAACATTGTGTTATCCTCAGTGACCATCCCCATCTCCGGTCTTATCATGGGGAAAGACATTGATGAAGCAGCTGAAGATGTTTGTGCTGAGGAAGCTATCCTGAGGATCTCCGGAAGAGATGTCCCAGGACTGAGAAGATTTTTGGGCCCCACCCACAGGTATCTTCCTTTGTGCTCTGAAAGACCCCAGGAGGGGACACCTGATTCCCATTAAGCTCAAGTAAGATGGCGCTTCCGATGACATTCTCAGTCAAAAACTGTCTTGATATCAAGGCTATTCACTCTTTGCTGAGCCCCTGTGTTCCCTTCTTGCTCATATCAATAGGTGGCAGTGTCTGTGTGGGGAGTGTTTTCCTCCCACCGAGGGTAGTGAATGTCAGGAATTATCTTGTCTCGAGAGCTAGGGGAGCTACATCACTGAAAGTATTTAAAAAGGTGGTAGATGGATTTTTGACCTGTCAGAGAGCTGAGGGGATGTGAAGAATTGGGCATTAAAGATGAGTTAATACGAACAGTGGATCGGCCTTCATCATATACAATGGCTTGATTATCCAAATGACCTGATCCTGTTCCTTATGTTCTCATATTCTGTAATTACAGTTAATGGTTGTAATTTCCCTGCAGGTACTGTTATTGAACGTTCCAATTAGAGAGAGGAAAGTACTTTATAAGTCATCACTTAGTGAGGTGTGGGGGCTGAATTCACAGAGAATCTGGGTCTATACCATGACCAACAAATGAAGCACAGTTTTCAGAGAGGAAACACTCTGTAAAGAGACCAGAACTGTCTTTCGAAGCCAGCCTGGGTTTTGATGTAAGATTTTCCAACCCACACCAAACCATGTGTGACAGACTGGAGGGAATGAATGAGATCCTGTGTTACTGTGGACTAGGTATTTGGAGAAAGATGCCCCCGTCTGCACCAGTGTAGGAGGTTTGAGAGGCTGCATTGAACATAGGGACATAGGATTGAGGAGCAATAGTGGGTCATTAGACACGTTGTCACTGCCGCACAAGGCACTACGATCGTAGCTGCTCTGATTGTGGTTTCAGCAGCACTTTTCTGTCTGCATGTAATTTTCCTACATGCACTTGTCTGTCAAATGTTTGAATACAGCACAACAGTGAACAAATTGAAACATCCACGCACCATAAACGTTTGGTAAAGGGAATTCCCACTCGAACAGTCCAATAAGAATTTCTCATTCATTATCCGACAAATGTTGGATGGCCACTGTGTCCTTTTCCAGTTCCACTCCTCCACTGGTTACAACAAATTTTAAATGTAACCAGTTTAGTGTTATGGCCAATTGTATAAGACCCAGGCTGGGTCATTTTTGAAAAAAATGTGAAATGCAGTAAGTTGAACTCACAACAAATGGTAAAAGATAGAGTGTCCCAAATGTTCTTCTGCCTTTGAAATTATTCTGCTCACACAAGCTGCTGGTAATGGGAGTTATTTGTAGAACAGTTGGATTTGGCTGCACTCCCTTTGTTTCCAGCAGTGGAGAGATTCCAATGAGTCCTCAATAGGAATTGTTCACAAGTGGTGAAGATAACTCAGAGATTTTATGGTCTCACATGTTGCTATCCGGTGGACAAGGTAAGAGAGAGGGATCAATCAGCTGCTGCTTCTCAGGCAGGTAACATTTTTCTCCCTCTCTGTGTTGAACCATACAATAATGACAACTGAACATCAAACTGGTCCATGTGTGCTCTCCTGGAGCATTCTTTGTAACGGATGATAATGGACAATATGAAGGTGCATTATCGCTGTTGTTGTACACAGTGTCCTTCATTAGAAAAAAAAAGTCCTTGTTTTATCATCTGATGACATGTTTATATGCGTCTGTGTAATTTGTAACTATCGGTCGATGACTATATATTACATGTTTTGATATCAATACATCTTATTCTTAAAATTGTTCTCTAGCTTTAAACTCCTTAACAAGTGGAAACATACATCCAGCTGAAACACTTTTCAGAAAGTCATGCATGGTTCAAGAAGATTTCTCATCTCAGATCAAAACTGATAATCCCCCATCGCAAAAGGCCTTCCTTCCAGGAATGTGTGAAGGGAAAAATCTATGAAAGTCTTCTGAAAGAATTATATCATTTTTTTAAGTTTAGGCGATCAAACCTGCACACAGTGTATCTGATGTGTTCTCAGCAATGCCCCGTACAGATGTAGGAAAACATTCCTCATTAAACCTGATAAGCTTTGCGAGAAACAGCATCATTCCACTTACCTTCCAAATTACTTGCTGCATCTGCAGACTGACTTCATATGATTCAAGTCCCAGGAACATGGAAACGGCCCTGTATCACGGAGTTCTGCAATCTCATTCCATTTAAATTGTTCGCCATTGTTTTTTCCTTCCTGCCACAGTAGTCAACTCACCTTATGTTCTTTCTGCTGCAAGTTTGCTCACTAATCTTCCCTATCTGTATCACATTGCAGACTCAGTACCTCCATCTGGCGACATCTTGAATGATCATCTTGGTGATGCGCTAATTGAGCTTCACACCATTCAGTTCCCTTCCTCCAGATCTTTGATACAGATTATTTGTCATTGATGATCCCACAGTGATCTCTACAGCACTACACTAGCTACAGCTTTGCAACCTGAAAATAAACATTTCTCTCTGCTCTCTATTTCCTGTTAGCGACAGCTTCGCCATTCCTGTGTATCACCTAAGGTCGGTTGAATGGGCTCCTCCTGGGCTGTGTAATGTACTCAACGAGCTGAATTACTTCATTCTCTATTCCTGTATAATTCCTTCAAGGGGCAAAATGCTCTTCTCCCATCTCATTGCAACGATCCTGCCTGATTGAAAGGGGTGGAATCATACCTTGTAACAGCATCCAGGGGTGGATTTCGTGAAAACACATGGGGTCGGGGCAGCAGTATATCTCTGTGATGGCCTTGAGGGGTGGATAGAGCGAACAACAGAAGGGTTAGGTGCAGAAGTACATCTCTGTAACAGCCTCGAGGGGTGGATTGAGGGAACAACACATGGGGTAGGGGAAGCAGTACATCTCTGAAATAGCCTCAAGGGTGGATTGAGGGCACAGTGCATGGGGTAGAGGCAGCAGTTGGCCTTTTGGCTGCATCATTCAGAATGCTCATAACTAATCCGATTGTGTCTGACTATCCGTCTCCTGTCTGTTCCCAATAAACTTTGACTCTCCTGTTTAGCAAAGATTAGTCAAGCTCAGCGTTGAATATCTTCAATAACCGAGTCTTCACTGCTCCCTGAAGATGAGGACGCCACAGATAGCACAACTCTAAAGTGAACGGGACGGCCTTATTTATTTGTGGGACCCGTTATTTTAAACCATGTTAACCTAATATCAAATCACCACTTCTTTTCAGACATAAGGACACAATAATGAGGAATAAACATATGGCATTCCGGACTTCAAACATGTATCGAACCCAGCCTATGCTGCTGTCTCAGATAGAGAATACCTGATAGCATAACACCACAAGAACATTAAAGCAAGGAGCAGAGTGAAGCCATTCTGCCCATCGAGTCTAAAATTCCGTTCAATAATTTCTTATATGTACCTCAACCTCATTCTTCTGCCTTCTCCCTGGAATCCTTCATCCCCGTACAAATCCAAAGCATATGGATTTGCATCTTAATGACACTAGTTTCTAATCGTCTGTGTATCTGCCTGTGTGTGTTTGTGTGTATGCGTCTGTGTGCGTGTGTGTGTGTGTGTGTGTGTGTGTGTCTGTTTATGTGTGTGCGTGTCTGTGCGTGTGTCTGTGCGTGTGTTTGTGTGTGTGTGCGCATATATATACATGTGTGTGCCCATGTGCCTGTTATCTCTGTGTTTGTGTGCTTACGTCTATCTGTCTGTGTATCAGCCTGTGTGTTCCTTAGCTGTGTTTGTGTCTATTTGTATATGACTGTATGGTTCTACCCGTGTGTGTGCCTATCTCCTTGTAAGTATTGTGGGTGTTCGTATATTGGGGTGTTTACCAATACTTCTGTGTATTTCTGTGTCTGTGTCTCTGTGCAGTGAGGTATGTGTGCCTTTTTATTTGGATGTGAAAGGGCTGTCGTTGGAACTGCCAGAGGGTTTAAAGTGAGAATTGTCTTTCACTGAACATTGCTCCTTAATCGGTTGGTGGGACGTGGATGTTTCAGAATCTCCACACGAGGTGTCCCAGTCCTCTCTGGCTCGTACCAGTGTCCTACCCAGATGGCAAGGGGAGGGGGTGAGGGAATGGATATCGGACACTCCACCACCCGGCTTTGCCTTTCTGTCCTATTCCAGGCTCTTCCTCCTGGAATCGGAGAAAGGGAGGGAGAGTGGCAATGGGTGACCCTGCTGTTATTGCTGGTGTAGGTGGGTGGAATTGTGAGGTGTCTGGAATGAGTCAGTCGACAGGTTATCATCCATATAGTATTATTAGTGTGGGGGGTATTGCATAGGTAAGAGAATGTGAGGAAGAAAGTTACTGAATTCAATAGTGAGAGCGATAGTGTCTGAGCCTTATCTGGAAATAGTGCGTGAACCTTTTTCGGGGGTCGGTGCTATAATAGACAAACAGTGAGTGTGAATGAGCAGAGACTATACGGTAAATCTTATCCTGACAGAGTAGGAAGGATATCGATAGTTATCCAGTATTGCAGGACATTTCTTCAGATCATCTCAGCGTCGAGGTGAGGCTCCCTGAATGTCTTGTCCAGGTCTATCACTAATAACGACACAGACCTGTCCCTCAGCTTCCACAGAATCAGTTTAGATAGAGCTTACAGATAGCAAGGAGAAGCAAATATTGGCGGGCTATATATCAAAACCAAAAACGCTAGCAGAAAAATCTCAGCATCATATTCTCTGGAAATTAGATATGCACGTATTGTAGATACTGCAGTCTGATTGGATGGTCTCAAGTTGCACCTAAACTGCGTTAACTAAGTGACTGCTCATGTTGTGAAAAATAAGTTCCGTAAGTGTATATGGGGTGGGTTCAAGAGTATGTGGTGAAGCAAACTAGAGAGCAGGCTATTTTGGATTTGGCATTGTGTGGTCAAAATGGCGAATTAATAACCTTGCACTGAAGCAGCTTTTAAGGAATAATAACATTGATAAGGTGCATTTTACACTGCGTCTGTGTATGCTTGAACTTTCAAGTTTAACATCATGGAAGACTGGAGGCTAAAGGTGAAAAATGTGTTACTGGAAAAACGCAGCAGGTCAGGCAGCAACCAAGGAGCAGGAGAATCGACGTTTCGAGCATAAGCCCTTCTTCTGGAATGAGGCTGGTGTGCCAAGCAGGCTAAGATAAAGGGTAGGGAGGAGGAACCTGGGGGAGGGGCATTGGGAATGCGATAGGTGTAAGGAGGTTAAGGTGAGGGTGATAGTCCAGAGTGGGGGGGGGCGGAAAGGTCGGCAGAAGAAGATTGAAGGTCAAGAAGGCGATGCTGAGTCCGAGTGTTGGGACTGAGATAAGGTGGGGGGAGGGGAAATGAGGAAGCTGGAGAAATCTGCATTTATCCCCTGTGGTTCGAGGGGTCCTAGGTGGAAGATGAGGCTCTCTTCCTCCAGGCATCATGTTGCTGTGGTCTGGCGATGGAGGAGGCCAAGGACATGCATGTCCTTGGTGGAGTGGGAGAGGGAGTTGAAATGTTCAGCCGCGGGGCGGTTGGTTTGGTGAGTGTGGGTGTCCCAGAGGTGTTCTCTGAAACGTTACGCAAGTTGCACAAGTTGCGAATGTGGATTTCTCCAGCTTCCTCATTTCCCCTCCCCCCACATTATCTCAGTCCCAACCATCGGACTCAGCACCGCATTCTTGACCTGCAATCTTCTTCCTGACCTCTCCGCAAAACAAAAACTGGGCACATTCACTCTATCCATGCCTGTCATGATTTATCGACTTCAATATGAATCTCCCTCAGTCTCACACACACAAAAGTAAAAAGTACTAGTTTGTCCAACCTCTCCCTATAACTTAGTCCATTGGGTCCTTGGCAACATCCTTAATTTTTTTTTTCTGTATTCTTTCCAGTTTAATAACATCGTTCCTATATGGCCTCAGCAGCGTCCTGTACAACTGCAATATAACTCCCTAATTTTGATACTCAGTGAAATACACTGAATAAGGCCAGTGTGCCAAAAGCTTTCTTCACTGCACTGTCTACCTCTGAATCAACTTCCAGAGAACCATGCATCTGAATACCAAGGTCCCTCTGTTCCACTACACTCCAACCATTCACCATGAAAGTCCAACCTCGATTTGACTTTTTAAAATGCAAGAACTTACACTGATCAATATTAAAATCCATTTACCATTTCTCAGTCCACTTCCCCAGCTGATCAAAGTACTGCTGTAATTTCTGAAATTTATGATAACCTTCCTCATTCTCTATGATGCCGCCTATTTTAGTGTCGTCTTCAAACTTACGAATCATGCCTGTACATTCTCATCTAAATCATGGACTTATGTAATATGCAGTGGTCCCAGCATCAATCCCAGATGTATTCCACTCGTCACAGGCCTCCAGTCTGACCAGCATTCTTCCATTGGTGACCGGATCTCAGAACGAATGTACTGACCACAGAGGAAGTGCAATGGATATTCTCCAGATTAATCCCTCAGATGATGAGATTGCCTGATGTGGAAACTCGGCCTGTGTTCTCTGGAGATTCAAAGAACATGAAATTTTAAAAATTCACAAAACATCTGACAAGTTGGAAATTAACAGAACGCTTCCCTCACTGTCTATTCCACATTCAAGGCAAATAATGGCAGGATCTGGGACAGGCCAGTCAAGGCTACAATAAGGATGAAGTTCATCACTTGGAGGGGACTGACTAACACAGGGGCATGGAAACCTACTGGTCGGCAAGATTAGGGAGAATCTCCAGATATTCTACAAGTGTCTCCAGCGGAACAGAATAACAAGGGAACAGGCAGGACTCATTGGTGACTTGCCAAGTTGCACCCAAATCACCTTTAGTGGTAGGAGTCAGAGGGTGGTGGTAGAAGGCTGTTTGTGTGATTGGAGGCCGGTGTTCAATGGTGTACAATGGGGATCAGTGCTGTGTCTCATAATAGTTGGGATTCGGAAGTGTTGGTGTTGGACTGGGGTAGACAAAACTAAAAATTGCATAACACCAGGTAATATTCCAAAAGGTTTATTCGGCGGCACTAGCTTTCGAAGCGCTTCATCAAAACACACAACCAACTGATGAAGAAGCAGCGTTTCAAAACCTCGTGCCTCCAAATAAACCTGTTGGACTACAAGCTGATGTTTTGTGATTTTAAACCTTATCCCAAATGATGCAGCTGTGAATATGGACGAGGGGTGGGAGGTGGCATAAGTAGGTTTGTGTTTGATACAAAGATTGGCCGGGTGGATGGCAGTGAGGAGGAAGGCCTTACGTTGCAGGAAGATACAGATGGAATGGTCAGATGGGTGGATCAATGGCAGATGGAATGTAACCCTGATAAATATGAGGTGATACACTTTGCAAGAAGGAACCAGACAGGGGAGGACCCAATGAATGACAACACACTCGGAAGCTCAGAGGGTGCTTCTTCACACATCCCTGAATGTGACTGGACAGGTTATTGCACAATTTAAGAAGCATAGGGGAGCGTAAACACAGCCTTTATACATCGAAGCATAGATTATAAAAGTTATGCAGAACTTTGGTTAGGCTAAGATGGAATACTGTGTGTAGTTATGGGAGCCACATTCCAGGAAGGATGTGATTGTACTGGAGGGGGTGCAGAGGAGATTCACCAGGATGTTCCCTGGGATTGAGTATATCAGTTTTGGAGAGAGGCTGGATAAGCTCGGTTGTTTACTTTTGAGCAGAGAAGGCTGACGGGATGTGAATTAAAAGGATAAGATTATGAAGGAGATGGACAGTCTCGATAGACAGCAGCTGTTCCTTTTAGTCAGAGGGCCACATTTTTAAAGTAAAGGGTTTGAGGTTGAGTGAGGATTTGAGGACTGTTTTTCACCCAGAGTTTTTTGGGATCTGGAATACACTTCTTGAGAGGGGAGTTGTCATAGTAACCTCAAAACCTTTAGAAAATACATGGTTGTGCAGTTGTAATGCCATAAGATTCACAGGTCTTGTGTCGGAATGTGGGCCTAATGCAGACCGTGCTGTATTTCTGATGGAACAGAGACTGTGCTTCTGTTATTGTATGGATGTGGGAAGTCGTTCGTTGAGTAGCTTAAGATAGGAATTGATGTGTTTTCTGAAGAATATCTTTTCAAAGTATATTAGAGTGAACTTGTAATATCTTCTAAAAAATATGTCAATGGTAAAATTAAGAGAAAAAGGTACAGCTTTCTTACAGTCTGATACCAGATAATTGAGGACAGGGAAATAGCAGAACTATGGAATAAATACTTCAGTTATGCCTTCACAGAAGAAAAAAAAACAAAAAAAAAACTTCCTTGAAATACTAGAGAAGTTTAATCTGGTAAGAAAAGGGGAATAGCAACTAAATTCACAACTAAAATGATTTAGAGAAAAATATTGGACTGAAATTAATGGGCATAGACAAAGTCAACAGAGATTTATGAAATGGGAATCATATTTGAGAAAGTGGCTTTGAACTAAATTATGGAGAAGGTGTCAATGCAATACGATTGGAATCTCAGAAAGACTTTTGATAAAGCCCCAAGCCTTTTGTGCAAATTCGAATGCTGTGGGACCGGGCCTAATAAATGGCCGTGGTTTTAGAATGGGAGAGCTGGCAGGGAACAGTGAGTAAGAACAAAAACCATGTTTGTTTTGAATGGAAGGCTTAGAGGATAGAATAAGGATCGAGATTTAACATCCAGCTATTCCCAATACACACCATATCTTTGGTTGAGGGGCTCAAATGCCATATTCCCAAGTTTGCTTACTGTACTAAACGATGTCATCTTGTGAGTGGATGAGGAGGATGTAAAAAAGACTCCAAGGTGATTCAGACAAGTGGAGAGACTGGCAAAATACGTGGTAGATGGAGAGCAATGAGAGAGATGAGATGTTGTTGATGGGAACAATAGAATGGCATCCTATTATTTGAAAAGGGAGTGGTTGAAAAATGTTGATCTATAAATGAAATTAAGCTGCATTTTTGTTTTATTTCTGCGCAGCCCGCAGAGTCCATGTAAGGCAATGAGTCCTGAAGCCAGAAGTCAACACTGGGAATAGCATTGGCACGCTGACCAGTGTATATAGACCCAGCAAGTCGGGAGCTGTAACATTGAAAACGATGTGTATCTCCCTGTACACCAATCAGTGCAAGTAATATTGCAGGAGCAGAAAGCAGGTACGCCGATAAATGGTGTATTCACCTTCATTTCAGGGGGATTTGAATACAGGAGTAAGGGTCATTTACTGCAGCTGTACAGGGCCTTAGTGGGGCACCATCTCAAACATTGTGAAATATTATTTGCATCTTTAGTCTCTTGCCTCGTAAAGGATATTGAGGGAGAGACGTGGAGGATGACCAGACTGATCTCTGGGCTGACAGGCTTGTTGAGGGACCAGAGATTTGGGGTGAGTGGGCCTGTAATTCATGGGGATTAGGAAAATGAGTGGAGATATCATTAGACAATAGGTGCAGGAGTTGGCCATTCTGCCCTTCGAGCCTGCACCACCATTCAATATGATCAGTCTCATCATCCTTAATCAATATCCTGTTCCTGCCTTATCTTCATAACCCTTGATTCTAATATCCTTGAGAACTCAATCTAATTCTTTCTTAAATGAATCCAGAGACTGGGCCTCCACTGCCCTCTGGGGTAGAGAATTCCACACAGCCACCACTCTCTGGGTGAAGAGGTTTTTCCTCATCTCTGTCCTAAATGGTCTTCCCCGTATTTTTAAGCTGTGTCCTCTGGTTCAGCACTCACCCATCAGCGGAAACATGTTTCCTACCTCCAGAGTTTCCAATCCTTTAATAATCTTATTTGTCTCAATCAGATCCCCTCTCAGTCTTCTATACTCAAGGGTATACAAACCCAGTCGCTCCAGTCTTTCAGAGAAAGGTAGTCCCGCCATTCCAGGAATTGACCTCGTGAACCTATGCTACATTCCCTCAATAGCCAGAATGTCTTTCCTCAAATTTGGAGACCAGAACTGCACACAATACTCCAGGGGTGGCCTCACCAGGGCCCTGTACAGCTGCAGCAGAACCTCTTTGCTTCTATACCCAATCCCTCTTCTTATGAAGGCCAGCATGCTATTAGCCTTCTTCACTACCTGCTGTACGTGCATGCTTACCTTCATTGACTGGTGTACAAGAACACCCAGATCTCTTTATACTGCCCCTTTACCTAAATTGATTCCATTTAGGTAGTAATCTGTCTTCCTGTTCTTGCCATCAAAGTGGATAACCATACATTTATCCTCATTAAACTGCATCTGCCATGCATCTGACCACTCACCTAACTTGTCCAGGTCACCCTGTAATCTCCTAACATCCTCCTCACATTTCACCCTGCCACCCAGCTTAGTATCATCAGCAAATTTGCTAATGTTATTACTAATACCATGTTCTATATCATTAATATATATTGTAAAAAGCTGCAGTCCCACTGGTCACTGCCTGCCATTCCAAAATGGAGCAATTTATTACAACTCTTTGTTTCCTGTCAGCCAACCAACTTTCAATCCATGTTAGTACTTTGCCCCCAATACCATGCGCTCTAATTTTGCTCACTAACCTTCTATGTGGGACTTTATCAAAAGCTTTCTGAAAGACCAGGTACACTACATCTACTGGATCTCCCTCGTCCATCCTCAGAGTTACATCCTCAAAAATTCCAGAATATTAGTCAAGCATGATTTCCCCTTCATAACTCCATGCTGACTCTGGCCTATTCTGTTACTACTATCCAGATGTGCCATAATTTCATGCTTTATAATTGACTCCAGCATCTTTCCCACCATTGATGTCAGACTAACTGGTCTATAATTTCCTGCTTTCTCTCTCCCACCTTTCTTAAAAAGTGGTACAACGTTAGCCACCCTCCAATCCGCAGGAACAGATCACGAATCTATCGAACACTGGAAAATAATCACCAACGCATACACGATTTCTCGAGCCACCTCCTTCAGTACCCTGGGATGTAGACCATCAGGCCCCGGGTGACTTATCAACCTTCAGACCTAACAGTCTCTCCAAAAAAAATTCCTGGCAAATATAAATTCCCTTCAGTTCAGGTCCTTCAGCCACTGTTACCTCAGGGAGATTGCTTGTGTCTTCCCCAGTGAACACAGATCTGAAGTACCAATTCAAATCTTCCGCCATTTCTTTGTTCCCCGTAATATATTCCCGTTTCTGTCTTCAAGAGCCTAATTTTAGTCTTAACCATTTTTTTGCCTTTTACATATCGAAAAAAACTTTTACTATCCTCCTTGATATATTTGGCCAGTTTACCTTCGTCACACTTTTTTTCTCTGTGTATTTCCTTCTTAGTAATCCTCTGTTGTTCTTTAAAAGCTTCCAAGTCCTCCGTTTTCTCACTTATCTTTGCTATGTTATCCTTTTTCTCTATTAACTTTATACGTTTTTTAACTTCCCTTGTCAGCCACAGCCATCCATGCCTCCTCCTAGGATCATTATCCTTTTTTGGAAGGAACTGATCTTGCAACTTCTGCATTATACACAGAAATATCCGCCATTGTTCCTCCACTGTCATCCCTGCTAAGGTATTGCACCATTTAACTTTGGCAAACTCCTCCCTCATAGCTCCATAGCTCCCTCTATTCAACAGAAATATTGTCACTTTCGACTGTACACTCTCCCTCTCAAATTGCAGATTGAAGCTTATTGTATTATGCTCAATACTTCCCAATGACTCCTTCACTTCAAGGTCCCTGATCAATTCTGGTTCTTTGCACAATAACAGATCGAGAATTGCCTTCTCCCTGGTAGGCTCCAGTCCCAGCTGTTCTAAGAATCCATCTCTAAGGCACTCCACAAAGTCTCTTTCTTGAGGTCCAATACCATCCTGATTCTCCCAGTCTACCTGCATGTTGAAATCCCCCATAACAACTGTAGTAACATCTTTGCGACGGGCCAATATCAGCTCCTGATTCAACTTACATCCGACATCCAGACTACTGTTTGGGGGCCTGCAGATAACTCCCATGAGGATCTTTTTACCCTTAAAATTTCTCGGGTCTATCCATACTGACTCTACTTCGCCTGACTCTAGGTCCCCCCGCGCATGGGACCAACATGGCCACCCCACCCCCTTTGCCTGTCAGTCTGTCCTTAATGATAGCACATGTAGCCTTGAATATTCATTTCCCAGGCCCTGTCCACTTGAAGCTACGTTTCAATTGTCCCCGCAATATCGTAGCTGCCAATTTCCAAAAGAGCCTTAAGCTTATCCATCTTATTTCTAATGCTTCGTGCATTCATATATATATAGTACTTTTAACTTGTTACTGCCCTCACCCTTCCCAAACACTCCTATTTCACTCAACCTTACAGCATGATCCCTTTTTGAATTTTCTGCCTCATTGATGCAGTTGTCTTTCTTGTCTTCCCTTCTTCTAACTTTCCCTTCAATTTCCATCTCAAACATCCAGTTTGTCCCCTCCCCCCAGCTACTTAGTTTAAATGCAGCTGTGTTGCAGTAGCAAACCTACCTGCCAGAATGCTGGTCCCCCAACGTATTAAGGTGCAAACCGTCTCTCTTGTATAATTTATTCTTGCCACAAAATATACCCCAGTGATCCAAGAATTTAAATCCTTGCTTCCCCAGCCACACGTTCAAGTCCATTATCGCCCTGTTTCTAGCCTCACCAACCCGAGGAAATATATCAAACTCTGACAGTGTGAGACAGAATGGAAGCAAGGATGATTGTTCACTTTTTAGAAAACAGTCAAATCGGATTTAATACACAAGCGTTATCAAAGAACCGCGTATATATTGAATAGAGAAGCAAACTTGATGGGCCGAAAGCACTATATCCGTTCTCGTTTTATATTTCACAATGTTAAAACATATTATGCGATATGAACATTGTATGGGGAAAACTGCATTGAGGAGATGTTCGGCCCTGAACTAGCATGAGGAAAGCTCAACGTATTGAATAACCTCCTCCTTTCCCGATGTCTGTGTTTAGTCTGGGGTAATGCTCTGTCAATGTTGTCACAGGTTCTCAGGTGTTAGGAAGGAGGCCTCTGCAGGGTCGATAGGACTGTGTTTCCCATTCCATTTTCTGATAACGAGGCTGGTGCCAGGTGTTCTGTGCGGTTTTATCCTTTAAGACCTCAGAGCAGTTTGATACAATTAAGTATCTTGCTTGGCCGATTCAGAGACCATTGAAGAGCTGATCACATGTCTGTGCATCTGGAGTCACTTTTAGGCCAGACCAGGGAAGCACAGGAGATTCAATTCCTGAAAGTACATTGGGGAAGGAGATCGATGTTTACAATCAACATTGGACACAAGTTCACTGTTACTGACACCAGATTTTAGGTCTCGATATTTTATTAATTGTTTATAACTTCCACCAGCTGCCAGAGCATTATTCTGGTCTGGATTAGTAATCCAATGATATGTCCACAACAGCACCATCTCCACATGGGGAACGATCGGAAACCACACTGACCTGATTATTTCAGTGCTACGTGACAGCTCTGTCAAAAAGAATTCCCACCAATTTGTCTGTCGTGATGGTACTTCGAGGTGGTAATTGGTCAGATTGTAATTATTCTCCTCTTCGGGGACTGGACAAAGCTGAGTAATTTTCCACATTGTCAGGGGTATGTCAGAGTTGGAGCTGGAATGAAACAGGTTCCCCAGGGACACGGCTTGTTGTGCAGCACAAGTCTTCAGTCACATTGCAGGAATGGTGTCAGGGCCCATTGCCCTTGTTGTATTTACTGTGTCCAGCTGTTATTTCATGTCACGTACAGCAAATCGAATTGCTTGAAGACTGGCATCTGTGATTCTGTGAGCATCATGATGAGTGTGAGTTGGATCATCCACTCAACACTTCTGGCTGAGGATAGTGCAGACACCACACCCTTGACTTCTTTGTCACTGATGTACAGAATTGTTCCGATATTTAGGATGAGGATATTTGTGGAGTCCTCTCCTCCAGTAAATTGTTTAATCGTCCATCGACATTTATGCGTGGATTTCGCAGGACGACAGAGCTTAGATCCGATCTGTTAGTCTTGGGATCATTTCCCCCCTCTCCATCAGAAGTTAATTCTGCTATTTGGAATGGAAACAGTCACGTGTGGTAGCATTAATGGGTTGTCAACAGGTTTAGGTGCACGTGATTCCAACCTTGGCATCAGTCCTGTATTCAGTGACCTAACCTGGTTTCTGATGCGGTAACATTTCTATTTTCATATTCACATTCTACTGAGAGCATCTCCCTGGTATCTCACCTCCAATTTGTTACTTTACCTCAATCCATTAAGGTAATAATCTGGATCGTTTCCTTTCCACAATGTCAACTTCTGTATTTGAAGTGAATGTGTTTCCCTCCGTTTTTCTCCCTGACCATGATTAAGATCTCTGTAGTGTCAGTGATGCCAGACCTATTCAGTTTCAGAGTTAAGGAACTTGTGCACCATGCGTTATTGTTAAGTTCCCAGTGTACAGCGCTCCATGTTGGACAGGATGTTTGAGCATCTTTGACATCCTTCTTTGGAAATTGTCCAAAAACATAAATTGCTCAAGAAATTACTGAAAATGTTGCAGCATCTTCTGGAGTTAATGCAGAGTTAAACTTTCAGGTCCAGTGACCCTTCACAAAGCTCCCAGTTTCTCCAGCATTTTTTGGATTTTTATTTCCAGTATCCATAGTATTTGATTTAGTAAAGATTTGTTCTGTGCCTATTCGTCTCTGGAGAAACTCACCAGGTCTGTCAGCATCTGCAGAGACAGAGAAACGGCGTTAGCATTTCAAGCCACGTGTGACACTTCCTCACACCTGAAAAGGATTGGAAACTTGGATTTTTAATCCCTTGTCAGAGATGGGGGATGGGTGACAGGGGAAAAGAGGGTGTGGCAAATATAAACGGGCATTTAGCACTGGTGAACGAGTGGATGATGTAAAATGTGTTTAAATTAAGGTGTGAATGGGGGTAAGGGGTTCTCTCTTTTGAGTGCAAGATAAAGAAAACATAACCACACAAGGTCACAGGGAGGCTAAGAGGGAGAAGGTTGACTATGTGGTATTATATGGATCTGGCCATAGATACGTTTTCACTGTCGAGATCATCGCCCCCTTTAGACAAAGGAATCCAGGTGTTTGACTTCTTATTGGCACTAGTAAGCGTTTCATGCTGCCTTACTATTGTAATATGGAGAAAAACAAATCACCATATGAAGTTTGGGCTGAGTATTGTTTACCTGTCATGGTTAATATTGTTTCAAATTTGCAGTGCTTACCTTTAAGTGCTTGTTCTTGAAATTAGTATCAGATGGAGTGTAAGAGGTTGGGTGGTGACATTGTAAAAGATTCTAAAATCATGAGAGATATAAATAGGGTGGATAGCCAAGATCTTTCCAACGGCTTGGGGGAGTTCAGCCATAGAAGTCTTAGGTTTAAGGTGAAAGAGGAAATATTTAAAAGGAACGAAGGGGCAACTTTTTTGCATAGAGGGTTTTTGGGTATGGAATGAGCTGTCAGAGGAAGTGTGGTCGATGCCAGTACAGGTACAACATTTAAAACTCTTTTGGACAAATATATGAATGGGAAACATTTTCAGGCCTTTGGGCCAAATGAAAGCAGGTGGGACGAGCTTAATTTGGAAATCTTGGCCAGAATGAACATTTAGAAAAGCTTCACGCAGAGTCAGTGTGGGTTTGTGAAAGGGAAATTATACTTTGCTCTGTAAAATCATGCAAAGTATTTCTGGAGATGTCTGTGAATGTAAAAAGCGGACTTGATAAGGGAGATCTGGTAGACACCAGGCTTTCCTGAGATTTTCCGCAAGGTATTATGAAATAAAAGTTCTTACACAAGACAGAAGGTCGTAGGATGATGGAGAATGTATTAACATGGGATGATGATTGATTCACACATAGAAATCGGAGAGTCAGGATTAATGAATCTTCATGATAAAGGTGTATCTGCTGGACTACCACAGCTATGAGTCCTATGGCATCAGTTATTTACAATCTATACTGATAGCCTGAAAGAAGGACTTGAGAGCAACATACATCCGAATTCGTGGATGACACTGAGAACCAAAGGCAGGCTGTTATTTAATGGAGAGGACTTTCAGAAAATAAGCAGTACAAAGGGATTGGAGTCTTCCTGTGTATGAAACATAAAGTCAGCATACTGGTGCAGCAAGTAAATGGGTTGGTTCAAAAGACGGGTTTCTGGGACGAAAGGTTTGTGTTATTGAGAATCTCTAAAATGGTGAGGTGATTATTCATTGGTGTTTAAATTAATGAGGAGTGATACTGCTGAAAAATACAAGACACAGAGAGGGGTTGACACTGTAGATGTTGAGAAGTTGTTACCATTCCTGGGTGGAGTCTCGAACTTGAGGACACAGATACCGAATACGGAACATCGATTTCAGTCTGAGATGCAAAGTGATGTCTTTCTCTCAGAAGGTAGTGAATGTCTGGAATTCCCTGACCCGAAAAGGTGTGGAGAGACAACAAATGTGGCCTATACAAACACCCAGCGGATATATACCTCATTCACTCTCCTCTAGGAGTCGAAAAGAAAGTGGAGTTGAGCCCCGGAGTAGGTCAGCCATGTTCGTATTAAATGACAGGGCAAGCTTGAGGGGCCGAATAGCCTACTGTTGTTCCTATTTATTAATTTCACATGTTATGATTTTGGAAATTAACTGATTATTTTCCTGGAAGTTGTGTTGGTAATGCTACATTCAGATAAGCAGAGGATTTGTTTGAGTTTACCCTGGGTGGGTTATGGGGGCTGTATTCACAGCGAATCTGAGTCTGGGACATGACTTAAATCTGGAGCAGAAGTTACAGAGATGGGAAGCCTGGAAACAAGGTTTGGGGGTGAGGGTCACTTCCTGATCCAGCCTGGATTTTCGATGTACATTTCCAAAACTACACCTAACCATCGGAGTGACCTCTATCTTCCTCTGTATCGCAGGTCCGAAGGGCTGATTGGAACATTAGAACATAGGACTGAGGGACACGAGGGGGGCATTCGGCCCTTTGACACTACTCCACCAGTAAATGAAGTCATGGCTCATCTTATTGTAGTCCCAGCTGCACCTTTCTCTCCATGCACCATTATCCCTGATTCACCTGTCTATGGAAAATCAGACAAAAGAAGCCTCGATATAATATAAAGATTCAGCCATCCCAAACGTCTGGGAAAGAGAATTCCCACTTGAATGAATTCCCACTTTGTGAATTTCTTCTCACTCCATTTGCGACTGATCATGAAGGGTGTCACTATTTCCTTTTCTAGTCCCACTCCTTCACTGCTCGCAACAAATTTTAAATTTAACCAGGTTGGTTGACATGGCCAATGATAAAGGTCTCAGACTGGGTTAGGTTCAGTGATAAGAACAAGTCAGGCAGATTTCTTTAGTTAGCCACAAGTTACTAACAGAACTAACGGAGGAGTATGGTAGATCTGTAAGTGGCACTGCTTCCTCACATCACCAAGGAGCTGGGTTCAATTCCAACCTCGGGCGACCTTATATGTGGAGTTTGAACATTCTCCCCATGCCTGTGTGGGTTTCCTCCCAGTGCTCCAGTTTCCTGCCACAGTCTAAAGATGTGCAGTTTAAAGTGGATTGCCCATAGTGCACAGGGATGTGTAGGTTAAGTGGGTTACTTATGGATAAGGTAGGGGGGCAGGTCCAAGTGGGATGCTGTTTGGTGGATCAGTGTGGACTTAATGGACGGAATGTCCTGCCTCCACACTGTAGAGGTTCTATGACAATGGCAACAAATTTGGACTAACACCCAGTGGGTATATAGCTAATCCACACTTATCAAGGTCTTGTATGTTTCATTCTCATTCCAAGCGTAAACTGTTAAAGCCTTCATAATATAAACCCTTCACCCCGGGATTATGTGAAATGAAACATCACTGAACTGCTTTCAATGTAATTATAGCCTTTCTCAGATAGGGAGACGCAAAATAAACTAATCTCACACTCAGATCATAAAGTTTATATTTGTTTTCTCAAAGTGCTGAGAGTCTTTGGAACACTCTTCCCCACAGACCGTTGGAGGCAGAAGTATTGAATATTTTGAGACACTCAGAAGGTTCATGAATAACAACAGAGTCAAGGATTATCGAGGAATGGAAAGGAATTTGCAGCGTAGGAGAAAATGTAGGCAGTGGTATCAAATTACACGGGTCCAGAACATCCAGAAATATAATGCAAAATGAAATGATAATATCGATAAAACATTAAGGGGGAATCCAAGATGGCAGCGATCGGGAAGGTCTGCTTTGCTGGACTCTGCATCACAGCATGGGCAAAGTGGTTCTCTAACCCATCCCATCCCAGCCATTTACGTAAAATTCAACACTAAAAGAGCGATAGAATCTTTACTAATCTCGTTTTGTCAAGTGGAAATTACAAAACATGGGAAGGAATCGAGTAAGTCCCAACACACAGTGCACCCGTCAGAAGCATCGAGCAAGCCTGAGGCTGTAGCTGCAACCCACTCTGCTCGTTCCATGGACCCAGTTATTCACCAGGCCTTGGCCACTGAGTTCATCAAGTTACGTGAAATGATTGAAGCCATGATTGAAGAAGGGTTCAGCAGTGGCTACAGCTGCTCTCAGCCGTGCTCCAAAAACATGAGCAGCAACTTGACAGCCTTGGAAACAGAACAGACGATGTCAAGCGCCAAACTGCAGTGGCAGAGACTGCGATCAATTCCTTTCAGGAGAGGATCCTCGCCTTTGAAAACCAGGTCCATAGCTTAACTGACCATGACGACGACCTCGAGAACGGGGTAGGATGAAGAATGTTCACATCGTCGGTTTGCTGGACCGCACAGAAGGTGGTCAGCTCGTGAGTTTATTGAAAAAACTGGCTGCCGCGATTCCTTCACTTCAAACTGAAGAGGGACGGGTGAAGACTGAGACAGTTCATCAGATTATGGCACGGAGGTCAGACTCAGACCAAAGCCTTCGCCCTGTCCTTGTGCAGATACATAGTTATGGGGATAAACAAAGACTGATCGGGTTTATTTCTCGTCGTTTCATACTAGGAGTAGGGGAGAAGCCATATTGGATAGGAAGAATCTTCCAGTTAAATTACTTGATTATATTAGACCATCACAGGAGGATCATAATCCAAAACCCTTGTACTATGGGAAAGAATACAAGTTTTGAATGGTTATTGCCTCTCGGCGCACCCTCTTCAAACCGTGGTAGATGCAGTTTCCAAATTAAGTTATCTTGCCTCGTGGCGCATTAGTGTCGAAGATTTCAACTGTCCTATGGACCCCAGAGTTGACAGAATGTCCAAAGGTCGCCCAATATCCTTGACATAATGTAAGTAATTAGTTGATTCTTGTGCAGAACTAGAGCTGGTGGATGTCTGGAGGCAGATCTACCTCACAAGTAGGAATTTTACTTTCTCCTTTTACCCGCAGAAATGCCACACGAAGGTTGATCTCTTCCACATCCATGCAACAATCTTAGATTCGGTGGCATCCTGCACAATTGTGAAAATGACCATTTCTGACCATGAAGCAGTATAATAGTTTCGAGACGCTGGCGAATGGGTCCCTTTTTTCTTAAGGCTAGTTAGTTCATTGAATATTTCTGTAATGATTTCAGATCTTTCTTAGCGATTAATTCAGATCCAACCAGTAACCCATCCATTGGATGGGAAACTGCTAACACTCATGCCAAGGGAATAGTTATTCCCCAGGAAGCGGCAGAAGGGGGAGGAGCAATGCTTGCTTGAAACACGGCTGAGGACAGCCAAGAGGGCATACTGTGATAGACCCTCATTGGCTCAGCTGCAGAGGATCACAACACTTCTGTCTACAATGAATTCCACGCTCACACAGACAGCAAAGAAAGAACTTACTTTTCCAAAACAAAGGCTGTTTGAACATCATGATAAGCCAGGCAATTATTTAGCCTAACTTGCCAGGAAAACGAACTCCCCCTCAAGCCATTACCTCAATTAAGGAAGGTACTAGGATCCTACCCTCCGATTCCAAAAAGATGAATGCAGCCTGTCCGTGATTTTTCTCCGACTAATTTCAGACTGAACATTTTGAGGATAGATGGATTAAGATGGAGTCACTTTTCAAGAACCTGGGTTTTCCAGGAGTAACCCCTGAATAAGTGTTGTGCCTTAATGTACCATTGTCAGCACAGGAGGGTGTGAAGCAGCTTCAGAATGTAAAGGTGCACCTTCCTGATGGATTTCCCAGTGAATTTTAGAAATAATTTATAAACCTGTTGTCAGGGCTGATGTTCAACATGTTCTGTCACTCATACAGTCACGAACCCCTCCCTCCATCCTTAAGAGAGGCTCAGATCTCTCTGATGCTGAAGAAAGGAAGACCCCGGAGGATTGTGCTTCTTACACGCCAATCTCACTTTCAAATGTTGGTCTCAAAATCCCGTCTGGGACCCGTGCATTAAGGTTGGAAACTTTGCTGCCTTCCGTTGCCAAAGAGGACCGAACAGGCTTTATAAAGGGCCGCAGATCTTCCTACAATGTTAAGAATTTACTCAATATGATCCAAGAGTGTCAACAACAATCTGTCCAGGGATTATTGATCTCTTTAGAAGAGAGAAGGCATTTGATTGGATTGAGTGGCCGGGTCTCTTCTGTACATTAGAACGGTTTGGTCTATGCAAAGTTTTTATCAAGTTGGTGAGGGTCCTTTACCGCGATCCTCTGGCTGCGGTTCTCACTCATGGTGTGGCCAAACAGTAATATTAATATTTCTCCAGGCAGCCGACAAGTTTGACACCTTTCTCCATTGTTGTTTACGTTGGTGATTGAGCCACTGGCGGAGGCCATCCGTAGGGATGCCAACATATCTGCCCCAGAGGTGGGATTGAAGTTACGTAAGATTACATTGTATGCAGATGAGGGTTTTACATTTTTGTCAAATCCCGCAATTTCGGTAGTTCATGTGATGCAATGCATTAATTCATTTGTTGCCTTTCCGGGCGATAAGATTAATTTTACAAAGTTGGAGGCCATGCCTATGGGAGATCTTAGGAAAATACCTAATACAGAGGGCAAATCCTGGTGTCCTTTTAAATGGTCACTGGGGAGGTTTCCCTATTTCAGTATATTCATTGCATCTGTCTTTGATCATTTATTTAAAGTGAACTGTGTCCATTTGTTTAACAAAATTAAACAAGACCTTCAAAGATGGGAGGCATTTCCAATATCCTGGCTAGGTCAGATAGCTGTTATTAAAATGAATGTCCTTCCTCATTTCCTGCACCCCGTGTGAATGCTTTCTTTGATGTTTCCCAGACAGCTGAGGTGTGTGGACGACATGTTTGCACAGTGGTTAGCACTGTTGCCTCACAGCGTCAGTGACCCGGGTTTACTTCCCACCTCAGGCAACTGACTGCGTGAAGTTTGCATATTCTCCGTGTGGGTTTTCTCTGGGTGCTCCGGTTTCCTCCCACAGTCCAAAAGTTGTGCAGGTTAGGTGAATGGGCCATGCTAAATTGCCCATAGTTTTAGGTGAAGGGGTAAATGTAGGGGAATGGGTCTGGGTGGGTTGCGCTTTGGCGGGTTGGTGTGGACTTGTTGGGCCGAAGGGCCTGCTTTCACACTGTAATTTAATCTAAGATTTTTTTTTGAAAAAAGAATGGCTGGTTTAGCTCTTTTATTTGGCACAATAAGCGATTCTTTATCAAGCTAACAAAATTGCAACTACCCCACAGATTGTGGGGAGTTGATCTCCCCGATCAAAAGCAAGCAATTAAGTTTTTTTCATCCTATGTGAGTGCCTAGGCCGCTGAGGTCTCGGCATCAATATGGCTAGACATTGAGCCCTCTCAGACAAAGTGAACCCTTATTAGTCTGTTGTTCTTAGATAACATGACAACGTTTACGGAGTATTGTCATAAACAAATGATGATCAGTACTGATAAAACTTGAAGGACAATGCGTCAGATCGAGGACACTACAGCCAAAACCATGTTTCTTACCCCGATAATTGGTATACCGGGTTGTCAACCGGGGATAATGGATTCCAGGTTTAAACTGTGGGCTGCGAGGGGGGGAGGGGGGGTACCTTGTTTGGGTGATTTACAATTTGCAGAATCCCTACAGTGTGGAAACAGGTCCTTGGGCCCAGCAAGTCCACTTCGACCCTCTGAAGAGTAACCCACCCAGACCCATTCCCCTACCATCCTATATTTACCCTGATTAATGCCCCAACGTACAGATCCTGGAACACTATGAGCGATTTAGCAATGGCTAGTTCATCTAACCTGCACATGTTTGTGACTGTGGGAGGAAACCTACGCAAACACAGTTGAGAATACACTAACTCCACACAGCCAGTCACCAAAGGCTGGAACAAAACCCGTGACCCTGGTGCGGTGAGTCAGCAGTGCAAACCACTGAGCCACCACGTATTTCTTGAGGGAGAAACAATGATATCATTTAGTCAAATAACTCCTAAGTATGGACTACCGAGTAGAGACTTCTTCTGTTTTTTTCCAGATTAGAGATTTGATTAAAGAAAAACTTTTAACTGACACTTATAGATCTGATACAGACAGATGGGTTCTTTCTGCTAAGAATACACTCTCTGTCAGTACCCTTTATCATCAGTTGGATAGTGTCCCCTCAGACAAGACTGTGCAGCTTCGTGACGTCTGTGCGAGAGAGTTGGGGGTTTAGATCTCTTCGGAGACACGGGAAGATATTTGTGAAAATGCTCAAAGGATTTTGATCTGTAATAGGACCCATTCCATGCAGTTGTAAATTCTTCATAGGGTCTATCTGACACCAGTGTTTCTCTCGAAATTCAAAGTGGGATTATCTTCAGCATGTCATAAATGCAGAATGACTACAGGCACTCTTACTCATTGCATGTGGTCCTGCTGCAGGCTTCATATATATTGGAGCACTCTGTTAGGTTTGACACAGTGGGTCTTGGGGACCGAATTGGAGATGGACAGTTTCTCTTTTCCTGGGCCTGCCCAGAGTATCTTCCGCAGATGCACATGGGGAAAAAATACTTACTTTCTGTGCTAGGAAAAATATTCTGTTGTGTTGGATGTCTGAAAACTCCTCGGGGCTGTTGTTCTTTGTAAGCTCCTCATGGAAAATATCCCTTTGGACTTTCTCACCAGTATGGTGCACCAAAAAACAGAGATTAATATAAGTCATAGAGTCATGGAGATGTAAAGCATGGAAACCTTCGGTCCAACCCATCCATGCCGATCACATATCCCAAACCAATCTAGTCCCACCTGCCAGCACCTGGCCCATAACCCTCCGAACCCTTCGTATTCATATACCCATCCAAATGCCTCTTATATGTTGCAATTGTATCAGCCTCCCCCACCTCACCTGGCAGCTCATTCCATAAATGTACCATCCGCTGTGTGAAATAGTTGCCCCGTAGGTCTCTTTTATATCTTTCGCCTCTCACCCTAAACCTATGCCCTCTCGTTCTGGACTCCCCGTCCCCAGGGAAAAGACTTTACCTATTTTCCCTATCCATGCCCATCATAATTTTGTAAACCTCTATAAGGTCACCCCTCAGCCTCCGACGCTCCAGGGAAAACAGCCCAAGTCGGTTCAGCCTCTCTCTACAGCTCAAATCCTCTTACCCTGGCAACATCCTTGTAAATCTTTCCTGAACCCTTTCAAATTTCACAACATCTTTCCTATAGGAAGGAGACCAGAATTGCACACAATATTATAACAGTGGCCTATTCAATGTCCTGTACAGTCGCAACATGATCTTCCAACTCCTGTACTCAATACTCTGACCAATAAAGGAAAGCATATCAAATTCCTTCTTCACTATCCTATCTACCTGCGACTCCACTTTCAAGGACCTATGAAATTACAGTCCAAGGTCTCTTTGTTCAGCAACACTCCCTGCGACCTTACCATTAAGTGTATAAATCCTGCTAATATTTGCTTTCCCAAAATGCAGCACCTCACATTTATCTGAATTAAACTCCACCTGCCACTTCTCAGCCCATTGGCTATTTGGTCAAGATCCTGCTGTAATCTGAGGTGACCCTCTTCGCTCTCCACTACACCTCCAATTTTGGTGTCATCTGCAAACTTACTAACTGAACCTCTTATGGTCGCATCCAAACCATTTATGTCAATGACAAAAGTAGTGAATCCAGCACCGATCATTGTGGCACTGCAGTGGTCACAGGCCTCCAGTCTGAAAAACAACCCTCCACCACTACTCTCTGTCCTCTACCTTTGACCCAGTTATGTATCCAAATGTATAGTTCTCCCTGTATTCCATGAGATCTAACCGTGCTAATCAGTTTCCCACGGGGAAACTTATGAAAATCCTTACTGAAATCCATATAGATCACATCTACCCCTTTGCCCTCATCAATTCTCTTTGTTACTTCCTCAAAAAACTAAATCAAGTATGTGAGACATGATTTCTCACGCACAAAGCCATGTGGACTATCCCTAATCAGTCCTTGCCTTTCTAAATACATGCACATCCTGTCGCTCAGGATTCATTCCAACAACTTGCCCACCACCGTCAGGCTCGCTGGTCTATAGTTCCCTGGCGTGTGCTTACCACCCTTCTTAAACAGTGGCACCACGTTATCCAACCTCCAGTCTTCCTGCACCTCACCTGTGACTATCCATATTACAAATATCTCAGCAAGTGGCCCAGCAATCACTTCTCTAACTGCCCACAGATTTCTAGGGTATACCTGATCAGGTCCTGGGGACCCGTTTCAAGACATCCAGCACTTCCTCCTCTGTATTTTGAATATTTTGCAAGGTGTCACCAAATATTTCCTTACATTTTATGTCTTCCACAATTAATACTTTTGCAAAATACTCGTTTAGTATCTCCCCCCATACTTCCTGTGCTAGGAAAAATATTCTGTTATATTGGATGTCTGAAAACCCCCCGGGTCTGTTAGGTCCTTGTAAGCTCATCATGGAGAATATCCCTTTGGACTTTCTCACCAGTATGGTGCACGAAAAAACAGAGATTTGTGTAAGATATGGCAACCCTTTTTGGATTACCGTGATACAGGCTTATCTGCCACTCTAAAATGGGTTCTTATATAGCCATGATGATATTGTCTAATGAATCTAATATGAATAATTATGAACATGTGAATGTGTAATGCTCTCGAAGAACGAGAACTATCATTTTGTCATGCTGAGCCATATTATTTATTTATTGTTTTTGTTTTGTTTTTCTTCTGTCCGTTTGAAGACTTTAACTTGTTTTGTATGCACATGCAATTGGGTGTAATATTGTTCAGTTATTTGAGTTGTTTTGTTATTGGTTTAGTATAATAATAAAAATCTCTTTTTCAATAAAAATTTTTGTTAAACATTTAAAACGCCAGAATTGATAGAAAAGTGATCCAAAGAACTCTCATTAGAGAGACAACTCATGGTGGTTGACCCTGACGGTCACCACACCCCAGTGACAAGGTGAGGTTGAGAGAGCGTCCCTTTCATGGTAACCTCTGTCAGTGTGGGGAATTGAACCTGCGCTGGTGTTCTACCTCTGCATCACAAACCAACCATCCAGCCAACTGAGTGCGAGACTGTGCAACTGTTACACACAGAATCAATAACAGACAAAGGGCAAGAGAAAGTTTCATGACAAGGTAAAAGGTATATTTGAGATAACCGTCATGATAACGGCTGAGGATAAAAATATTCTCGGCTAGAAATTGTATTTTATAATGAGTCAAGTTTTTGGAAGCTGTCTTTGGCTGAATACAATAAGGTGAGACTTGTGAAATAACCAAAATGACTAATTGCGATTGGATATTGTTAACCATAAAATAACTACATGTTTTTGATTGGTCCGTGGAAAGCATGATGACTGTTGCATGAATTTATAAAGCAGATGAAATACACTGTTAGGAGAGTCCGTCCCCATGGGAAATGCCTTCTGAACACATGCTAGAAGAAACCCGGGTTAAAAAGTGTCTGAGAATCGTCTGCTCCGTAACAGGAAGCTGGGGGTTAAATGACTGAAGGTTCCTGTAACATGGAGCTGAGAAAACCATCAGATCACACCCAAGCGTATTTAATGTCGGAGCATGTTTGAAGTACTGAATGGCCTCATGATGGATTTTAATTGTGTGTGATTTGAAAAACGCACATCTCTACTCCATCCTTTTACGTGTTACACACTGGGACACAGCCGTTTTTCTGTAAGTGGGAATAAGTTGGAACATTATCTGGAACATTCCATAATTGGCATTCTCCAGAATATTTTATAACTCTGTGGGGGGCATTAGAAAGGCAAGAGAGAAAGAGAGGGAAGGTGCTGTATGCAGTAGTGAGAGTGGTGGAGCATGAGCCTTATTCGGGGGCCGGTGCTATAACAGACATACAGTGAGTGTGAGGGAGCAGAGAGAATACGGTGACTTTTATCATGACAGAGCAGGGAAGGTTATTGATGGTTGTCCTGTTTTGCTGAATATTTCCTCAGACCGCAGATACGGCACTGAGCTGGGTGGTGAGCTCAGACCATGCTCCGTGGGTCTGGTGGTGTGATCCCTCTGGGAAGAGAATGGTCCCCCTCTGTACTAGCCAATCCACCAGGACCTCTGTGCCCCTGTTGACAAACCACGGTGTAATTTCCCCTGAGCTGCCATGCTCGGGGTAAACTGTGCAGGGGAGCTCTGAACTGAGAAAGCGCAACCGTGTACCCATTGGCTTTTTAAAGATGGCACCGGTGCCATGGATCACAGATATCAAGGGGCATCCCGGCAATAGTGAGTACCTCCAGTCGTGATGGGTGGGAGAATCGGGCTGGTATTGACTTAGATGGACACCAGTGGGTGGGGTGGGTAGTTAATGAGGTGAGTTTGGTAAGATACCACCAGGAAACTAGCTTGGCCTCGTGCAGGCAACCCCTCTGTCACACTCAATGAAAATGTCAATGAGACAGTGTTTTGTTAGATTCAGCCCAGTGAGGCGAAGACTCTGCTGTCCTTACTCCCAGTTACAAAGTTGCACAACAAATGCTCATCCAAACTTTCCATCGCCTGAACTCACAGCAATATCCCATTCACTCATAATTCTTCATAATACTGAACCGTGTTGCATGATACTGTCGAAATGTCTTCATTTCAGCATTCTGAAACTAGGGAACATATCTTTACATGACATTTTTCTCTGTCTCCCCCCCCCGCCCCGCCCCACCGTCTCCACTCCAAACACTCATTTACAGTCATACTGCACGAGACTGCCAGTATGATTGACCATTTGGCCCAGCTGGTCCATGCCAACCAAAGTGTCCATCCACATTCACTCCATTTCCCTGCCCTTGTTCTGTATACCTCTAATCCTTTCCTATCTGTGTATTTGTCCAAATGCCTTTTCAATGTTGTTATTGTACCCACCTCAACCACTTCCACTGGAAGCTCAGTCCCTATGCGCACCACACTCTGTGTAAAAAAGTTGCCCCTCAGGTTTCTTTTTATATATTTTTTTCTTTCCAAACATTAACGGATGTCCTCTAGACCTTGATTCCCCAACCTTGGGAAAAAATTTGAAGTATTCACCCCATGCACGCCTCTCATGATTTTACAAGAGTTACACTTCCATAAGAACACCCTCAGTTTTCTACCCTGTAAAGAAATAAGTTCTAACCTGTCCAACCTCTGCCTATAACTTAGAGCCTTTAGCCCAGGAAACATCTTAGTAAATTTCTTCTGTACTCTTTCTAATTCAATAATATCCTTTCTACAGCAAGTGAACAAAACTGAACCCAATGCTCCAACTGCAGCCTTCCCAACATCCTGTACAACTGCAACATAACGTCCCAACCTCTATACTCAATGCCCTGATGAAGGCCAGTGTGCCAACAGCCTTCTTCACTGTCCTATATATCTGTGACTCAAATTTCAGACAACTGTGCACCTAATCTCTAATGCCCTTTTATTCTACTACACTCCTTAAGGCCCTCTCACTTATCATTAAAATCCTCCCTGGATTTGACTTTGCAAAATGCAAGACGTCACACTTATCGATGTTAAACTCCACATGCTATTTCTCAGCCCACTTCCGCTGTCGATCAAGGTACTGCTGCAATTTCTGATAACATTCCTCACTGTAAACGATGTCTCCTATTTTAGTGTCATCTGCAAACTTACTAACCTTGCGTTGTGCACTCTTGTCCAAATCATTTATACAGATAACAAACAGAAATGGGCCCAGCACTTACCCCTGAGGCACTCCACTAGTCACAGGCCTCCAGTCCGACAAGCATCCGTCCACCATAGCCATTTGCTTCCTAACGCCAAGCCAACTGGGTCGCCAATTTGCCTGATTACCTTGGAGTCCATGTGATCTAACCTTCTCGAGCGGCCTGCCATGTGGAGCCTTATCAAAGGTTTCACTGAAATCCATACGGATTCTGTCCACCACCCTGCCCTCGTCAACCTTCCTGGTCACGACATCAAAAAAACTCGAACAAAATTTGTAAGGCATGATCTGTCATGCACAAAGCTATGCTGACTGCTCCAAGTCAAACTCTGTCTTTCCAAATGCATGCATATCTTACCTCTCAGAACCTTCTCAAGTGGTTTACCGGAAACAGATGTGAAGCTTACTGGTGTATATTTCCCAGGTTTTTCATTGCGGCCCTTCTTGAATAAGGACACAACATTTGCTACCGCCCAGTCTTCCGGGACCTTGGCCCCTGACCTGTCTTCTCTAGCCTCTCGCAGTGTTCTTGGATATATCTGGCCAGGACCAAGGGATTTATCTGACTTTATGCATTCTAATATATCCACCAGCACGTCTACTGTGATATTAACGGTACCAATATATGGCAACTAACCCCCCTCCCCCCAAAGATCACAGATCTTCATGACTTTCTTCATGGTAAACACAGAGGGGAATTTGATGACATCGCACCCAACTTGTGGTTTTACACATGAATGCCCACTTTGGATTTAAGGCGTCCTATTTCTCTCTGGTCGTTCTTTTTCTTTACTATACTGAAAGCACATCTTAGGAACCACCCTAATTTTTTTCAGCCAAGGTTATCTCATACCCCCTTTTCGCCCTCCTGATTTCCTTCTTTCGTAAACTCCTGTATCCCTTGTGTCTCTCCAGAGATTGCATTGATTCCAGCTGCCTGAACCTGAGCCACGCCTCCGTTTTTGCTGGTCAGAACCGCAATATCTCTTTTCATCCAGGGTTCTCTCTTCCTGCCTCACTTTCCCTTCACCCTCACAGGATAATATAGACCTTGACTTTTAAAGGCCTTCCACTTACCAGAGATCCTTTTTCCTGGAAACAAGCTACTCCAATCAACCTTTGCAAGTCCCTGTCTAATTCCTACAAAATTCAACTCGCCCCAATTTACAACTTGAATCTGTGGACCAATTCTGTCCCTCCCATAACTATTTTAAAATTAATACAATTCTAGTCACCGGTCCCAAAATGTTCCCCCATTTTATCTCCGTCACCTAACCTGCCGTCTCTCCCAACAGTAGGTCGAGTTTGTCCCTTCCCGAGTAGGACCCTCTATATGCTGCTTGTGTAAACTTTCCTGAACACACTTAACTAATTACGTTCCATCTAAGTCCTTAAACCTCTGGAAGTCCCAGTCTATGTTAGGATAATTAAAATCACCTATTATGACAATCCTATTGCTCCTGCAAGTCTCCCCGTTCTCCCTGCATATTTTTTTTCTCTAATTCCCATTGATTATTTGTAGGCTTATAGTGCAACCACTACAACATCACCAACCCCCTCTTACTTCTTTGCACCATCCACAAAACCTTACTCAACATTATCTCAGTTATTTCATCTTTAAATACTGGAGTGATATGCGCCTGAATCGGAACTATGGGTATTTAAACTGTTTCAATTTACATCTCTCCCTCCCAGTGATTTTCACACCAACAGAAACTTTGTCAAGGCGCAATTGAGATGTAAAGCTGTAAATAGATGGGAGCTGCACATCCTGTCACTGCCAGCATCAGCTACAAGTTTCCCCACACTGGGCAGTGATCTAACACAGTGTTACCGAACAATGCAACAGCCTGGGTTTATATATGAATGAACCAGTACAGTCTGCACAGCTCCTCACGCTGGACATTTAGTCCACGATTATAGATCAAGCATTGGTGTGGGCTGCACAGAGTTCCACTCTGGACCGGATTTAAACAGTGCTCCATTCTGAATATATTATGGATGGGCTGGTTATGTGAGTTGGCTTGCGAATGTGAGACAACAAAACACCTGGCAATGCCTTTATTTTGTGTTTTCATTCTTGTAATTAGACCCTTCAAATCCTGACGCATCCGATTAGATCTGACCCTCTAGATGAATCATGGTGACTGTTGTTACAGCATCTGGGTCTGCAACATGACCAACAAATAGAGCAGAGGCTGCAGAGCGGACAGTCTCCGTAAAATGGCTTGAGGGAATCACCATCAGATCAGCCGTACTCTTAGTAAATTGTGGGTCAGGATTGTGTGGACTACGAATGCAACTTATTCATCTATTTCTGTTTGTAACAGGAAAACTCCCTTTCTTTCCCAGTGCCCAAAGCTGGTTCGGGAATGAGTCACCTCCTGCTGTCCCTGCGTACCAGGATCCTGGGGCCTCACAAGCCTCCAGATTTCCCAGCGCCAGTTTCGAGCGCTTGAGTGATTACCTCCTGTTCCTATGTCCCAGTCTCGACCAGTTGAGTGACTGACTCCTGTTCCTGTATCCCAGTCTCGAGCAGTTGAGTGACTCCCTCCTGTTCCTGTGTCTCAGTCTCGAGCAGTTGAGTGACTGCCTCCTGTTCCTGGGTCCCAGTCTCGAGCAGTTGAGTGACTGCCTCCTGTTCCTGTATCCCAGTCTCGAGCAGTTGAGTGACTGCCTCCTGTTCCTGTGTCCCAGTCTCGAGCAGTTGAATGACTCCCTCCTGTTCCTGTGTCCCAGTCTCGAATAGTTGAGTGACTGTCTCCTGTTCCTGAGTCCCAGTCTTGAGCAAGTGAGTGATGCCTCCTGATCCAAGGTTTGTTAAAGTAGATGTCCTCCTCTTTCTACTGACTAACAGGCTTCAATAGCTCTCTGCTCAACTGCTGCTCCTGTGGAATGGATTTGTGGGACTGAATGGCCTCTTCACATTCCTTTAAGCTTCTCTTGACTAAAAGCCTTTCTCCTGCTTCTGTAAAACACCATCAAAATCTGAATGATGTATTTTTGTATTTGACTCTCTGATTGAGCAAACAAGCTGACTGACAGAATTCAGAACCTGAGTAGCCTCTTCCTCTTCCTGTGTTATACACTCAAAAGTCAATAGCGTCTCAGTTATGTACAGCACGGAAAAAGACCCTTCGATCCAGTTGTCCATTCTGACTAAATATCTTAAATTAATCTCGTCCCCCTTGCCAGCACTTAACCCATATCCCTCTAAACCCTTCCCATGCACGTACCCATTCAAATGACTTTTAAATGGTGTAACTGTGTCTGCCTCCACCACCTCTTTTGGGTGCTCAGTCCATAAATACAGCAGTCTCTCTTTGAAAGTGTTGTACCTCATTTCCCTTGATAAATCTTACCCTTCTCACGTTAAACCTTTGTCCTGTAATTTTCAACTCGCCTATCCTTGGGTAAAGACATTGACTGTTTAGCTTATCTATGCCCATCATGATTTTATAAACCTCTTGAAGGTCACCCCTCAGCCTCAAAACTTGAAAATAGTCCCAGCCTATTCAACTCTCACTGTAACACTAACCCTCCAACACCTGCAACATTCTTGTCTATCTCTTCTGTACCTTTTCAAGTTTGACAACATCTTTCTGACAGCAGGGAGACCAGAATTAAAGGCAGTATTACAAAAGTGGCCAAACCAATGTCCTGTACAGATGCAACATGTCATGCAAACGCATAGACTCAAAGCACGTACCAAGAAAGAGAAGATCACAAAGTGCCTTCTTCACTACACTGTCTTCCTGTGACGGAACTTTCAAGGAACGGAGAACCTGCACCACAAGGTGACAAAGTAGCTCAGAGAACAGCGATCCGGGTTTAATTCCATCCTTGAATGACTGCCTGTGTGGAGTTTGCACATTCTGCCCGTGTCTGCGTGAGTTTCTTCCGGGTGCTATGTTTTCCTCCCACAGGACAAGGATATGCAAGCAAGTGTAGATTGGCCATGCTATATTGCCCCAAGTACCTAGGGATGTGTTGGCGAGGTGGATTAGCCATGGGAAATGCAGACTCAGAGGGATAGGGTGGGGGTTTGTCCAGTGGGATACTGTTTAGAGGGTTAGTGTGGCCTTGATGGGCCAAAAATCCTGTTTCCTGACTGTAGGGATTCTATAATTTCAATGGAGTTCTCTTTGTTTGGCAACTTTTGACAGGACCCTACCGACATGTCTTGCCCTGATTTGTCTTGCCAAAATGCAACACCTCACATTTATCTAAATTTAACTCCATCTGCCACCCCTCGGCTCACCTAATCAAGTTTCCACTTTGTTCTGCGATATCATTTTTCACTGTCGACGACGCCACCAAATTTGGAATTATCTACACCCTTACTGACTGTACTTCAAATACTCAAATGCAAATGATTTGTATAAGTGACAAGAGGTACTATTGACTTTTGTGGCACACCACTGGTCACAGGTCTCCAAGTTCAATGAACAAATGTCCACTGTCGCGCCCTGTCTCAAATATTCAAGAAAACTTTGGATCCAAATGGTGAGCTCTCCCTGGATTCCAGGCAGTCTAACCTTGTTAACCAGTCTACCATGTAGAACATTTTGCTTTTCTTACTGAATTCCATAAAGACAACATCCACTGTCCTGCCTTCAGCAATCATCTTCATCACTTCGTCACAAAATTCCACCGAGTCAGTGAGACATGATGTCCAATGTACAAAGCCCTCATCAGCCCTTGTCCTTCCAAATGCATATACATCCTTTCCCTCAAAGTGCCCTCCAACAATTTAGTCACCATTGATGTCAGGCTCACCAATCTATAGTTACCTGGTTTTTCGTTCCTTTCTTAAATGATGACACTATGTTAGCAGCTCTCCAGTCTTTTGACGCCTCACATGTGGAAATCAATGATACTGATATATCAGCAAAATGCTGAGTAATCCCTTTCCTAGCTTCCCACAATCTTCTGGGATACAACTGATCAGGTCCCAGGGATTTGTTCACCTTTAGGTGTTTTACAATGTCCAACACCTCCTTGTAATATAGAGACTTTTCGATGTATTACTATACATTTCTTCATTCTCTCACTCTTGTATCCTCCTCCACACTAAATACTGAGGAGAAATACTTGTTTTATAACCTTCCCATCTCTTGTGGTTCAACACATAGGTAGCCCTACTGATCTTTAAGGTGCCCAATTTTCTCCCTAGTTAATCTTTTGCCACTAACAGATTTGTAGAGTTTCGTCAATACCTCGTTAACCCTATTTCTAAAGCCAACCCGTGTCCACATTTTTCTGGGCCGATTTCACCGTTGTCTATACACTTACTGCCCTTATACTCCTCTGGGGATTCACTTGATAACAGCTCTGTTTACCTAACATATGCCTCCTTCCTTCCCTTGACCAGAGCATCAATATATCTAGCCATCCAGCACTCCCTGCACCCCCTGCACCCACCAGACTTGCCCATCTCACTAATAGGAACACGTCGGCTCTGGACTCTCTGGATCCAAGTTTTGATGGCCTTGCATTTTCCAACCATCCCTTTACCTGTGAATAGAGTATCCCAGTCAGCCTTTCACAGGGCTCGCCTAACACTTTCAAAGTTGGCCTTATTCAAAGTTAGAACTTTAATGTTTACATCAGGTCTTTCCTATTCCAAAACTAGTTTAAAACTAATTTATATGAATAAAAGACTTGAAATGTTAAATAAACATTTCCTGCCCCTCTGTAACAGGCTCGAGAGGCTGAATGGCCTCCTCCTGTCCCTGTATAACAGCCAAGAGACATTAAATGTCACAGCAACCCCTGGATTATGAGCAGCCATTAAACTGTATCTGATGGAGGTCCATCCCTTCTCAGTTACCGAAACACAAATAACACAATGTACTCCAGGTGCCCTCTCAGTAACACCTCATACAGCTGCAGTGACACATCCTTTTATTTTGAATGATTTTGTTTGCAAAATATGCTAATGTTCCAGCGTTCCACCTTTTCAAGTAGCAACAGGCTAATATGGATTGAATGGCCTTCTCCTTTCCTTCTGTAAGAGGCCCATAGGGACAGAATTGCTTCGGCCTGTTCCTGAACAGCAGTCTCAATGCTCTGTCTCAAGGTTACGAGAGAATTTGAAAACATGGCATTAATAGCAGGAGTAGCCTCACACCGGATAATAACTATCATACTTTGTGTTAAGGTATCTGGAAACTTGCCCACCTGACTTTTTTTAAATGTTATTTTGTAAATGCTTCCTGTCATAAACAGAGTGGAACATATATAGACCCCTGCAGTGTCCTGTTAATACTCTCGTATGCAAGAAAAAATGATTAAGAAATTGACAGATTCATGGTCCATTCCACAGCAACTCTTATCCATTCCATCCAAAACCAGTAAATCTTCCCTTTTATAGTGATATGAAAAGTGATGTATAGAACTGCTTAACTGATCCTATTTGTTCAGTGAATGTGATTAATGCCAGTCTTCATGGATTCTAATTATCCCAGTGAATGGTTTCCATCTTTAAACGATAAATGGGCGCCGTTCAATGTGTTATTCCAAAACATGAGCGGGACCATCACCGACAGCACTGACAGGGATCAGCAGATCCAGAGAGAGGGGGAGGAGAGATCAGAATCTTAGAACATTAGACTGGAATGTTCCAAACATGGATCAGAATCTGAGAACAGTAGACTGTTTTTTTCCAACAACAGACAGGAGTTTATCCGATTATGTTTCGTATCTTTTTGCACTTGATTTGATGACCTTATCATTGCAGATCTATTATGCTCTTTGCATTATTCAATATTTTTATTATCCCTTCCTGGATATCGTTGTTGTTCCTGGTAAGTGTCACTGTCCAGTTTTATTTCGATAAACCAGTTATGACTGTATTACTGTTCTTTCATATAGTCTACACTTCTGGCCACTATTATTGTTCCTGTTGAAACTCTGAATCCAGATATTTAGTCTACAGACCACTACTAACTACATCAATGAAGGTGTTCAATTACTGTCTCCCTCTGCTCTGGAAGTGTTACTCATGGGTCTCTATGTTGACCTACTCAGTTTCAGCAGAGAACCGCAATTTATTGTATCTTTGCCTTTGTTATTTAAATAATAAGAGTGTGAAGGTCACTGTCTACTGTTCTGGTTACAAACTCCACTTTTCTCCAGTGATTTCATCCCAACCCTGCCCAATATCTGCGACTGAAGCAGACGAGTCATAATTGTCGGTGATCCCTTTGACCATGAGCTGATTCCTGACACCATCCCATGAACATTTCTAACTTGAAATACTCATCACTCCAGAATGTATCTCACTGGCTTATTCCATCTCCTGTTTGAACCTTGAGCTATGAAATACAGTCTTAATGAAGTTAATAATGTTTTGCTCTTGCTCCCGGCTTCAAACCTTGTCTGTGTGAGCTTCTAATGAGTTATCCAGCTACCTAACACAAACTGTGTGGGTTAGGTGGATTGGTCATGCTAAATTGTCTGTAATGTTCTGCGATTACGAGGTTACGTGCAATAGTTAGGGCAATGGGTTGGGAAGATTGGTATGGACTTGTTGGGCCGAAGGGCCTGTTTCCACACTGCAGGGATTCGATATAAATAAGAACGGTAACGATGACTGTAGAGTTTTTCTAGCTCCCAATCATTGTTGTGATGAGGAACAATGAAGGAGAGAGAATGCAATCGGCCGTTCCTTCTCGGGCAGCTTACATATTCTCTCTCTTTGAGCTGAATGACACAGTAATGTCATCGCCTCCAAAACTGGACAATGGGAGGTCTCCTTGTACGTTGTCCAAACTATATCTCCCTGTTCCATGTCGGTGCATCATTGCTGCTGTCATATGCAGAGCCATACCCTTAACAGAAAATGGTCTCTGTTGATTAGAAATATGATTGCATGGCCCTGCGTCATGAAAACAGAAAATGTTTTATTTATTCAGAATACCTGTGTTAAAATGAATGCATTTTTTACAGAAATACAGAAATTGCTTGAAAAGCTCGGTAGGTCTGTCAGCATCCAGATGCCTTTTACATGCTGTAGTTTACCAGCCTCCAACACTTCCTCTGGCAGCTCATTCCATACGCACACCACCTTCTGTGTGAAAAGGTGCCCTCTAGGCCTCATCAAAACCTTTCCCCCCTCAGTTTCAACCAATGCCCTCTGGTTTTGGACGCCCCTAACCTGGGGTAAAACCGTGACTACTCACCATATCCATAACCGTTCTGATTTTATAAACCTTAACTGCTGCGAAATGTGACTCCAATGAACACGAATGGCTGTACTTTACGTCATCCTGGGCCTAAATTCTGAAATGCCATAGCGACACCTCTTCCTTCTCCATCAATTCACAATGTTAAATCCATTTTAATCAGTTTGTTCAGATGTATCACGAGATACATTAGTGAGCTTTAAACCTAGACCTTTGTGCCTGGAGGTAAGGACACTAGCATCACTCAACAATACCCATAAAGCTGTAACAGTATTCTCCTGTGTGTTTGTTTATCAGACTGTCCTGACATGCTGTGACATACTTCTGCAACAGGCAGGACTTGAATCCAGTCCTACTAGTCCAGAGCTAGGAACACTACCAAACACGTTCAGGAATTGGAATCAAATCCAAAGTTCTGTCTCAGAGGCAGGGACACTGCCCACTACACTACCATACCCAGATTTTGGGTCATATTTTAGTGCCCACTTTCAACTCGGTGAGGATTTATTATAATCAGGTTACCATTACAGAATTACACAAAACACTTTGCATTGTTAATCCAGGGCAAGATATTTGTCTCAACTGTAGGATATTGAGTGTACGTGCTATGCTATCGAAATTAACCATGACCATCTTGAATCGCTTTTATCTGTAGTGTGCAATATTAGGGAAAGAGATCCTGCAGACACACTCTGCACAATGAAGGGTCTCATTACTGAACACCAGAGACGAAGGAAGAGCTTAATTTCTGGTCCCAAAACACCGAGCACTCTTACCCACCTCTAACGTGCGACTGCCTTCTTCCTAAATCAACGACATTATACCAAGCTGCAGATTACTATCCAGCCTCTCCTCCGCACTGACTGTGTCTACAATCTGTCCCATCTCCCCTAACCACACAAGGCAAACCAAGCTCATGGTCTTTGTGATAATCAAGGCCGGTGTGTGCAGGCCTCCTGGAGAGGGATGGGCATTTTAAAATTGAAGGGGGAGGGTGAGGTGGCAGTAATATCACACACTGGGCTGAGGGGTGGCAGAGGGAGTTTAGTTTGGATTAATGCAAGGTATTGGATTTGGTAAAACAAACAAGAGTAGGATATATACAATTAAAAGTAGGGTCTTTGCAGTGTTGTAGAACAGAGACATAGCCGTCAGGTATAATTCTTTGAAATTTGCATCTCATATAAAAAGTGTGGTTAAGAAGGTATTTAACACGCTTGTCTTCATAGGTCAGACCTTTCAGTATTGGAATTGGGATGTCATGTTGTGCTTGCACAGGATATTGGTGAGACCACTTCAGGAATACTCTGTCCAGTCTGGTCACCCTGCCCGATCATTCCATAGGTGCACCACCCTCTGGGTGAAAAAGCTGCCCTTAGGTCACTTGTAAATGTTTCCCCTCTCATTTCAAGCCTATGTCCTCTAGTTTTGACTCCCCGTACCCTTAGAAAATACCTTGACTATTCACTTTGATATTACTGACCTTGATATTATTAAAAAGCTGGTGAGGATTGAGAAGAGATTAACCTGGATGTTGCTGGGAAAGGAGGGACTGAGCTATAAGGAGAGGCTGGATAGGCTGGGACATTTTTCACTGGAGTGTATGAGATTAAGGGGTAACTTTACAGAGGTTTATAAAATCATGAGTGGTATAGATAGGCAGGAGGGCTGATTTGTTTTTTTCTCGAGGTGGGGATTCAAAACTGAGGGATATTTTTGGGTGCAATGAAAAAAGATTTACAAAAGTCAAGAGAGGTAAATATTTTAGACAGAGTCTGGCTTGTGTGTGGAATGAACTTCCAGAGGAAATGGTGAAAGCAGGGACAGTTACAACGTTTAAAGGACATTTAGATCAGTACATGGATAAGACATCCGTTTGGATGGTACTGTAAGCAGCTGCCCTCTCCCTTCCCCTCTCTGATTGGATCCCGGTAGGTTTTCACCCTCTGCCAATGCATGTACAGTGGCGTGGGGAGACCAGCAGAGGGTGGCATTGCATCAATTTAAGCACCACGGAGACTGCCTGACCTGCCCCACACAGAGACACACAAGATACACACATGGGAATTATTAGGGCACGGCGTGAAGCTCATCTGGTAACTTAAATGAAACAACTTAAATGCTCAACTCACCTCGTTAACTGTTAAAATCTGAGTGACATAGAACTGCCAAATTCCACTGTTTAAATAAAAATATCAATTTATTTTTTAACTCTGAAAGTGAATATTTTACATCAACTATTCACAACTCTGAGACCCCCAATCTCTTAACCGCCTATTACCACACTCCAACTCTATAGCAATATACTAGTTCAATAAGACACTTATTAAAATGACATCATTTACTTTCAAAAACACTCAACAGCTGTTATTTTCGGCGTTTTCTTTCAGCTGTGGATCTCCCTGCGTTATCTTCTTCCTTTTTACTGTGATTATGTTTCATTTGTAAAGGTACCTTTGATAGAGATTGTTTTCCAACTTCTTGGATCTGTGTTTATGGCATTTGCTCAATTTGTAAATTTCAAAATGCATGCATTCTTAATATCCACAGCATCAGATCTTTTATCTAAAACCGATTAATACAAACTTTATTTGGTTTTAGTGTCCTGGGGCATAAGTGAAACTAATTGGTAAAATTCGAATTGTTCTTGAAAGAGCAACCATCTCAGGGATCTAATTCACAGCCAAATGTGACATATTTTCCGTTATCCTTGACACTCTGGGTCTGCCATCCTCTCATATACACAGGTGCTTGTAAGCTCGCAGTTCAGAACAGTATTCACTCTCTCTTAAAGGTACAGTGCACACTTTCAACTTCATAACATTAATACCAAGATGTCACTGAAGATAAGCAGAGCATGTCCGGATTTCTCTTGCTCCATGGTTTGACAATATTTCACTCACTGTGTCTGGTGTGTGTCAGGATTTTTGTTGGTCTGTTGACAGCATGTCATTATTCAACTTCCTCAATGGGAATATAGCAGTATTTCACTTGCTCACACTCGTGTGTGTGTGCGGGGCAGGATTTCAGTTGTTTCTTGGGGACTGCCACACTATGAAAATCTCAATGTTTGTAAATGGCACAAAACCTGGAAGAACTCTGAAGTCTATGGAGGACAGTGTGGAACTCTGACAGTACAATCACACGGTGGTGTCGTTTTCAGCCAGATGTGGATCAATGCAAAGCAATGTGAGGTGATGCACTTTGGTAGGAATGACAATGCAAGACAATATAAACCAGGCTGTGCTGTTATAAACAGGGTGCTGGAGGAGAGAGCGCTGAGTATATATGAGCACAGATTATTGAAGATATCAGGTGGGGAGAGCAGTAACTGCCACAGATTAGTTTCAGTATCTGAGCTGTTTACAGGGGGAGACGTAGGAGGGAGTCTCCGTGCTCCCTACCTGGGAGGTGGTGGTGACAATGTGTTGTGAACCCACCCTCCTGCCCACCGAGACCGTGGGGATTCCATTTGTACCAGCTCGACACAAAAGGGAGATGGCATCAGGGCCACGATTTCTAAGTTATGCCGGGGGGGGGGGGCGGGGGGGGGGTGCGGACCGGAGCTGCCAGTGGGTTTTAAGTGAGAATTCCCCTTCACTGAACATTGCTCCTTACTCGGTCAGTGGGACGTGGATGTTTCAGAATTTTCACACGAGGCGTCCAGGTCCTCTGCGGCTCGTACCAGGTTCCTTTCCACACGGCAGGACAAGGGGGGAGGGAACGGAAATCGGGCACTCCACCACCCGGCTTGGCCCTTTCTGTCCTATTCCAGGCTGTTTCTTCTGGAATGGGAAAAGGGGAGGGAGGGAGGTGGGGGTGGGTGGCCCTGCTGTTCGTGCCAGTGAGGGTGGGGGACGGGGTCATGCTGAGGGGTCCGGAGGGAGTCAGTCCACAGTGTTGTATACAGGCAGTGTTATTAGTGTAGGGGGGTAAAGTGGAGGGAGAGAGGGAGGGAGGGGGAGGGAGAGAGACAGAGACAGGGAGAGAGACAGAGACAGAGATAGAGACAGAAGGTGCTGCATGCAGTGGTGAGAGTGGTGGAGCAGGAACCTAGTTCGGGGGTTGGTGCTATAACAGATATACAGTGAGTGTGAGGGAGCAGAGAGAATACAGTGACCCTTATCCTGACAGAGTGGGGATGGTTATTGATGCTTGTCCTGTATTGCTGGACATTTCCTCAAACCGCAGATACTGCACTGAGCTGGGTGGTGAACTCAGACCATGCTCAGTGCGTCTGGTGGTGCAGCCCCCTCTGGGAAGAGAATGGTCCCCCTCTGTACTAGTCCATCCACCAGGACCTCCGTGCCCCTGTTGACAAACCGTGGTGTAATTGCCCCTTCTCTGCCACACTTGGGGTAAACTGTGCAGGGCAGCTCAAAACGGAAAAAGCTCCACCGTGTAACCATTGTCCTTTTAAAGTTGGCCCCACTGTCATGGATCACAGAATGTCCAGGGTCACCCGGGCAATGGTGTGTACCTCCAGCCATGATGGGTGGGAGAATCGGGCTGGTATTGAGAATGACAGGGACACCAGGGGGTGAGGTGGGTAGTTATTGAGGTGAGTTCGATAAGACAGCACCAGAAAACAAGCTCGACCTCGTACAGACAATCCCTCTGTCACACTCACTGAAAATGTCACTGAGATCAATTATTGTTAGATTCAGCCCAGTGAATCATAGATTCTGTTGAAACTAATTCCAGTTACAAAGATGCAGAACAAATGCTCATCTGACTTCACACCAAAATCCATTTTTCTCATCTTTCCTGGGAAGACTGGATCATTTTACAGGATGTTATCCAAGTGTCTACATTTCAGCATTCTGAAACCTGGGAATACATCCTTTCATGACACTGTCTGTCAGTCTCCCCCTCTCTGTCTATTTCCCAAACACCTCCCATGTGGTGATATTTAAACTGATTCCCTCACCATCTCTCGATGGCAGTGATGTTCACACCCACAGCACCCCCTTGTCATGGCACAATGTAGTTATGGAGCTGAAAATGGATGGGAGCTGCACATCCTGTCACTTCCAGCATGGGCTGCTAGTTTCCCCACACTGGGCAGTGATCTAATACAGTGTAACTGAGCAATGCACTGGGATGATGTACACAGTCCTACTTGCTGGGAGGGCAATTATTCCTGGGTTATAGATCAATGCACCGCGGTGGTGTACACAGTCCTACATGCTGGGAGGGTAATTGCTCCTGGTTTACAGATCAATGCACTGGGATGGTGTACACAGTCCTACAAGCTGGGAGGGTAACTGCTCCTGGTTTACAGATCAATGCACTGGGTTGGTTTACATAGTCCTACATGCTGGGAGGGTAACTGCTCCTGGTTTACAGATCAATTTACTGGGATGGTGTACACAGTCCTACAAGCTGGGAGGGTAACTGCTCCTGGTTTACAGATCAATGCACTGGGATAGTATACACATTCCTACATGCTGGGAGGGTAAATGCTCCTGGTTTACAGATCAATGTAGGGGGCGTTGTACACAGTCCTACATGCTGGGAGGGTAACTGCTCCTGGTTTACAAATCAATGCACTGGCGTGGTGTATATAACCCTACATTGGGGAGGGTAACTGCTCCTGGTTTACAAATCAATGCACTGGGATGGTGTACACATTCCTACATGCTGGGAGGGTAACTGCTCCTGGTTTACAAATCAATGCACTGGCGTGGTGTATATAACCCTACATTGGGGAGGGTAACTGCTCCTGGTTTACAGATCAATTCACAGGTGATCACTGCATAGATCGCTGTGCTGGTCAGTCATTCTGGTTGAGGTTTATAGATAATACCATGATGTGGTTTGTGTAGATCGTTAGGCTGGATGGATATTTGTTTCAGGTTCACGCATTAGTGTCCTGCTGTGGTCTGCACAGATCCCTGTGCTGGACAGATATCTCGTCCGTGTTTACAGATCAATACATTGCCGTGGTCTGCACAGTGTTCCACTCTGGACAGATCGCTGGATTGTATTGACCAGTGTAATGGATGAACCTGGACAGATTGCTGGGATGTACTGAGCAGTACACTGGCCTGGTCTACACAGTGTTCCACAGTGAACAGATATCTCCTCTGGGTGTATGGTGTCTGGGCTGGTTCTGTGAGGTGGATTGAGAATGTGGTATATCTAACCATTTCAGCTGATCTTGCAATGCCTTTCGTTCCCATTCCTGTGATTGGACCCTCCATCTCTCCCCCCATTAATGTTACGGTATGTCCAGGCACAGTCCATCATGTTGGTGGGGTGGGTAGGGGAGAAATGTGATGGACAGGTCAAGGGGTTCCCCGGAACGTTTTGTCCTCGACATTCTATAACAGCCGTTGCCCGGAACATTCTGTCTCTGTCATTTTACAACTGCCATTCCCCGGAACGTTCGCTCTTGGACATTCTATAACTGACATTTCCCCGGAACGTTTTGTCCCCGACATTCTATAACTGTCATTCCCTGGAACGTTCAGTACCTGACATTCTATAACTGACATTCCCCGGAACGTTCTGTCCCTGACATTGTTTGTGAACGGCCTGACGTCAGTGAATTCAACAAATGACAAGATCCCGAGGGAAGAGATCCCGTTCCAGGGAGAAGGAGACACTGTTCCGAAGGCCCCTCAGGCAGTTAAAGGGAGGAATAAGTTTTCCCTGCGTTTACATTTTTTCCCGACACAGGACGACCACAATTTAGACCAAAATACAGAAATTCCCAAACTCCGTATGTCTTCAGGAAACTCGGAGAGAATCCTTCAGGACAGGAAAGTTCCCACCCTCCATATTAGGAACTGTTAAAGAGTGACCTGTGTCTGCTCTCGAGTGATCAAGAGTGTGGGAATGTTCTAGAAACCATCTGTCCTGATGGATGTGTCTCTGTGTGTTTGGGGAGGGAGGGTTTCTTGTAGTTTATGTCACATTTTTTGTCAGTAACTCCGACCTTTTCATTTGTTATTCCAACTGCAATTATTTTAATAAATCACTGAAGACAGGGACACATTTGAAAATCTCACCAGGTCCCCGATCAAACGGGTCCCTTTGCCTCCAGGCTGTTGGATAATGGGTTTGTTTTTCTTCCTCACAGTTAACGTAATGACCATCTACGTCCTGCTTTATAAAGATTGTGGATTGTCTCCATGTGTCAGACGTTACCTGGGGGCCATGGCTGTGGCAGATCTCCTGGTCATTATCCTCGACCTGATAAAAAGACACATTCCCATTGTTTATCGGGAACAGTTTTATTTCCTGTACTCCTTCCCCGTGTGTAATATCCACGCCGTCCTGCTTTATGCAGTCACTGACTGCTCTGTCTGGTTCACCGTCACTTTCACCTTTGATCGGTTTGTGGCCATTTGTTGCCAGAAGCTGAAAAGTAAATTTTGCAGTGAGAAAACAGCGGCTGTGGTTCTGGGAGCAGTGACTGTGCTGAGCTGTTTGAAGAACATTTCCTGGTATTTTATGCTCACAGCTCGGTATCGGCTAGGGAACCGCCCCTGGTTTTGTTATGTAACAGGCGCTGTTCTATACTCCATTGTCTGGGGCACAATCGAGCTCCTCCACCACATTCTAACCCCGGGTGTCCCGTTTCTCCTGATTCTGCTGCTCAATGTTATCACCATCAGACACATTTTAGTGACCAGCAGGGCCCGCAGGAGACTCCGCGCTCACACCAATGGGGACGCTCAGTCTGACACTGAAATGAGAAACCGAAAAAACTCCCTCATTTTACTGTTTGTGATCTCGGCCAATATCATCCTGTTATGGTCAACGTTCATGCTGTACTCTATATGGGCCCGGATGTATTGGCTTGGTCATTTCTCTGTGTATCTCCATGACTTTGTGCGGGAATTGGGCTTCATGCTGCAGCTCCTCAGTTGGTGCACAAACACCGCGATTTATGCCGTGACCCAGACTAAGTTCAGGCAGCAGCTGAAGAATGTGCTGAAATATCCCTTCACCCAAATCCATACATCAATCAAATTCCCTCATTAATCAATCCATCTGGAGTTTTCTGAATTCAGTTCAGTGTTTCAGCGATGGAGCAGCCTGTCGCTATGGTAACAGACTGAGGGTAGCGTTGGTTTGTCCATCCTTATCCCACACGGGGGTTGCAGGGACACATTTCAATGTTTCTTACAACTCAGGGGCCAGTGAGAAAAGGCACTATCCCACTGACTGTATCCATCACTTCCATTTGTAAACAATAAAAATGTTGATTAAAGCGTGCCGAGCAGCAGAGTGACCGATGTTGTTGTGTGTCTTTGTGTTGGAGTAGCTGAGCTGGAGAGAGACAGTGTCAGCCCAGAGTCCTGGTCCTCAGGGAAGTGGAGAGCACCGCGCCCTGAGCTCACGAGCCGTGTTTAACTCCCTCTGTCTTTACTTTCACCTCTGGGTCTCCCACTCCAACTTGGTTCTCAGCAGTATTCACCTTGCTCCCTTTGTCCCTCTCCCTCCATATATCCCTCCCACTCTCACACTGCACTGCTATTTCTCTCTCCTTTTCCCATTTACACACTCAATTCCACTGTTGTTGCCTTCCCCAATCTAATTCACTCTCTCTCCATCTTGCGATCATAACCTCCCAATGTTACTGTCTTCCTGGAATCCTTCAGTGCTGGGGGAACAGAAGAGGGTTGTCGATCTTCAGGCCAATGTTAGGGAACAGAGATTGGGACAGCATATCAGGCCATTGCCAGGGCAACAGTATGGAGCGTGGGCCAAACGACATTGCTCGGGGACATAGTGGGTGTGAGAACATGAGCTGTTACTCGGGGGTAACAGGTGGAGTGGCACCATAGGCTGTGGATGAGACTGGTACAACAGGATATTACAAACAAAACACATTGTGTGGGACATACTGTCTGTTACTCAGGGAATAGAATGGAGTTGGGTTAACGGCCATTTAGAGGGGATCAACTGGGTCGGTGTTCACAGGCAGGACCTCAGTTTAAGGTGAGTGAGGAGTGTGATGGTGGGAGACTGCGTGGGTGTGTGAGTGTGATTCTGGAGGAGTGTGCGAGGGAGTGAGTGTGATGGTGGGGGAATGTGTGGGAGAGTGGTGGATTATGTGGGGGTGAGCTTGAAGGTGAGGGTGGTGTGGTGCAGTGTGTGGGGTTGAGCGTGGTGGTGGGGATTGAGTGGGGCAGTGTGTCTGATGGTGGTGGAGTGTATGGTGGTGAGCGTGACGGTGAGGGTGCTGTGGAGCAGTGTGTGAGGGTGATGGAGTGTGTGTGTTAGAGCATGACGGTGAGGATCGTGTGGGGCAGTGTGTGTCATGGTGGTGAAGTGTGTGGGGGTGAGTGTGATGGTGGGGGTGATGTGGGGCAGTGTGTGTGAGGGTGCCGGAGTGTGTGGGGGTGAGCGTGATGGTGGGTGTGGTATGGGGCAGTGTGTGTGATGGTGTTGGAGTGTGTGGGGGTGAGCATGACGGTGGAAGTCGTGTGGGGCCGTGTGTGATGTAGTGATTGTGAGGGGTTCAGGGTGTTGCTGATGGAGTGAGTGTGAGGAGTCAGTGTGACGGTGATGGAGTGAGTGCGAGGGGGTCAGGGTGATGGTGATGGAGTGAGTGTGAGAAGGTCAGAGCGACGGTGATGGAGTTAGTGTGGGATTGTCAGTGTGATGGTGATGGAGGAAGTGTGAGTGGGTCAGGGCTGTGGGGATGGAGTGAGTGTAGGGAGATGAGTGAGATGGTGATGGAGTAAGTTTCAGGAGGTCATGGTGAGGATGACGGTGTGACTGTGAAGGGGTTAGGTTGATGGTGATCGAGTGAGTATGAGACGGTCTGGGTGACGGTGAGGGAGTGTGTGTGAGGGGGTCAAGGTGACGGTGAGGGAGTGTGTGTGAGGGGTTCAGGGTGACGTTGATGGAGTGAGTCTGAGACGGTCAGGGTGATGGTGATGGAGTGATAGTGAGGGGGTCAGTGTGACAGTGATGGAGGGAGGGCGAGGGGGCCAGTGTGACAGTGATGGAGGGAGGGCGAGGGGGTCAGGGTGACAGTGATAGAGTGGGTGTGAGAGGGTCAGTGTGACCGTGATGAAGTGAGTGTGAGGGGAAAACTGTGACGGTGATGCAGTAAGTGAGAAGGGGTCAGTGTGACTGTGATCACGTGAGTGTGCGGTGGGCAGGTTGAAGGTGATGGTATGAGTGTGAGGGGTTCATGGTGACAGTGATGCAGCGAGTGTGAGGGGGTCAGTGTGACGGAGATGGAGTGAGTGTGAGGGTTTTAGGGTGACGGTGATAGATTGAGGCTGAGGGTATCAGGGTAACGGTGAAGGAGTGAGTGTGAGGGGGTCAGGGTGACAGTGATGGAGTGAGAATGAGAGGGTCAGTGTGACGGTGATGGAGGGAGTGTGAGTGTGTCAGGGTGACAGTGATAGAGTGCTTGTGAGGGCGTAAGTGTGACTGATCGCTTGAGTGTCAGGGGTGTCAGGGTGATGGTGATGCAGTGAGTGTGAGGGGGACAGGGTGATGGTGATGGCGTGAGTTTGAGGGGGTCAGTGTGATTGTGATGAAATGAGTGTGAGGTGTTCAGGGTGACAGAGATGGAGTGTAAGTGAAGGGGTCAGTGTTTTGGTGATGGAGTGAGTGTGAGGGGGTCAGGGTGACGGTGATGGAGTGAGTGTGAGAGGGACAGGGTGACGGTGTTGGAGTGAGTGTAAACGGGTCAGGGTGAGGATGATGGAGTGAGTATGAGGGGGACAGGGTGATGGTGATGGACTGAGTGAGAGGGGATGAGTGTGAGGTTGATGGAGTGAGTGTGTGGGGGTCAGGTGACGATGATGGAGTGAGTGTGAGGGAGTCAGGGTTATGGTGATAGTGTGATTGTGATAGTGTCAGGGTGACAGTGCCAGAGTGAGTGTGTGGGGATGCGTGTGACGTTGATGGAGTGAGGGTGAGGGGATCAGTGTGACGGTGCTGGAGCGAGTGTGAGAGGATCAATCAGTATGATGGTGATGGAGCGAGTGTGAGGGGAAAAGGATGATGGTGATGATGTAAGTGTGAGAGGGTCTGGGTGACAGTGATGGAGTGAGTGTGAGGGGGTCAGTTTGACGGTGATTGAGAGAGTGTGAGGAGATCAGTGTGAAGGTGAAGAAGTGAGTGTGAGGGGGTCAGGGTAACAGTGATGGAGCGAGTGTGAGGGGGTCAGAGTGATGGTAATGGAGTGAGAGTGAGGGGGTCAGTGTGAAAGTGATGGAGTGAGTGTGAGGGCGTCAGGGTGATTTTGATCAAGTGAGTGTGAGGGTATCAGAGTGACGATGAAGGAGTGAGTGTGAGGGGGTCACTGTGACGGTGTTGGAGTGAGAGTGAGGGGGTCAGGGTGACATTGATGGAGTGAGTGAGAGGGGATCAGTGTTAGAGTGAGTGATGGAGTGAGTGTGAGGGGGTCAAAGGGGTGGAGATGGAGTTTGTGTGAGGGTGTCAGGGAGATGGAGTGAGATTGAGGGAATGAGTGTGATGGTGATGGAGTGAGGGTGAGCGGATCAGGGTGACGGTGAATGAGTAAGTATGAGGGGGTCAGTGTGACAGTGATGGAGTGAGTGTGACGGGGTCAGTGTGACAATGATGGAGTGAGTGTGAGGGGGTCAGGGTGACCGTGATGGAATGGGTGTGAGCGGATCAGTGTGACTGTGATGGAGTGAGTGTGAGGGGATTACTTGACGTTGATGGAGTAAGTGTGAAGAGGTCAGTGTCATTGTGATCGTGTGAGTGTGAGGGTGTCAGGCTGACGTTGATGGAGTGAGTGTGAGGGGCTCAGGGTGACTGAGATGGAGTGAGTGTGACCTTAGCAGGGTGACAGTGATGGAGTGAGTGTGAGGGATCAGTGCGAAGTTGATGGAGTGAGTGCGAGAGTGTTAGGATGACGATGATGCACTGAGTGTGAGAGTGTCATGGTGACAGTGATGGAGTGAGTGCGAATGGGTTAGTGTGACAGTGATGGAGTGGGTTTGAGGGGGTCATGGTGACAGGAGATGTAGTGAGTGTGAGGTGATCAGGATGTTGGTGATGGCTTGAGTGTGAGTGGGTCATGGTGACAGTGATTGAGTGAGTGTGAGGGGTAAGGGTGATGGTGATGGAGTGAGTGTGAGGGTGTCAGGGTGACGGTAATGGAGTGAGTGTGAGGGGATCAGTGTGATGGTGATAGAGTGAGTGTGAGGGGGTCAGGGTGACGCTGATGGAGTAAGTGTGAGGGTGTCAGGGTGACGGTAATGGAGTGAGTGTGACGGGTCAGGGTGACGGTGATGGAGTGAGTGTGGGGGTGTCAGGGTGACGGTGATGGAGTGAGTGTGAGGGGGTCATGGTGACGGGTGATGGAGTGAGTGTGAGGGGATCAGTGTGAAGGTGATGGAGTGAGTGTGAGTAGTAAGGGTGATGGTGATGGAGTGAGTGTGAGAGTGTCAGGGTGACCGTGATAGAGTGAGTGCGAATGAGTCAGTGTGACAGTGATGGAGTGAGTTTGAGGGGGTCATGGTGATGGGTAATGGAGTGAGTGTGAGGGGATCAGTGTAAAGATGATGGAGTGAGTGTGAGGAGATCATGGTGACTGTGACGGAGTGAGTGTGAATGGGTCAGTGTGACAGTGATGTAGTGTGTGTGAGGGGGTCAGTGTGACAGTGATGGAGTGAGTTTGAGGGGGTCATGGTGATGGGTAATGGAGTGAGTGTGAGGGGATCAGTGTAAAGATGATGGAGTGAGTGTGAGGAGATCATGGTGACTGTGACGGAGTGAGTGTGAATGGGTCAGTGTGACAGTGATGTAGTGTGTGTGAGGGGGTCAGGGTGACAGTGATGGAGTGAGTGTGAGGGGGCTTTGGTGACGGGTGTTGGAGTGAGTGTGAGGGAATCAGTGCAAAGGTGATGGAGTGAGTGTGAGGAGGTCAGGGTGATGGAGATGGAGTGAGTGTGAGGGGGTCATGGTGACGATGATGTTTTGAGTGTGAGATTGTCAGTGTGACAGTAATGGATTGAGTTTGCGGGAGTCAGGGTGACAGTGATGGAGTGAGTGTGAGGGGGTCAGGGTGACTGTGATGGAGTGAGTGTGAATGGGTCAGTGTGACAGTGAATTAGTGTGTGTGAGGGGGTCAGGGTGACAGTGATGGAGTGAGTGTGAAGGGGTCAGTGTGAGGGTGATGGAGTGAGTGTGAGGGGTTCAGTGAGATGGAGATAGAGTGAGTGTGAAAGGGTCAAGGTGACCGTGATGCTGTGACTGTGAGTGGATAAGTGTGACTGTAATTGAGTGACTTTGAGGGGATCAGGGTGACTTTGATGGAGTGAGTGTGAGGGGTTCAGTGTCACAGTGATGGAGTGAGTGTGAGGGAATCAGGGTGATGGTGACTGAGTGAGTGTGAAGGTGTCAGGGAGACAGTGATGGAGTAAGTGAGGGATTCATGGTGACGGCGACCGAGATGGTGTGAGGGGTTCAGTGTAACTGTAATCCCGTGAGTGTGAGGGGGTCAGGGAGACAGTGATAGAGTGAGTGTGTGGGGATCAGTGTAACAATGATGTAATGAGTGTGCGGGTGTCAGTCTGACAGTGTTGGAGCGAGTGTGATTGTCAGGGTGAGGGTGATAGAGTGAGTGTGAGGGCGTCATGATGACGGTGATCGAGTGAGTGTGCCGGCTCAGGATGACAGTAATGTAGTGTGTGTGAAGTGTTCAGTGTGACGGTGATGGAGTGAGTGTGGTGGGGGGGGGTCAATGTGACAGTGATGTATTGCATCTGAGGGGGTCAGTGTGAGGGTGTCACTGTGACGCTGATGGCGTGAGTGTGAAGGTGTCAGGATGACGGTGATGGAGTGAGTGTGAGGGGGTTCAGGGTGATGGAGATGGAGTGAATTTGAATGGGTCAGGGTGACGGTGCTGGAGTGAGTGTGAGGGGATCAGGGTGAAGGTGATGGAGTGAGTGTGAGGAGATCTGTGTCACGGAGATCGAGTGAGTGTGAGGGAATCAGGGTGATGCTGACCGAGTGAGTGTGAGGGGGTCATTGTGACTGTGATCGCGTGAATGTGAGGGGGTCAGCGGGACGGGGATGGAGCGAGTGTGAGGGGGTCAGGGTGACGGTGATCGATTGAGAGTGAGTGTGTGAGGGTGAGGATGATGAAGTGAGTGTGAGGGGTTAAGCATGATGGTGATGGAGTGAGTGTGTCGGGATCAGGGTGACGGTGATTGAGTGAGTGTGAGTGGGTCAGTTTGATGAAGATGGAGTGAGTGTGAGGGGGTCAGAATGATGGTGACAGAGTGGGTTTAATGGGGTCAAGTTGACGTTGATGGAGTGAGTGTGAGGGGGTCAGTGTGACTGTGATAGAGTGAGTGTGAGGGGGACAGGGTGACGGTGACGGAGTGAGTGTGAATGGGTAAGGGTGACAGTGATGGAGTGAGTGTGAGGGGGTCAGTGTGACAGTGATGGAGTGAGTGTGAGGGGGCAGGGCGATAGTGGCGGAGTGAGTGTGATGGGGTCCGGGTGATGGTCATGGAGTGAGTGTGAGAGGTTCAGGGGGACCGTGATGATGTGAGTGTGAGGGGATAAGTGTGATGGTAATGAAGTGACTGTCAGGGGATCAGGGTGAAGGTGATGGAGTGAGTGTGAGGAGATCAGTGTCATGGAGATCGAATGAGTGTGAAGGAATCAGGGTGACGGTGACCGAGTGAGTGTGAGGGGGTCAGGGAGACGGTGATGGAGTGAGTGTGAGGGAATCAGGGTGACGTTAACCGAGTGAGTGTGAGGGGGGTCATAGTGACTGTGATTGCGTGAATGTGAGGGGCTGAGCGGGACAGGGATGGAGTGAGTGTGAGGGGGTCACGGTGACCGTGATGGAGCGAGTGTGAAGGGGTCAGTATGACTGTGATGGAGTGAGTGTGAGGGAGTCTGGGTGACTGTGATGGAGTGAGTATGAAGGGGTCAGTGTGGCTGTGATGGAGTGAGTGTGAGGGGTTCAGCATGACGGTGATGGAGTGTGTGTGAGTAGATCAGGATGACGGTAATGATGTGAATGTGAGGGGGTCACGGTGATGGTGATGGAGTGTGTGTGAGGGGGTCAGTGTGACAGAGATGGAGTGAGCGTGAGGTGGTCAGGGTGACAGTGGTGGATTGAGTGTGCGGGGGTCAGTGTGACAGTGATGGAGTGAATGTGAGGGGGTCATGGTGATGATGATGGAGTGTGTGTGAGGTGGTCAGTGTGAGGGTGATGGATTGAGTGTGAGGGGATGAGTGTGATGGTGAGGGAGTCAGTGTGAGTGGTTCAGGGTGACGGTGACGGAGTTAGTGTGAGGGGATCACGGTGATGATGATAGGGTGAGTATGAGGGGGTCATGGTGACGGTGATGAAGTGAGAGTGAGGGGGTCAGGGTGATGGTGAAGGAGTGAGAGTGAGGGTGTCAGGGTGACGATGATGGAATGAGTGTGTGACGGTAAGGGTGAAGGTGATGGAGTGAGTGTGAAGGGGTCAGTGTGACAGAGAAGGAGTGAGTGTGAGGTTGACTGGTTGATGGTTGTAGAGTGAGTGGGAGGGGGTCAGTGTGATGCTGCTGGAATGAGTGTGAGAGGGTCACTGTGACGGTGATGGAGTGAGTGTGAAGGGATCAGCGTGATGGTGATGGAGTGAGTGTGTGGGGGTCAGGGTGACGGTGATAGAGTGAGTGTGAGATTGTCAGTGTGACAGTGATGGAGTGAGTGTGAGGGGATTCAGGGTGACAGTGATGGAATGAATGTGAGGGGCGTCAGGGCGGTGGGGATGGAGTGGGTGTGGGGGGATGAGTGTGACTGTGATGGAGTGAGTGTGAGGAGGTCAGGGTGACTGTGATTGAGTGAGTGTGAGGGGGTTGGTGTGACAGTGATGGAGTGAGTATGAGATGGGACAGGGTGAGGATGATGGAATGAGTGTGAGGTGGTCACGGTGACGGTGCTGAATTGAGTGTGTGGGGGGTCAGGGTGATGGTGACGGAGTGAGTGGGAGGGGGTCGGTGTGATGGTGATGGAGTGAGTGTGAAGTCGTCAATGTGATGGTGATGGAGTGAGTGAGAGTTGGTCAGCGTGATGGTGATGGATTGAGTGCGACGTTGTAAGTGTGATGCTGCTGGAGTGAGCGTGAGAGTGTCACTGTGAGAGTGATGGAGTGAGTGTGAAGGGGTCAGTATGACTGTGATGGAGTGAGTGTGAGGGGTTCAGCATGACGGTGATGGACTGTGTGTGAGTAGATCAGGATGACGGTAATGATGTGAATGTGAGGGGGTCACGGTGATGGTGATGGAGTGTGTGTGAGGGGGTCAGTGTGACAGAGATGGAGTGAGTGTGAGGTGGTCAGGGTGACAGTGGTGGATTGAGTGTGCGGGGGTCAGTGTGACAGTGATGGAGTGAATGTGAGGGGGTCAGGGTGTCAGTGATGGAGAGAGTCTGAGATGGTGAGGGTGATGGTGATGAGTGAGAGTGAGTGTGTCAGGGTGATGATGATGGAGTGAGTGTGTGGTGGTAAGGGTGAAGGTGATGGAGTGAGTGTGAAGGGGTCAGTGTGACGGTGATGGAGTGATTGTGAGGGGGTCAGTGTGATGCTGCTGGAGTGTGTGTGAGAGGGTCACTGTGACTGTGATGGAGTGAGTGTGAGGTTGTCAGGGTGACGGTGATGGAGTGAATGTGAGAAGATCAGGATGATGGTGATATAGTGAGTATGAGGGGTTCAGCGTGACAGTGATGGAGTGAGTGTGAGTTGGTCAGAGTGACGGTGGTGGATTGAAGGTGAGGTTGTCAGGGTGACGGTGACGGAGTGATTGTGAGTAGATCAGGATGACGGTGATGAGTGAGAGTGAGGTTGTCAGGGTGACGGTGATGGAGTGAGAGTGAGGGTGTCAGGGTGACGATGATGGAGTGAGTGTGTGGTAGTAAGGGTGAAGGTAATGGAGTGAGTGTGAATGGGTCAGTGTGACAGTGAAGCAGTGAGTGTGAGGTTGACCGGTTGACGGTTGTGGAGTGAGTGCGAGGGGATTAGTCTGACGGTGATGGAGTGAGTGTGAGAGGGTCAGTGTGACGGTGATTTAGTGAGTGTGAGCGGGCCAGGGTGACGTTGATGGAGTGAGTGTGAGGTGGTCAGGGTGACGGTGATGGAGTGCGTGTGAGGGGCTCAGAATGATGGTAATGAAGTGAGTGTGAGTGGGTCAGCGTGACAGTGATGGAGTGAGTGTGAGTTGGTCTGGGGTGACGGTGATGGATTGAATGTGAGGTTATCAGGGTGATGGTGACGGAGTGATTGTGAGTAGATCAGGATGACAATGATGGAGTGAATGTGAGGGAGTCAGTGTGACAGCGATGGAGTGAATGTGAGTGGGTCAGGGTGACAGTGATGGAGAGAGTCTGAGATGGTGAGGGTGATGGTGATGAGTGAGAGTGAGGGTGTCAGGGTGACGGTGATGGAGTGAGAGTGAGGGTGTCAGGGTGATGATGATGGAATGAATGTCTGGAGGTAAGGATGAAGGTGATGGAGTGACTGTGAAGGAGTCAGTGTGACAGTGAAGGAGTGAGTGTGAGGTTGACTGGTTGACGGTTGTGGAGTGAGTGTGAGGGGATTAGTCTGACAGTGATGGAGTGATTAGGAGAGGGTCAGTGTGACGGTGATTTAGTGAGTGTGAGCGGGCCAGGGTGACGTTGATGGAGTGAGTGTGAGGTGGTCAGGGTGACGGTGATGGAGTGCGTGTGAGGGGCTCAGAATGATGGTAATGAAGTGGGTGTGAGAGGGTCAGGGTGACGGCATTTGAGTCACTGTGATTGAGTCACTGCGAGGGTGATGGAGTGAGTGTGTGTGGGCCAGTGTGATGGTAACGGAGTGATTGTGTTGGGGCCAGTGTGACAGTGATGGAGTGAGTGTGAACGGGTCAAGGTGACAGTGATGTAGTGCATCTGAGGGGGTCAGTGTGAGTGTGATGGAGTGAGTGTGAGGGGGTCAGGGAGACAGTGATGGAGTGACTGTGAGTGGGTCAGGTTGACGGTGATGGAGCGAGTGTGAGGGGGACAGGGTGACGGTGACGGAGTGAGTGTGTGGGGGTCAGGGTGATGGTGATGGAGTGAATGTGAGGGAGTCAAGGTGATTATGATGGAGTGAGTGTGAGGGGTCAGGGTGAGGGTGATGGAGTGCATGTGAGGGGGTCAGAGTGATGGTGATGGAGTGTGAGGGGGTAGGGTGAGGGTGGTGTAGTGAGTGTGAATGAGTCAGGGTGACAGTGATGGAGTGAGTGTGAGGGGGTCAGTGTGATGGTGATGTAGTGAGTGTGAGGGGGTCAGGGTGGCAGTGATGGGATGATTGTGAGAGGTTAAGGGTGACGATGATGGAGTGAGTGTGAGTGGATCAGGGAGATGGTGATGGAGTGAGTGTGAGGGGTTCACGGTGACATTGAGGGAGTGAGTGTGAGTGGATCAGTGTGAGAGTGATGGAGTGAGTCTGAGGGGAGTGGGTGACGATGATGGAGTGAGTGTGAGGGGACAGGGTGACAATGATGGAGTGAGTGTGAAGGGATCAGTGTGAGCCTGAAAGACTGAGTGTGCGGGGGTCAGGGTGATATTGATGGAGTGCGTGTGAGGGGAGCAGTGTGAGAGTGATGGAGTGAGTGTGAGGGGTCTCGGTGACGATGATGGAGTGAGTGTGAGGGGATCAGGAAGGTGGTGATGGAGTGAGTGTGAGTGTGTCAGGGTGATAGTGAAGGAGTGAATGTGAGGAGGTCTGGGTGACAGTGGTGGAGTGAGTGTGAGAGGTTCAGGGTGACATTGTTGGAGTGAGTGTGGGGGATCAGAGTGAGAGTGATGGAGTGAGTGTGAGGGGTATGGGTGACGGTGATGCAGTGTGTGAAAGGGTGTAAGGGTGACAGTGATGGAATGAGTGTGAGGGGGACAGGGTGAGTGTAATGGAGTGAGTGTGATGAGATCACTGTGACAGTGCTGGAGTGAGTGTGAACGGGGTCAGTGTGACTGTGATGGTGTGAGTGTGAGGTTTTCAGGGTGACGGTGATGGAGTGAGAGACGGTGACTGGAGGCTCCCAAGCACTGAGGATTTCACCTAGACAGAGGATGAAACACCTGCAACACAAATTCCCAGCTCGGCGAACAAAACCACAACAACAAGCACCTGAGCTACAAATCTTCTCCCAAACCTATCACCCTCACCCTTAGACCCTCACACACATTCCCTCAAAGGTACCCAGACCTCTCACACACAATCCATGACTCTCACACTGATCCGTTCACACTCACTCCATCACTGTCCCCTCACACTCCCTCCATCAACGTCACACTGAACCCCTCACACTCACTCCATCACCGTAACCCTGACACAATTACACTCACTCCATCACCATCACCCAGACCCCTCACACTCACTCCATCACTTTCACACTGATCCACTCACACTCACTCCATCAATGTCACCCTGACCCCTTCACACTCACTCCCTCACCGTGACAGTGACCCTCTCATACTCACTCCAGTAGCATCACACTGACCCCCTCACACTCACTCCACAATCGTTAACTGGTCAACCTCCCACTCACACCATCACCATCCCCCTGAACCCTTCACATTCACTCCATCACCTTCACCCTTACCGCCACACACTCATACCATCATCGCCACCCTGACACCCTCACTCTCACACTCCATCACCGTCACCCTGACACCCTCACTCCCACTCATCACTGTCACCCTCACCATCTCAGACTCTCTCCATCACTGTCACCCTGATCACCTCACATTCACTCCATCACTGTCACACTGACAACCTCACACTCACTCCATCACTGTCACACTGACCCATCACACTCACTCCATCACAGTCACCCTGACCGCCTCACACTCACTGCTTCACCGTTACCCTGAACCCCTCACAGTCACTCCATCAACTTCACACTGACCACCTCATACTCACTCTATCACCCTCACCATGACTCCCTCACACTCATTCGTTCACTGTCAGACTGACCCCCTCACACTCACTCCTTCACAGTCACCCTGAACCCTTTACTCTCGCTCCATCACCATCACACTGACCCTCTCACACACACTCCATCACCGTCACAGTGATCCCCTCACACTCACTCTATCACCTTCACCCTTACACCATCACACACATTCCATCATAGGCACCCAGATCTCCCACACACACTTCATGACGCTCACACTGATCCCCTCACACTTACCCAGAACTCCTCACATTCACTCCATCACTGTCACCATGACACACCCAAACTCACTCCATCACTATCACCCTGCCCCTCACTCTCACTCCATCACCGTCACAATGATCCCCTCACACTCACTCCATCACTTTCACCTTGACCCCCTGACACGCACTCCAAGACCGTCACCCTAACACCCTCAGTCTCACTCTATCACCGTCACCCTGACCCTCACAGACTCACTCCATCACCGTCACTCTGACACCCTCCCTCTCACTCCATCACTGTCACCCTGATCCCCTCACACTCACTCCATCACCGTCATCCTGAAACCCTCACTCTCACTCCATCACCGTCACTCTGACACCCCCCACACTCACTCCATCACAACTGCCCTGACCCCCTGCACACTCACTCCATCTCCGTTACTGTTACCCCCTCACACTCATTCCATCACCATCATTCTGATCTTCTCACACTCACTCCATCACGGTTGCCCTGACAAACTCACATTCAATCTACCACCATCACCCTGACCAACTCACACTCACTCCATCACCGTTACGCTCAACCCTTCACACTCACTCCATCACTGTTACCCTGACCCACACACACTCACTCGATCACCATCACCCTGACCCTCTCACACTCACTCCTTTATCGTCACCATGACACCCACGCACTCATTCCATCACAGTCACACTGATCCTCTCTCACTCACTCCATCACTGTCAACGTGACCCCCTCACACTCACTCCATCACCGTCACCTTGACCCCCTCAGACTCGCTCCATCACCATCAACCTGACACCCTCACACTCACTCCGTCACAGTCACACTGACTCCTCACACTCACTCCATCACTGTTACACTGATGCCCACACACTCACTCCTTCACCGTCACCCTGATTCCCTCACACTCACTCCATCACCGTCATCCAGAAACCCTCACACTCATGCTATCACAGTCACACTGATCCGTGCACACTCACTCCATCACCATCACTGTGATCCCATCATACTCACTCCATGATCGTCACCTTGACCCACTCACACTCACTCCATCACCATCACCCTGAACCCCTCACACTCACTCCATCACCATCACACTGACCCCCTCACACTCACTGCATCACTGTCACACTGACCCCCTTACACTCACTCCATCACACTCACACTGGCCCCCACACAATCACTCCATCACCCTCAACCTGACTCAATAACACTCACTCCATCACCCTCACCGTGACCCCCTCACACTCACTCCATCTCCGTCACCGTGACCCCCTCACACTCACGCGATTACAGTCACACTGAACCTCTCATACTCACTTGGTCACAATCACCCTGACACTCTCACACTCACTCCATCTCCGTCATCCTGACCCCCTCACATTCACTCCATCACAGTCACCCTGACCACCTCACACTCACTCCATCACAGTCACCCTGGCCCCCTCGCACTCACTTCATCACCATCACCCTGACCCCTTCATACTCACTCCAGCTCCGTCACCCTGGCCCCCTCACACTCACTCCATCACAGTCACCCTGACGAACACACACTCACTCCATTACCGTCACTCTGACCCTCCCACACTCACTCCATCTCCGTTACACTGACCCACTCACAGTGACTATATCACCGTCACTCTGACCCACTCATACTCAATCCATCACCGTCACTCTGACCTTCCCATACTCATGAAATCACCGTCACCCAGACCCTCTCACACTCACTCCATCAAAGTCATCCTGACCACCGCACACTTACTCCATCACAGTCACCCTCGCCCCCTCACACTTACTCCATCACAGTCACACTGACAACCTCACACTCATTCCATCCATGTCACCCTGAACCCCTCACAATCACTCCATCACAGTCACCCTGACCATCTCTCACTCACTCCATCTCCGTCATCTTATCCCCCTCACACTCACTCTATCACTTTCAACCTGACACAATCACAATCAGTCCATCACCATCACCCTGACCCCCTCACAATCACTCCATCACCTTCACCCTGACCCCCCTCACACTCACTCCTTCACAATCACCCTGACCCCCTGGTACTCACTCCATCACCATCACCCTTACCCCCTCACACTCACTCCGTCACGGTCACTCTGACCCTCTCGCAATCACTGCATCTCCTTCACACTGACCCCCTCACACTCACTCCATCACCGTCACCCTGACCCACTCACACTCATGAAATCACCGTCACCCTGACCGTCTCACACTCACTCCATCTCCATCACCCTGACCCCTCATACTCACTCCATCACAGTCACCCTGACCACATCACACCCACTCTATCTACGTCACCCTGGCCTCCTCACACTCACTAAATCAACGACACACAGACCCTCTCACACTTACTCCGTCACCATCACTCTGAACTCCTCACACTCTCTCCATCACCGTCACTCAGACCCTCCCACACTCACTCCATCTCAGTCCCACTGACCCCCTTTCAGTGACTCCATCACCGTCACTCTGACCCCCTCACACTAATTCCATCTCTGTCACACTGACCCCCTCACACTCACACCATCACCACCACCCTGACCCCCTCATACTCACTTCATCATCATCATCCTGACCCCCTCACACTCACTCCATTACCGTCACCCTGAACCCCCACACTCACGCGATCACAGTCACACTTTCACACTTACTCCATCACCGTCACAGTAATCCCCTAACACTCACTCCAGCATCATCTCACTGATCCCCTCACACTCACTCCAGCACCATCACACTGACCACCTCACACCCACTCCATCATCATCAGCCTGACCCCCTCAATCTCACTCTATCACTGTCACCCTGACCCCCTCACACTCACTACATCACTGTCACACTGACTCCTCACACTCACTCTATCACTGTCACACTGACTCCTCACACTCACTCCTTCACCGTCATCCTGATCCCCTCAGACTCACTCCATCACCGTCACCCTGAAACCCTCAGACACACGCCATCACAGTCACACTGATCCGTTCACACTCACTCCATCACCGTCACAGTCACCCAGACCCCCACACATACTCCCTCACTGTCACCCTTCCTTCTCACACTCGCTCCATCAATGTCACCCTGACCTCCTCACACTCTCTCCATCACCACCCCCTGACACCATCACAGTCTTTCCATTACTGTCACCCTTACGCGCTCACACTCACTCCATCACTGTCACATGGACCCCCTCACACTCACTCCTTCACTGTCACCCTGATCCCCTCAGACTCACCCCCTCATCGTCATCCTGAAATCCTCACACTCACGCCATCACAGTCACAGTGATCCGATCACACTCACTCCATCACCCTCAACCTGACCCTCTCACACTCACTCCATCACCGTCACCCTGACCTCCTCACAGTCACTCCATCACTGTCACCCTGACCCCCTCACACTCACTACATCTCCGTCATTTTGGACACCTAACACTCACTCCATCACCATCACCCTGACTGCCTCACACTCGATCCATCTCCGTCACCATGACCCTCTCTCACTCAAGCCTTCACTGTCACTTTGACCCCCTCACACTCACTTTATTACCGTCAAACCGACCCCCTCACACTCACTCCATCACTGTCACACTGATGCCCTCGCACTCATCCAACATCATCACCCTGAATCATTCACACTTACTCCTTCACCGTCAGCCTGAGCCCCTCACACTCACTCAGTCACAGTCACCCTGACCGTCTCACACTCACTCCATCACCGTCACCCTGACCCCCTCACACTCACTCCATCGCCAACAACATGACCCTCTCTCACTCACTCCTTCACCGTCACCCTGACCCCCTCACACTCACTCCATCGCCAACAACATGACCCTCTCTCACTCACTCCATCATCGTCACGCTGACCCACACACACTCACTCCAACACCATCATACTGATCTGCTCACCCTCACTCCAACAACGTCGCACACATCTCCTCACACTCACTCCATCACTGTCACACAGACCGCCTCACAAACACACCATCACTGTCACACTGACCGCCTCACTCTCACTCCATCATCCTCACCCTGACGCCCGCACACTCACTCCATTACCCTCAGCCTGACGCCCACACACTCACTCAATCACCCTCACCCTGACACCCTCACGCACACTCTGTCACTGTCACCCTGACCCGCACACACTCACTCCGTCACCGTCACCCTGACCTCCACACACTCATTCCAACACCATCATACTGATCCCCTCACACTCACTCCATCACTCTCACTCATAGCCTTTCTCACTCACTCCATCACCGTAACTCTGACCCCCTCACACTCACTCCATCTACGTCACCCTGGCCCCCTCACACTCACTAAATCACCGTCACACAGACCCTCTCACACTTACTCCCTCACCATCACTCTGACCTTCTCACACTCTCTCCATCACCGTCACTCTGACCCTCCCACACTCACTCCATCTCAGTCCCACTGACCCCCTCACAGTGACTCCATCACCGTCACTCAGACCCCCTCACACTAATTCCATCTCTGTCACACTGACCCCATTAAACTCACTTCATCATCATCACCCTGACACCCTCGCACTCACACCATCACCACCACCCTGACCCCCTCACACTCACTCCATTACCGTCACCCTGAACCCCCACAATCACGCGATCACAGTTATACTTTCAAACTTACTCGATCACCATCACAGTAATCCCCTAACACTCACTCCAGCACCATCTCACTGATCCCCTCACACTCACTCCAGCACCATCACACTGACCACCTCACACCCACTCCATCATCATCAGCCTGACCCCCTGAATTTCACTCCATCACTGTCACCCTGACCCCCTCACACTCACTACATCACTGTCACACTGACTCATCACACTCACTCTATCACTGTCACACTGACTCCTCACACTCACTCCTTCACCGTCATCCTGATCCCCTCAGACTCACTCCATCACCGTCACCCTGAAACCCTCACACACACGCCATCACAGTCACACTGATCCGTTCACACTCACTCCATCACCGTCACAGTCACCCAGACACCCCCCACACACTCCCTCACTGTCACCCTACCTTCTCACACTCGCTCCATCATCGTCACCCTGACGTCCTCATACTCACTCCATCACCGTCACCCTGACCCTTTCATATTCACTACAACAATGTCACCCTGAACTCCTCGCACTCTCTCCATCACCACCCCCCTGACACCATCACAGTCTTTCCATTACTGTCACCCTTACCCGCTCACACTCACTCCATCACTGTCACATGGACCCCCTCACACTCACTCCTTCACCGTCACCCTGATCCCCTCACACTCAACCCCTCATCGTCACCCTGAAATCCTCACACTCACGCCATCACAGTCACACTGATCTGTTCACACTCACTCCATCACAGTCACAGTGATCCGATCACACTCACTCCATCACCCTCAACCTGACCCTCTCACACTCACTCCATCACCGTCACCCTGACCTTCTCATACTCACTCCATCACCATCACCCTGACTGCCTCACACTCGCTCCATCTCCGTCACCATGACCCTCTCTCACTCAAGCCTTCACTGTCACTTTGACCCCCTCACACTCACTTTATTACGGTCAACCCGACCCCCTCACACTCACTCCATCACTGTCACACTGATGCCCTCGCACTCAATCCAACATCATCACCCTGAATCATTCACACTTACTCCTTCACCGTCAGCCTGACCCCCTCACACTCACTCGGTCACAGTTACCCTGACCATCTCACACTCACTCATACTCTGTCACCCTGACCCTCTCACACTCACTCCATCACCAACAACATGACCCTCTCTCACTCACTCCTTCACCGTCACTGACCCTCTCTCACTCACTCCTTCACTGTCACTCTGACCCACTCACACTCACTCCATCACCGTCACCCTAACCGCCTCACACTCGCTCCATCGCCGTCACCATGACCCTCTCTCACTCACTCCATTATCGTCACCCTGACCCACACGCACTCATTCCAACACCATCATACTGATCTGCTCACTCTCACCGCAACAACGTCGCACACATCTCCTCACACTCACTCCATCACTGTCACACAGACCGCCTCACAAACAAACCATCACTGTCACACTGACTGCCTCACTCTCACTCCATCATCCTCACCCTGACGCCCGCACACTCACTCCATCACCCTCACCCTGACACCCTCACGCACACTCTGTCACTGTCACCCTGACCCGCACACACTCACTCCGTCACCGTCACCCTGACCTCCAAACACTCATTCCAACACCATCATACTGATCCCCTCACACTCACTCCATCACTGTCACTCATAGCCTTTCTCACTCACTCCATCTCCGTTACCCTGACTACCTCACGCTCACTCTATCACAGTCACCCTGGCCACCTCACACTCACTCCATCACCGTCACACTGATCCGCTCACACTCACTCCATCACTGTCACACTGACTCTCTCACACTCTCTCCATCACCATCACCCTGACCCACTCACACTCACAATCACTGTTACCGTGACCCCCACACAATCCCTCTATCACTGTCACACTGACCGCTCACACTCACTTCGTCACCATCATTCTGACCCACACATGTTCACTCCACTAATGTTACCCTGACCCCCTCACACTCATTCCACCGCCGTCACGCTTAACCTCTCACAATCATACCGTCACCATCACCATGACCCCTTCACCCTCACTCCATCACCTTCACGCTTACCGCCACTCCATTATCATCTCCCTGACCCTCTCACACTCACTCCATCATTGTCCCACTGACCCTTCCCACTGACTTATCACTCGATCACAGACACCCTGAAACCCTGACACTCACTCTTTCACCATCACCCTGAAAGCCTCACATTCACACTATCACTGTCACACTGACCCGTTCACACTCACTCCGTCACCGTCATCCTGACTCCCACGCACTCACTCCATCACCGTCACTCTGACCCTCTCACACTCATTCCATCACACTCACACTGACCCCCTCACATGCACTATATCACTGTCACCTTGACCCGTTCACAATCACTCCATCACCATCTCACTGTCCCCCACACACTCACTAAATCACCGTCACACTGACACTCTCACAATCACTCCATCACCGACACAGTGATCCTGTCACACTCACTCTATCACCCTCACCCTTACACCCTCACACACATTCTATCATAGACACCCAGACCTCTCACACACCCCATGACTTACACACTGATCCCCTCACACTCACTCCATCAATGTCACACTGACGCACTCACACTCACTCCATCACCATCACACTTATCCTCTCACACTCACTTCACCACGGTCACCCGGACGTCCTCACAATCATTCCATCACTATCACCCTGACTCTCTCACTCTCACTCCATCACCATCACCCTAACACCCTCACTCTCACTCGATCACCGTCACCCTGACCCTCACAGACTCACTCCATCACCGTCACCCTGACCCCCTCACTCTCACTCCATCACTGTCAGCCTGACCGCCTCACACTCACTCCTTCACTGTCATCCTGACCCGCTCACACTCACGCCATCACAGTCACACTGACCCGTTCACACTCACTCCATCACCGTCACCCTGATTCCCTCACACTCATTCGATCTCCGTGACACTGATTCCCTCACACTCACTCGATATCCGTGGCACTGATCCCCTCACACTCAATCCATCAACGTCTCCCTGACCACCTCACACTCACTCGGTCACCGTCACCCTGATTCCCTCACACTCACTCGATCTCCGTGACACTGATCCCCTCACACCCACTCCATAAACGTCAACTTGACCCCATTAAACTCACTGTCACCATCATTCTGGCCCCTCACACTCACTCCATCTTCATCAAACTGACCCACTCACACTCGCTCGATCACCGTCATGCTTAACCCCTCACACTCACTTCATCATCATCACCCTGACACACTCACATTCAATCCATTACCATCACCCTGACCCCCTCACACTCACTCCATCACCATCCCCTTTGCAACCTACACTCACTCCATCACCGTCACCCTGACCCCCTCACATTCACGAGATCTCAGTCACAATGACCCCCTCACACTCACTCCATCACCCTCACCCTGACTCAATCCCACTAACTCCATCACCATCATACTGATCCTCTCACACTCGCTACAGCACCATCACACTGATCCCCTCACACTCACTCCATCACCATCACCCTGACTCAATCACGTTCACCCCCACTTACTCTACCACACTCTCATACAATGCCCCACACCACCGCCACCGTCATGCTCACCCCTACACATTCCACCATCGTCAGACACGCTGGCCCACACCACCCTCACCGTCATGCTCCCCTCCACACACTCCACCACCATCACACACACTGCTCCACACCACCTTCACCATCATGCTCAGCCCCTCACATTCCAATGCCATCACACACACTGCCACACACCACCCTCACACACACTGCCGCACACCACCCCCACCGTCATGCTCACCCCCACACACTGCTCCACTGTCAGACACACTGCCCCCCACCACCCCCACCGTCATGCTCATGCCCACACACTCCACCACAATCACACATACTGCCATACACCACACTCATCGTCATACTCACCCCCACACAATCCACAACCATCACACATGCTACCCCACACCACCCCCACGTTACCCGCACACCCACACACTCTACCACCCTCACACACACTGCCCCACACCACACCCACCATCACGCTCACACCCACACACTCCACCACCCTCACACACACTGCCTCACACCACACTCAACATCACGCTCAACCCCACACACATTCCCCACACTCACACACACTGCCCCACACAACCCCCACTGTCACGCCCACCCCCTCAAAAACCCCTACCGTCATGATCACTCCCCTGCATAGTCGCACAACTTCACTCACCTTCCACCACACATAGCCCCACTGTCATGCTCACTCATCCTGCACAAAGCCTCACCATCAGATTAACTCAAGCACACTCTCCACCACTGTATCGCTCACTCCCCCACACACAGCCCCACCCTGACTCTCAGACCCTGTCCACTGCCCCACCATCAAGCTCACTCTCCCGCACACTCCCATTGTCCCGTTCACTCCCCTGCACACGCCCCCATGGTCACTCTCACTTCCCCACACTCTCTCCCAGCATCACACTCACTCACCCACACATTCCCCCACCATCACTCTCACTCCCTCGCACACTCCCCCAGCATCACACTCACTCGCCCACGCAGTATCGCATCATCACACTCCTCACACACCTTACACTGAGCTGCTGCCTGTGAACACCAACCCAGTTGATCCCCTGTAAATGGCCTTTAACCCCATCCCCATTCTATTCCCTGAGTAACAGACAGTATGTCCCACACAATGTGTTCTGTTTGTGATATCCTGTTGTACCAGTCTCAACCACAGCCTACGGTGCCACACCACCCCCTAGTAACGGCTCGTGTTCTCACACCCACTATGTGCCCGAGCAATGGCGTTTGGCCCAAGCTCCATACTATTGCTGGCAATGGCCTGATATGCCTTACCAATCTCTGTTCCCTAACATCGGCCTGAAGATCGACAACCCTCTTCTGTTCCCCCAGCACTGAAGGATTCGAGGAAGACAGTAACATTGGGAGGTTATGATCGCAAGATGGAGAGAGAGTGAATGAGATTCGGGAAGGCAAAGACAGTGGAATTGAGTGTGTAAATGGGAAAAGGAGAGAGAAATAGCAGGGCAGTGTTAGAGTGGGAGGGATATATGGAGGGAGAGGGACAAAGGGAGCAAGGAGAATTCTGCTGAGTGCCAAGTTGGAGTGGGAGACACAGAAGGGAAAGAAAGGACAGAGGGAGTTAAACCGAGCTCCTGAGCTCAGGATGCGGTGCCCTCCCCCTCCCTGAGGACCAGGACTTGGGGCTGAGTCTGTCTCTCTCCAGCTCAGCTTCTCCAACACAAAGACACACAACAACATCGGTCACTCTGCTGCTCGGCACGCTTTAATCAACATTTTTGTTGTTTACAAATGGAAGTGATGGATACAGTCAGTGGGATAGTGCCTTTTCTCACCGGCCCCTGAGTTGTAAGAAACATTGTAATGTGTCCCTGTAACACCCATGTGGGATAAGGATGGACAAACCAGCGCTACCCTCAGTCTGTTACCATAGCGACAGGCTGCTCCATCGCTGAAACACTGAACTGAAATGAGAAAATCCCGGATGGATTGATTAATGATGGAATTTGATGGATGGATGGATTTGTGTGAAGGGATATTTCAGCACATTCTTCAGCTGTTGCCTGAACCTAGTCTGGGTCACAACATAAATCGCGGTGTTTGTACAGCAACTGAGGAGCTGCAGCATGAAGCCCAATTCCCGCACAAAGGCATGGAGATACACAGAGAAATAACCAAGCCAATACATCCGGACCCATATAGAATACAGCATGAATGTTGACCATAACAGGATGAAATTTGCCGAGATCACAAACAGTAAAATGATGGAGTTTTTTCGGTTTCTCATTTCTGTGTCAGACTGAGCGTCCCCATTGGTGTGAGCGCGGAGTCTCCTGCGGGCTCTGCTGGTAACTAAAATGTGTCTGACGGTGAGAACATTGAGCAGCAGAATCAGGAGAAATGGGACACACGGGGTTAGAATGTGGTGGAGGAGCTCGATTGTGCCCCAGATAATGGAGTATAGAACAGCGTCTGTTACATAACAAAACCAGGGCTCGTTCCCCAGCAGATACCGAGCTGTGAGCATAAAATACCAGGAAATGTTCTTCAAACAGCTCAGCACAGTCACTGCTCCCAGAACCACACCCGCCGTTTTCTCACTGCAATATTTACTTTTCAGCTTCTGGCAACAAATGGCCACAAACCGATCAAAGGTGAAAGTGACGGTGAACCAGACAGAGCAGTCAGTGGCTGCATAAAGCAGGATGGCGTGGATATTACACACGGGGACGGAGTTCAGGAAATAAAACTGTTCCCGATAAACAATGGGAATATGTCTTTTTATCGGGTCGAGGATAATGACCAGAAGATCTGCCACTGCCATGGCCCCCAGGTAACGTCTGACACATGGAGACAATCCACAATCTTTATAAAGCAGGACGTAGATGGTCACTACGTTAACTGTGAGGAAGAAAAACAAACCCATTATCCATCAGCCTGGAGGCAAAGGGACCCGTTTGATCGGGGTCCTAGTGAGATTTTCAAATGTGGCCCTGTGTTCAGTGATTTATTAAAATAATTGAAGTTGGAATAACAAATGAAAAGTTCGGAGTTACTGACAAAAATGTGACATAAACCACAAGAAACCCTCCCTCCCCAAACACACAGAGACACATCCATCAGGACAGATGGTTTCTAGAACATTCCCACACTCTTGATCACTCGAGAGCAGACACAGGTCACTCCTTACCAGTTCCTAATATGGAGCGTGGGAACGTTGCTGTCCTGAAGGATTCTCTCCCAGTTTCCTGAAGACATACGAAGTTTGGGAATTTCTGTATTTTGGTCTAAATTGTGGTCGTCCTGTGTCGGGAAGAAATGTAAACGCAGGGAAAACGTATTCCCCCCTTTAACTGCCTGAGGGGCCTTCGGAACAGTGTCTCCTTCTCCCTGGAACGGGATCTCTTCCCTCGGGATCTTATCATTTGTTCAATTCACTGAAGTCTGGCCGTTCACAAACAATGTCAGGGACAGAACGTTCCAGGGAATGACAGTTATAGAATGTCGGGGACAAAACGTTCAGGGGAAATGTCAGTTATAGAATGTCCAAGACCGAACGTTCCGGGGAATGGCAGTTATAAAATGTCAGAGACAGAATGTTCCGGGCAACGGCAGTTATAGAATGTCGAGGACAAAACGTTCCGGGGAACCCCTTGACCTGTCCATCACATTTCTCCCCTACCCACCCCACCAACATGATGGACTGTGCCTGGACATACTGTAACATTAATGGGGAGAGAGATGGAGGGTCCAATCACAGGAATGGGAACTAAAGGGACTGCCAGATCAGCTGAAATGGTTAGATATACCAAATTCTCAATCCACCTCACAGAACCAGCCCAGACACCATACACCCAGAGGAGATACCTGTTCACTGTGGAACACTTTGTAGACCAGACCAGTGTACTGCTCAGTTCATCCCTGCAATCTGTCCAGATTCATCCATTACACTGGTCAATACAATCCAGCGATCTGTGCAGAGTGGAACACTGTGAAGACCACGGCAATGTATTGATCTGTAAACACGGACGAGATATCTGTTCAGCACAGGGATCTGTACAGACCACAGCAGGGCACTAATGCGTGAACCTGAAACAAATATCCATCCAGCCGAACGATCTACACAAACCACATCATGGTATTATCTATAAACCTCAACCAGAATGACTGACCAGCACAGCGATCTATGCAGTGATCACCTGTGAATTGTTCTGTAAACCAGTAACAGTTACCCTCCCCAATGTAGGGTTATATACACCCCGCCAGTGCATTGATTTGTAAACCAGGAGCAGTTACCCTCCCAGCATGTAGGAATGTGTACACCATCCCAGTGCATTGATTTGTAAAACAGGAGCAGTTACCCTCCCAGCATGTAGGACTGTGTACACCATCCCTGTGCATTGATTTGTAAACCAGGAGCAGTTACCCTCCCAGCATTTAGGACTGTGTACAACGCCCCAGTACATTGATCTGTGAATCAGGAGCAGTTACCCTCCCAGGATGTAGGACTGTGTACACCATCACAGTGCATTGATCTGTAAACCAGGAGCAGTTGCCCTCCCATCATGTAGGACTGTGTACAACGCCCCAGTGCATTGATCTGTAAACCAGGAGCAATTACCCTCCCAGCATGTAGGACTGTGTACAATACCCCAGTGCATTGATCTGTGAACCAGGAGCAGTTACCCTCCCAGCATGTAGGACTGTGTACACCACCGCGGTGCATTGATCTATAACCCAGGAACAATTGCCCTCCCAGCATGTAGGACTGTGTACACCATCCCAGTGCATTGCTCAGTTACACTGTATTAGATCACTGCCCAGTGTGGGGAAACTAGCAGCCCATGCTGGAAGTGACAGGATGTGCAGCTCCCATCCATTTGCAGCTCCATAACTACATTGTGCCATGACAAGGGGGTCCTGTGGGTGTGAACATCACTGACATCGAGAGATATCACCACATGGGAGGTGTTTGGGAAATAGACAGAGAGGGGGAGACTGACAGACAGTGTCATGGAAGGACGTGTTCCCAGGTTTGAGAATGCTGAAATGTAGACACTTGGATAACATACTGTAAAATGAGCCTTTCTTCCCAGGAAAGATGGGAAAAATGGATTTTGGTGTGAATTCAAATGAGCATTTGTTCTGCGTCTTTGTAACTGGAATTAGTTTCAACAGAATCTATGATTCACTGGGCTGAATCTAACAATAATTGATCTCAGTGACATTTTCAGTGAGTGTGACAGAGGGATTGTCTGTACGAGGTCGAGCTTGTTTTCTGGTGCTATCTTATCGAACTCACCTCATTAACGACCCACCTCACCCCATGGTGTCCCTGTCATTCAATACCAGCCCGATTCTCCCACCCATCATGGCTGGAGGTACACACCATTGCCCGGGTGACCCTGGACATTCTGTGATCCCTGACACTGGGTCCAACTTTAAAAGGACAATGGTCACACGGTGGACCTTTTTCCGTTTTGAGCTGCCCTGCACAGTTTACCCAAAGTGTGGCAGAGAAGGGGCAATTACACCATGGTTTGTCAACAGGGGCACGGAGGTCCTGGTGGATGGGCTAGAACAGAGGGGGACCGTTGTCTTCCCAGAGGGGGATACACCACCAGACGCACTGAGCTTGGTCTGAGTTCACCACCCAGCTCAATGCAGTATCTGCGGTCTGAGGAAATGACCAGCAATACAGGACAAGCATCAATAACCTTCCGCACTCTGTCAGGATAAGGGTCACTGTATTCTCTCTGCTCCCTCACAGTCACTGTATATCTGTTATAACACCAACCCCCGAACTAGGTTCCTGTTCCACCACTCTCACCGCTGCATGCAGCACCTTCTGTCTCTCTCTCTGTCTCTGTCTCTCTCTCTGTCTCTGTCTCTCTCCCTCCCCCTCCCTCCCTCTCTCCCTCCACTTTACCCCCCTACACTAATAACACTGCCTGGATACAACACTGTGGACTGACTCCCTCCGGACCCCTCAGCATGACCCCGTCCCCCACCCTCACTGGCACGAACAGCAGGGCCACACACCCCCACCCTCCCTCCCTGCCCTTCTCCCATTCCAGAAGAAACAGCCTGGAATAGGACAGAAAGGGTCAAGCCGGGTGGTGGAGTGCCCGATTTCCGTTCCCTCCCCCCTTCCCCTGCCATGTGGAAAGGATCCTGGTCCGAGCCGCAGAGGACCTGGACGCCTCGTGTGAAAATTCTGAAACATCCACGTCCCACTGACCGAGTAAGGAGCAATGTTCAGTGAAGGGCAATTCTCACTTAAAACCCACTGGCAGCTCCGTTCTCCCCCACCCCCCCGCCCCCGGCATAACTTAGAAATCGTGGCACTGATGCCATCTCCCTTTTGTGTCAGCTGGTACAAATGGAATCCCCACGGTCTCGGTGGGCAGGAGGGTGGGTTCACAACACATTCTCACCACCACCTCCCAGGAAGGGAGCACGGTGACTCCGTCCTCCGTCTCCTACTGTAAACAGCTCAGATACTGAAACTAATCTGTGGCAGTTGCTGTTCTCCCCACCTGATATCTTCAATAATCTGTGCTCATATATACTCAGCGCTCTCTCCTCCAGCACCTTGTTTATAACAGCACAGCCTGTTTTATATTGTCTTGCATTGTCATTCCTACCAAAGTGCATCACCTCACACTGCTCTGCATTGATCCACATCTGCCTGAAAACTACACCACCGTGTGATTGTACTGTTAGAGTTCCACACTGTCCTCCATAGACTTCAGAGTTCTTCCAGGTTTGGTGCCATTTACAAACATTGAGATTGTCATAGTGTGGCAGTACCCAAGTAACAACTGAAATCCTGCCCCACACACACACGAGTGTGAGCAAGTGAAATACTGCTATATTTCCGCGGAGGAAGTCGAATAATGACATGCTGTCAACAGACCAACAAAAATCCTGACACACACCAGACACAGTGAGTGAAATATTGGCAAACCATGGAGCAAGAGAAATCCGGACATGCTCTGCATATCTTCAGTGACATCTTGGTATTAATGTTATGAAGTTGAAAGTGTGCACTGTACCTTTAAGAGAGAGTCAATACTGTTCTGAACAGAGAGCTTACAACACGTGTGTATATGAGAGGATGGCAGACCCAGAGTGTCAAGGATAACGGAAAATATGTCACATTTGGCTGTGAATTAGATCCCTGAGATGGTTGCTCTTTCAACAATTCGAATTTTACCAATTAGTTTCACTTATGCCCCAGGACACTAAAACCAAATAAAGTTTGTATTAATCAATTTTCGATAAATGATCTGATGCTGTGGATATTAAGAATGCAGACATTTTGAAATTTGCAAACTGAGCAAATGCCATAAACACAGATCCAAGAAGTTGGAAAACAATCTCTATCAAAGGTACCTTTACAAATGAAACATAATCACAGTAAAAAGGAAGAAGATAACGCAGGGAGATCCACGGCTGAAAGAAAACGCCGAAAATAACAGCTGTTGAGTGTTTTTGAGAGCAAATGATGTTATTTTAATACGTGTCTTATTGAACTAGTATATTGCTATAGAGTTGGAGTGTTTTAATAAGCGGTTAAGAGATTGGGGGTCTCAGAGTTGTGAATAGTTGATGTAAAATATTCACTTTCAGAGTTAAAAAATAAATTGATATTTTTATTTAAACAGTGGAATTTGGGAGTTCTCTGTCACTCAGATTTTAACAGTTTACGAGGTGAGTTGAGCATTTAAGTTGTTTCATTTAAGTTACCAGATGAGCTTCACGCCGTGCCCTAATAATTCCCACGTGTGTATCTTGTGTGTCTCTGTGTGGGGCAGGTCTGGCAGTCTCCGTGGTGCTTAAAGTGATGCAATGCCACCCTCTGCTGGCCTCCCCACGCCACTGTACATGCATTGGCAGAGGGTGAAAACCTACCGGGATCCAATCAGAGAGGGGAAGGGAGAGGCCAGCTGCTTACAGTACCATCCAAACGGATGTCTTATCCATGTACTGATCTAAATGTCCTTTAAACGTTGTAACTGTCCCTGCTTTCACCATTTCCTCTGGAAGTTCATTCCACACACAAGCCAGACTCTGTCTAAAATATTTACCTCTCTTGACTTTTGTAAATCTTTTTTCATCGCACCTAAAAAAAAAAATCAGCACTCCTGCCTATCTGTACCACTCATTATTTTATAAACCTCTGTAAAGTTACCCCTTAATCTCATACTCTCCAGTGAAAAAAGACCCAGCCTATCCAGCCTCTCCTTATAGCTCAGTCCCTCCTTTCCCAGCAACATCCAGGTTAATGTCTTCTCAACCCTCTCCAGCTTTTTGATAATATCAAGGTCAGTAATATCAAAGTGAATAGTCAAGGTATTTTCTAAGGGTACGGGGAATCAAAACTAGAGGACAGAGGCTTGAGATGAGAGGGGAAACATTAACAAGTGACCTAATGGGCAGCTTTTTCACCCAGAGGATGGTGTGCCTATGGAATGGGCGGGCAGGGTGACCAGACTGGACAGAGTATTCCAGAAGGGGTCTCACCAATATCCTGTACAACCACAACATGACATCCCAATTCCAATACTCAAAGGTCTGACCGATGAAGACAAGCGTGTTAAATACCTTCTTAACCACACTGTCTGTATGAGAGGCAAATTTCAAAGAATTATACCTGACGGCTATGTCTCTTTTCTACAACCCTGCAAAGACCCTACTTTTAATTGTATATATCCTACTCTTGTTTGATTTACCAAATCCAATACCTTGCATTAATCCAAACAAAACTCCCTCTGCCACCACTCAGCCCAGTGTGTGATATTACTGCCACCTCACCCTCCCCCTTCAATTTTAAAATGTACATCCCTCTCCAGGAGGCCTGCACACACCGGCCTTAATTATCACAAAGACCATGAGCTTGGTTTGCCTTGTGTGGTTATGGGGAGTTGGGACAGATTGTAGACACAGTCAGTGCGGAGGAGAGGCTGGATAGTAATCAGCAGCTTGGTATAATTTCGTTGATTTAGGAAGAGGGCAGTCGCACGTTAGAGGTGGGTAAGAGTCATCAGTGTTTTGGGACCAGAAATTAAGCTCTTCCTTCGTCTCTGCTGTTCAGTAATGAATATCCATTTGAGACCCTTCATTGCGCAGAGTGTGTCTGCAGGATTTCTTTCCCTCATATTGCACACTACAGATAATAGCGATTAAGGATGGTCATGGTTAATTTCGATAGCACAGCACGTACCCTCAATATCCTACAGTTGAGACAAATATCTTGCCCTGGTTTAACAATGCAAAGTGTTTTGTGTAATTCTGTAATGGTAACCTGATTATAATAAATCCTCACCGATTTGAAAGTGGGCACTAAAATATGACCCAAAATCTGGGTATGGTAGTGTAGTGGGTAGTGTCCCTGCCTCTGAGAGAGAACTTTGGATTTGATTCCAATTCCTGAACGTGTTTCGTAGTGTTCCTAGCTCTGGACTAGTCGGACTGGATTCAAGTCCTGACTGTTGCAGAAGTATGTCACAGCATGTCAGGACAGTCTGATGAACAAACACACAGGAGAATACTGTTACAGCTTTATGGGTATTGCTGAGTGAGGCTAGTGTCCTTGCCTCCAGGGACAAAGGTCTAGGGGTAAAGCTCACTAATGTATCTCATGATACATCTGAACAAACTGATTAAAATGGATTTAAAATTGTGAATTGATGGAGAAGGAAGAGGTGTCGCTGTGGCATTTCAAAATTTAGGCCCAGGATGATGGAAAGTACAGCCATTCGTGTTGATTAGAGTCACATTTCGCAGCAGTTAAGGTTTATAAAATCCGAACGGTTATGGATAGGGTGAGTAGTCACGGTTTTACCCCAGGTTAGGGGCGTCCAAAACCAGAGGGGCATTGGTTGAAACTGAGGGGGGAAAGGTTTTGATGAGGCCTAGAGGGCACCTTTTCACACAGAAGGTGGTGTGCGTACGGAATGAGCTGCCAGAGGAAGTGTTGGAGGCTGGTAAACTACAGCATGTAAAAGGCATCTGGATGCTGACAGACCTACCGAGCTTTTCAAGCAATTTATGTATTTCTTTTCAAAATGCATTCATTTTAACACAGGTATTCTGAATAAATAAAACATTTTCTGTTTTCATGACTCAGGGCCATGCAATCATATTTCAAATCGACAGAGACCATTTTCTGCTCAGGGTATGGCTCTGCTTATGACAGCAGCAATGATGCACCTACATGGAACCGCGAATGTGATGGAGATATAGTTTGGACAATGTACAAGGAGACTTCCCATTGTCCAGTTTTGGAGGCGATGACATTATTGTGTCATTCAGCTCAAAAAGAGAGAAGATGTAAGCTGCCCGAGAAGGAACGGCCGATTGCATTCTCTCTCCTTCATTGTTCCTCATCATAACAATGATTGGGAGCTAGAAAAACTCTACAGTCATCGTTACCGTTCTTATTTATATCGAATCCCTGCAGTGTGGAAACAGGCCCTTCGGCCCAACAAGTCCATACCAATCTTCCCTAACCATTGCCCTAACTATTGCACGTAACCTAGTAATCGCTGAGCATTACAGACAATTTAGCATGACCAATCCACCTAACCAACACAGTTTGTGGTAGGTAGCTGGATAACTCATTAGAAGCTCACACAGACAAGGGAGAATGTGCAAACTCACCACAGACAGTCACCCAAGGCTGGAATCGAGCTCAAGTCGCTGATGCTATGAGGCAGCAGGGCTAACCAACGTGCTGCCCTTGGGTGCTCCCTGACCAGAATTCATAGGAATCTACTCACTGCCTAAAGCAAAGGGGATTCAGCCAAATCAAACTTTCCCAGGATGAAATCCCATTGCTTGCAGCTGTGTGAGTACAATATCTTCAGAAGCAGAATAACGTTTTGGGCATTCTCGCAATTTTTCCTTTTGTCATGGGTTCCAACAATATCTGGACAAAGTTCTTTCATGTTAAAATTGAAGAGAATTCGTTTTTTGTGTGTGTGTGTGTTTCGAAACCGAAATATAGATTATATATTTGCAATACCCAAGTACTTTGCCATTCATCTTTCCATCATAGTTTAAGTCTCATTGCTCTGTTAGCAGATTAAAGAAACTAGCCTGACTTGTTCCTAAAACTGACCCTGACCCAGTCCGAGACCGATATCATCGGCCATATCACCAACCTGGTTACATTTAACATTTGTTGTGAGCAGTGAAGGAGTGGGACTGGAAAGGAAACATTGACCCAAAAAGCCAGAGAACGATAGACCAGTGAGCCTGATGTCAGTGGTGGGTAAGTTGTTGGAGGGGATTCTGATGGACAGATTTCCATACATTTGGGAAGGTAAGGGCTGATCAGGGTGGACAAAGTGGCTTTCTGAATGGGAAATCATGTCTCCTTGATTTGGTTGAGTTTTATGAAGAAGTAACAAAGAAGATTGATGAAGGCAGTTTGATAGAGATTGTCTATATGGACTTCAGCAAGGTGTTTATTTAAATAACAAACAGCAAAGACAATTTACAGCTCAGGAACAGGCCCTTCGCCCTCCAAGCCTGAACCAATCCAAATGTACTATCTAAATCCGGAGGCTTGTGAGCAGCTGTGTGCTGTAAGAATCAGTACTGAGCTCACTGCATTTCATCATTTATGTAAAGGATTTAGATGTGAATATTGGGGCCATAGTTAGTAAGGTTACAGATTAGTAGTAGATTATGTCAGAGTACAACGAGACCACAATTAGATGGGACAAAGGGGCAAGGAGTGACAGGTGAAGTTTAATTTAGATAAATACGAAGTTTTTCATTTTGGGAAGGCAAATCAGAGTAGAAATTATACACTTAATGGTAAGGTCCTGGGGTGCTTTGTGGAACAAAGGGACTGAGGACTGCAAGTGCATTGTTCCTTGAAAGTGGAGTCGCAGGTAGACAGAATGGTGCTGAACACATTCGGCACATTTGCCTTAATCAGTCAGAACATTGAGTATAGGAGTTGTTTTGGCATGTTGTATCTGTACAGGATGTTGGTGAGGCCACATTATGAATACTGCGTACAACTCGGTTTTCTGCAGAAATGACTTACATGGATGTCCCAGGACTGAAGGTTTGAACTATAGGGAGAGGCTGATTACTTTCAGGTGCTCCCCCCCCCCGCCCCCCCCCCCCGAAGTGTCAGAGGTTGAGGGGTAACATTATAGAGGTTTATAAATTCATCAGGGGCATATTCTGAACAGCCATGTTCTGCTCCCAATGAGAGGGGAGTCCAGAACAAGGGAGCATAGGTTGAAGGGGTGAGGGCGAATGATTTAGAAGGGACCTGAAGGTAAATATTTCACACAGAGAGTGGTGTGTGGACAGAAAGTGCTATCAGAGGAAGTGGTCAAGGCGGGTACAATCACAGGAGGAATATTGGACAAATGCTGGCAAATGGGACTAAATCCGATTTGATATCTGATCGGAGTGAACAGATTGGACTAATGGGTCTATTTCCATTCTGCATGACTCTTTGATTGGATAAGAGGGATGACGAATAATTCTGAAAGGACCTTTCAAGTCGGAATTCTCTTCACTGGAAGGTTATCGTGTCTCTGTCTTCACATTGATTGAAAGCTGCGTTAGTTAAATACTTGACAGAGAAGTGAGTCATGCACAATGGGACACAGACAGGAAAGTGGGGCTGAGACCAAAACCTGATCAGCCACGAACTTAGTGCCTGGTGGAGCAGGCTCAAAGTATCTAATGACCCACTCCTCCTCCTCTGTCCCATGTTCCTGTGTACCATTCAGCCCCTCAAACCTACTAGACAGGAGCAGTTGGAGACTACTTACTCCTATAACCTGTTACACAGAAACAGAGGAGACCTTTTGGCCCTTCAAAACTGTCCCACACGCTTTGAAGTGATTTGGGAAATGTATTTGGAAAACCCAGACTGGGTATGATGGAGGCTCCTCATTCTCCTTACAGAGATTCCCCTCTCTGCAACTTGTGCTCCATTTGTTGGTCATGTTGTAGACCCAAATTCACTGAGAATAAAGCCCTCATACCTCAACAAGAGATGGCTCACAAAATGCTCTGGTCTCCCTGACTGCAACATTAAATAACAGAACATTCATGAAAATAATACACACTAACTTTCCAGTAACACAATGGAGAGCATCAGAGACGGGGGCAGAACATTTACTCCCCAAGCTTGCCCTGCCTATCACGAAGATCATGATTGATCTGCTCTTGATCACAAATCCGCTTTAATGCCCAATTCCTCATAGCCATCAAATCTATAACAGGTCAAGTCCACCTACCTTATCTTCAAACACTTTCAGTCATCTTTCTCCCTAACACTCTTGAGGAGAGAAATCCTGACATTTAATACCACCTGTTTGAAGCAAACACGTGTTGTTCCTGTACCATGGCCTGTTGATATGAACAAAAGAGGTTGAGACAAGGGTTCAGGTAAAAATGACTGGCCCTGATATCAAGACAGTGGTTGACATCTGTTGACATCAAGGAGCTGATCAAAACTGGACTTAATGGGAATCAGAGTAAACTCTCCAGTGTTTGGAGTCAAACATAACACAAAGGAAGATGTTCACCATCTCAGTCATGGGTCACCTCTGTAGGAGACCGGCAGGGTAGCTTCCTTTTCACAAGCATGTTTAGCTGATTCATCAATGTCTCCCCGCTCTCACCCTCCCCACCATAAGATCAGAGGGGGGATGGTCACTGAAGATTCCACAAAGTTCAGAACATTATGTCCCCCGTCAGCTCCTGAACTGGTCTGTGTCCTTGTGCAGCAAGACCCGGACTCCATTGAAGCTTGTACTGTTAAAGGGTCTGTAACATTCGTGTAACAGCACTGCCTGACACTGCACACTGCCACAATAAAATAAGAGTTCATTCATTACCTAACGCTGGTTTCACAGGAATATGTGGAAGCCATTCAGCCCATTGACACTATTGGAGAAGAACAGGGACAGCCCATTCAGTGCCTCCAGCCTATCACTTAGGAAGAGAGGGAGTCGAGTGTGATGGACCACACCAGTGCCCCTTGAAAATATTTGAAGGTGGTAGCCGAGACTCTAATGTTTTCTGATTTGATAGGAAATGTAAACTGTCTGTCCCAGATGCAATGTGAATTGTCCAACTACTCGGTGTGAATCAAAATACCATCTACTTAAACACGAAAGATAAAACGAAACCAAAGAAAGGGGAATTTAGAATAACGTAATTCTATTGGACAAGTTAGCAGAATAATGGATGTAGGAACTATTAATAATGAAGTGTTCCAATATAGGAAAATCGCATAAACACAGCCCCTGGCAAAAAGAAATTTTCAGATACAGATTGTCACAAACATTTCTCCAATCCAGGAATTAAAAACAGCATCAAGAGAAATTTCAGAGAGGGTAGCAACCAGGAGACATTCACTGAAGCTTCCAACTCTGTGGAATTCCATACTTTACCCAGGATTGATTGGTGTAATTTATTGTCACGTGTACCTCAGTACCATATCGTGGGATTCTCCCAGATCTCGCCTGCAAGTACTTCTCCATGTCCCTTCGTTATTCAGTCCCCCCATGTTTCCAAGTTTCACTGCAATCACCTCTCATGTTTCAAAACTCGAGATCACAGGTTGAGTTTTCACATCAGACAATCTTGCCATTTTAGGGATGAATCTGGATTATCATTTTAGGGATTAATCTGGATGATACCATTTGCAATTCCTCTATATTCAGCATGTTCTTTCTGAGATTATATACACGATACTCTAAATTTCGTCTCACCAACACTCGATGCAACTGGTTCACTATATCCTCTATATTCCAATTACTTTCACAAGAATGTAAACCTAAGTGTTAATTTCCCATTTGCATATGTTCTTCCCAATACCTCTCGCTTAAATTTTTCTTATGAGCTTACTGTGTGAGTTCTTAAAAAAGAGCTCATGAATATCCAACCCCATGTTATCCATTGGTTCCTCATTGCCTATGTCTCCAACAATCATCTTCAAACCATTCCAAAAAATGGTTGCCACTTCTGGTTTTCCTTTCATCGATACATTATCATAGTTCCCAGTTATGTTATTACCTTCTTTATATCTAGTAGCATGTTCTTTGTAATCGAGTCCAACAGATACTCGACTGCGGATGACAAGATAATTGGCCTATAGTTCACCAAACTCCAAATTCATCCTTTCTTAAACTATTGGATAATATTTATAACCTATGCATTATCCAGATTGGCTCAATGCCTTTTGGGAATATGTCGGAAAATAAAGTGAAAATCCGCGATGCAATCAACATGTCTATTGCTGCTTCCTCTGAAATTCTCGTATGAAGTATATCTAGTCTGAAGTACATCTATAAATACTCAATCCAGCTTTCTTTTCAACGATGACCTCAACACTGATAAGAATGATCTTAGAGATTACTTACACAAGTCCCATGGTCACTTGGTATTTCTGGAAGAATTTTTGGACGTTCTTCCATGAAGATAGACACAAAGAAACTGTTTCTTTTCCCTGCGATTTCTCTGTTCTCTGCAATAAATTATCTGAACGCGCACCAACTGTTCCACATTTGACCTTGTTTTTAGGTTTATTTTCATACATTGATAGACGCTTTTTAGCAGTCTTTATGTTTTCCTTCGTTTGCATGCTTTTTCGCTTTTTGATTTTCTTCTCAGCTTCATGGTCATTCTTTGCTGGGTCCTACATTTCTCTGAATCTACTGGCTCATTGCAACACTTGCCATTTTTCTAATCTGCCTCCTTTCATCTGATGGAAAGATAAAAGTTGAGTTCAAAGTGATAGTCAGAGTGGAGGGTAGACCAGAATGATAGGAATGAAGGTGGACACATAGGAACATTCAAAAGGGCGGTGCTGACTTGGAACGTTGGCGTGGGATAAGGTGGGAATAGGGGAAATGGGGAAATGGGGAAATCCACTATGATCCCCTGTGGTTGGAAGGTCCCAAAGCAGAAGAGGAGGCTTTCTTCCCCCAGGCTTCTGGGCTCGGGTTTGGCGATGGAGCAGGCCCAGGATCCTCATGACCTTGGCAGAGTCGGAAGCTGTTCCTGGAAATTACGGGGAGGATACAGCAGATTCTTTCCCCCCCACACACTTACTCCGTGGTTTCAGAGCTTCTCCCTCTGCAGCCTTTGCTCCACTTGTTGTTCATGTTACAGGCCCAGATGCTGTAACTACAGTCCCCATGCTCCATCCAAAGTTGGGTCAGCAAATCCTCAGGGCTCCCATAATGTCGGAGGCAGCTCACAGCACAACCTCCAGCAAACCATTCCCAGCCCCTCCACTAACTTTTCAATAACAGGAGAGAGTCAGAAGCCCCTCGGCTACAGATCCCCGAAAAATGTTTTAAGAAGGTCGTTTAGGCCCAAACCTTTCCTTATTTTAAACATAGATGGGAAGTGTGCGTTCCAGATATGTTGCGACTGGTCAAACCACTCGTCATTAAGCAAAATATAATTTATTCAAATGCTTTAGTTAAAATCCAATCAAAGAGAAGAACATTTTGGCATAGCTTATATGTTGGAAGACTTGCACAACAATAGATACCGTACCCTCTTGGTATACACTGCTTGGCACTAAGATATATTCAAATACAGATTCTTACAGCAATTTTCCGATCTAGGAGATAGCAACATCAACAGAGATCTCAGAGAGAAAAGCAGCTATGGATCATGTATTGAAACTCCTAACCCTTCTTGGATTCCCAACAGCTTCTGAATGCTTCAGCTAAAATCAAAACGAGAAAACCTGGTCTGTGAAAGCAGGCCACCGCTCTTCCATTGTTATCACCATTTATTGAAACCTAAAGGCCTCCTCAGGTATTTACTTAAACTGTGTTCAGACAGTAGTTCTACACCACTGCCTTTAGAACCTCTCTTCAAAAACAACCTAAGAGAAAATAACCTTTTTACGGTGATAGTATTCTCACAACTCCACCTTTAATAAAATGATCCATCAATATACAAAGATGGATTAATTTTAGACCTCCTAATCGTTCTCTATTATTAGACTGAAATGCATATATAGGTAAAAACAATGACTGCAGATGCTGGAAACCAGAGTCTGGATTAGTGGTGCTGGAAGAGCAAAGCAGTTCAGGCAGATTTCGAGGAGCAGTAAAATCGACGTTAAATTAGGGTGGGGGTGGGGAGAAAGTAGCATACAGTACAATAGGTGAATGGGGAAGGGGATGAGGGTGATAGGTTGGGGGGAAGTTGGATTGGATAGGTGGAAAAGAAGATAGGTAGGTAGGACAAGTCATGGGGACAGAGCTGAGCTGGAAGTTTTGAAGTGGGGTGAGGTGGGGGAAGGGGAAATGAGGAAACAGTTCAAGTCCACATTGATGCCCTGGGGTTGAAATGTTCCTAGGCAGAAGATGAGGCGTTTTTCCTCCAGGCGTCTGGTGGTGAGGGAGCGGCGGTGAAGAAGGCCCAGGACCTCATGTCCTCGGCAGAGTGGGAGGGGGAGTTGAAATGTTGGGCCACGGGGCGGTGTGGTTGGTTGGTGCGGGTGTCCCGGAGATGTTCCATAAAGTGCTCTGCTAGTAGACGTCCAGACTCCGCAATGTAGAGGAGATCGCATTGGGAGCAATGGATACAATAAATGATATTGGTGGATGTGCAGGTAAAACTTTAATGGATGTGGAAGGCTCCTTTAGGGCCTTGGATGGAGGTGAGGGAGGAGGTGTGGTTGCAGGTTTTGCAATTCCTGCAGTGGCAGGGCAAGGTGTCAGGATGGGAGGGTGGGTTGTAGGGGGGCATGGACCTGACCAGGTAGTCACGGAGGGAACGGTCTTTGCGGAAGGCAGAAAGGGGTGGGGAGGGAAATATATCTCTGGTTGTGGGGTCTCTTTGGAGGTGGCAGAAATGTTGGCAGATGATTTGGTTTATGCAATGTTTGGTAGGGTGGAAGAGGAGCACCAGGGGGGTTCTGTCCTTGTTACGGTTGGAGGGGTGGGGTCTGAGGGCAGAGTTGCGGGATGTGGATGGTATACTTTGGATGGCATCTTCAACCACGTGGGAAGGAAAATTGCGGTCTCTAAAGAAGGAGGCCATCTGGTGTGTTCTGTGGTGGAACTGGTCCTCCTGGGAGCAGATACGGCAGAGGCGGAGGAATTGGGAATACGGGGTGGCATTTTTGCAAGAGGTAGGATGTGAAGATGTTTAATCGAGGTAGCTGTGGGAGTCGGTAGGGTTGTAAAAAAAATGCCGGTGTCAAGTTGGTCGTCATTAATGGAGATGGAGAGGTCCAAGAAGGGGAGGGAGGCGTCAGAGATGGTCCAGGTAAAGTTAAGGTCAGGGTGGAATGTGTTGGTGAAGTTGATGAATTGCTCAACCTCCTCGCGGGAGCACAAGGTGGCACCAATGCAGTCATCAATGTAGCGGAGGATGAGGTGCATATATACATTACGTTTACTCTGAGCGGACAAATGTTCACAACTCGATTCGATTTCAGTCATTTTAAGCCTGCCACAGAATGCCTTTGTCTTTCTTCATCCAAGTCTCCACAACGTGTCAAAACCTGAGGTATTCTCGCCCTGTCACCTGTATGATTTCAAATTGAATGGCAGTAGTGATAAGCTCAATCGAAACACACTGATATTCTTCTCCCGAAACTTCTCCAAAATCTTTAAGTGGTCACGATCAGTGAAAAGGATTTGTCTCATGTATATTATTCGCAATTTAAATACTGAAATGTTGTTCGCCCAACATCAAGCTCAAGGCCTCCTTCCACATTGTGGAATAAATCTGTTGATGTTTCCACTGGACACTCCAACCAAATGTTACATAATGGAGCACTTCTCATCTCTCCAATAGTCCCTCTGAATGACATAGCTCCTCATGTCTCAGCATAATAGAGTTACATACTTCTGTACCTCTTAATGCTGTAACCTCTTTACCTGCTACTCCTGGCCTATGTCAGTAAACCTTACTCTCACAGGGATATGTTTTAAGAAGATCTCGCACATTCTTCTCACTCCCTAACAGAAACCAAACATTGATTTCTGAACTCAATCATCGTCATCATCAGCCATTTCAGCTTCTAATCTTGCCGTTGTAACTCTCTGCTCTTCCACACGAGTTCTCACGACTGGAGGAAGTGAATTGTTGAACTTCTCCAAAATAAGAATCTCTCGAAGAGTGCCATAGGTTTGCTTTGATTTTATACCCTTACCCAGCTTTCAAATTCACTTTGTTTGATCCTTTCAAACTCAATGTGCTTTTAACCACGGACGCTATTTTAGATCCCTGAACCACTGTCTGTCAGTTTCTGGCACAAGCTCATGTGCACTTCAGATGGCTTTCTTCACCTCCTCCTACTCCCCAGACACCGCCTTTGATAGGGATGCAAATACCTATCAGCTTTGTTTGAATCAACTAAATCCACATGTTCACTGGGCACTGCATTTGTTTAGCCACTTCCTCAAATGAAATTAAGAAGGCTCACCCATCATTCTCATCAAATTTAGATAATGTCTGGATGTATTTAAACATATCCCCATCAAGCCTTTGGCCACTATAGGGTTGCTCATCCTCACTATCCTCCTCATGCAGCCTACCATCTACCTTCATCACCACCTTCTATGTCAACTTTCCTCTCTAATTACTAACTTTTGAAGTTAAATCTCTCTGCTTTTCTTCTTTCTTTTATTCTCCTCTTCCTCATTTTATTTCTACTTTTCATCATAATTCTTACTGTTTCAATTCCTTCTCATGTTCACGGTGCCTCATTTGAAATTGAATTCTCGCCATTTCCAAAGACTCTGATGGCGTTTCCACCAAATGTAACTGCCGAGTTATAGCTGTAATTATCTCTCATTTTCTCACAGACAAACACAACCCCAACTCCAGCTTGTCTGCGAATTCCTACAGCTTTGCCTTTATTCCCTTTTTTAAAACCCCAAACTTCACTTCTTCCACACCCAGAGAACTCTCAGTAACTGAAAGACTCTTTATACACAAAACACTGTTTAAACCAACCGAATCCAACATCCGGAACGAAAGACACTAACATCTACCGTACGCGACCTTTGAACCCAATAGCCTCCTGGTGCGTACTCTCCTGTGTCTGCATGAGCTTATTCTGGATTCGCTGGTTTCCTCCCACAATCCAAAGGTGTGCATGTCATGTGAATTGGCCATGCTACATTTCTTGTAGTTTTCAGGGATGTGTGGGTTATGAGTCTTTGTCGGGGTGAATGTGTAATAACAGGGTCAAGGAATGGGTCTGGGTAGGTTTCTCCTCGGAGGATCGGTGTGGACTTGTTGGGTCGAATGGCCTGTTTGCACACTACAGGGATTGTAATTCTAAACCCAATTTGGTGTTATCAGACAAGAGTTCCCAGTTTGCTACAGATGAACCAGACTGCCTCAAACTATTTTAAGGAGGTAGTTTGGATGCGAACCTTTTCGTATTTTAAAGGTAGATGTGAAATGGGTGTTCCCGATGGGATGCTACTCGTCAAACAACTCACCATTAATTAAAACACAATATATTTTCTAATGAAAATCCATAAAAAATGAAGAGGAATTTAGAATAACTTAACTATTGGAAACCTTAACCGAATAATGGATACAGTACCTTCTACAAATGACTGTTCCAATATACGAACATCATCTAAACACACTCCATGGTAAAAAGGAGCATTCATACATACAGTTCTCCAATCCAGGAGGAAACAGCATCAAGTGAAGCTTCAGAGAGAATAGCAGCTAGGGATAATTTACTAAAACTTCCAACCCTTCTGGGACACAAGCACCTGGTGACTTACAGCCGTAAGGAAAAAACTAGAAAGCCTGGTCTATGCGAGCTGGCCATTGTTACTACGATTTATTAAAAACCCGAACAGTCTCATAAGTTATTTACTTGAGCCGTTTTCAGTCGGCAGTTTGACCTTTATGACCTCTTGTTAACAAAAAGAGAAAATATCTTTTTTTTTTAAGTGACAGCATTGTCACATAATTTAGATGCCTGGAACTTTACTCAATGGGCTTCCTCGTGTTACTGATCGCAAGGTCACCTGAGTGGGGCAAACACAGGTATAGTCCAAGTTACAAGATATGTCTCATAACTTCTGAAACACGCCTGTCCATGGCCATCACATGGGACATACCGGGAAGTGAACAACAGCCTGACACACACCATTTCATTGTTTCTGAGCTTCACAATGCCAGCTCTCGATACACTAGGGAGACAAAACCCAAGGCCAGGGAAAGATACAGAGGGACTGAGAAATTCACATTAAAGACAGGAATAGGCAGTTAATTAACCGGAAGGAGGTTGTGGAAATATTGGGAAAAAAGACAGAGCAGTGGGACTGACTGGAGAAGTAAGATCTTCGAGAGTAAAATTACAAGAATGAGAACATTGAATAAAGGCATTGTCAGATCAGCTGATATGGTTTGTTATATAAAATTCTGAATCTGCTTGACAGAATACCACAAACAACATAATTGGGACAAGATGACAGCTCAGCAAGGAGAGCTGTGCAGGCCATGCCAGTGTGTTGCTCAGTAAACTGCACTATCTGCCCAGCATGGAGAGCATTGCAAACTTTATGATCATATGCGAACTATACTCGCATCAGATTACTATCTCCAATGGGAAGGTTTGCTCTCCCGCTCTCTCTCTCTCTCTCTCTCTCTCTCTCTCTGTGTGTGCGTGTGTTCATCAGAGAGTGAGAGAGAGTTCGTGTGCGTGCGAGATTGGTGTGGTTGAATGCGAAACTCATTGTTTGAGAATGAACACACTTGAAGGAAACTATTTTAAATATGAACAACTGGCAGGCTTTTGGATAATCGACAGAGAGACAGAGAGAGAACGAGGGAAGTTTCATGGACAGATTAAGTAAAGTGTTTGAGAATGTTCAAATAAAGGTATTGCCAGACACAATAGCAATACACTCGGTGTGCACATGAATGACAGATGGATGGGAGTTTGGTGTGAATTCGAACCAGATTTGCTTCGGCAGGTTTGAAGCCAGGAGCATCAGCAGCAGATTATTAACTTCATTAAGACTGTACTTCATAGCTCAAGGTTCAAACAGCAGATGGAATAAGCCAGTGAGATACATTGTGGAGTGATGAGTATTTCAAGTCAGAAATGGTCAGGGCAAGGTGCCAGGAATCAGCTCATAGTCAAAGGGATCACCCACAGTTATGACTCATCTGCTTCAGATATTGCCCAGGGATGGGATGAAAACACTGGGAAAAGGTGGAGTTTGTAACCAGAACAGTAGACAGTGATCTGCATGTTTTAGATAACAAAGGCAAAGATGCAATACATCGTAGTTCTCCGCTGAAACTGAGTAGGTCAACATAGAGACCCATGAGTAACACGACCAGAGCAGAGGGAGACAGGAATTGAACACCTTCATTGATGCAATTAGTAGTGGTCTGTAGAGTAAATATCTGGATTCAGAGTTTCAACAGGAACAATAATAGTGGCCAGAAGGGTAGACGATATGAAAGAACAGTATTATACAGTCATAACTGGTTTATAGAAACAAAAACTGGACAGTGACACTTACCAGGAACTCCAACGATAGCCAGGAAGGGATAATAACAATATTGAATAATGCGAAGAGCATAATAGATCTGCAATGGTAAGGACAACCAATAAAATGCAAAAATATAACAAACATAATCGGATAAACTACTCTCTATTGTTGGAATATTCCAGTCGACTGTTCTCAGATTCTGATCCATGTTTGGAACATTCCAGTCTAATGTTCTAAGATTCTGATCTCTCCTCCCCCTCTCTCTCGATCTGCTGATCCCTGTCAGTGCTGTCGGTGATGGTCCCTCTTATGTTCTGGAATAACACATTGAACGGCGCCCATTTTTCGTTAAAAGATGGAAACCATTCACTGGGATAATTAGAATCCATGAAGACTGACATTAATCACAGTCACTGAACAAGTAGGATCAGTTAACCAGTTCCGTACATCACTTTTCATATCACTATAAAAGGGAAGATTTTCTGGTTTTGGATGGAATGGATAAGGGGTGCTGTGGAATGGACCATAAATCTTTCAATGTTTTAATCATTATTTCCTTGCATACGAGAGTATTAACAGAACAATGCAGGGGTCTATATATGGTCCATTCTGTTTATGAAAGGAAGCAGTTATAAAATAACAGATCGTCTACATAAAAAAACAGTCGGGTGGGCAAGTTTCTAGATACCTTAACACAAAGTATGATACTTATTATCCGGTGTGAGGCTACCCCTGGTTTTAATACCCTGTTTTCAAATCCTTTCATAAACTTGAGACAGAGCACTAAGACTGCTGCTCAGAAAGAGGCTAAAGCAATTCTGTCCCTATGGGCCTCTTACAGAAGGAAAGGAGAAGGCCATTCCGTCCATATTAGCCTATTGCTACTTGAAAAGGTGGAACGCTGGAACATTAGCACATTTTGCAAACTAAATCATTCAAAATAAAAGGATTTGTCGCTGCAGCTGTATGAGGTGTCACCGAGAGGACACCTGGAGTACATTGTGTTATTTGTGTTTCGGTAACTGAGAAGGGATGGACCTCCATCAGATACAGTTTAACGGCTGCTCATAATCCACGGGTTGTTGTGTCATTTAATGTCTGGTGGCTGTTATACAGGGACAGGAGGAGGCCATTCAGCCTCTCGAGCCTGTTACAGAGGGGCAGGAAATGTTTATTTAACATTCAAGTCTGTTACACATAAATATTAGTTTTAAATTAGTTGTGGAATAGGAAAGACCTGATGTAAACATTAAAGTTCTAACTTTGAACAAGGCCAATTTTGAAAGTGTTAGGCGAGCCCTGTGAAAGGCTGATTGGAATACCCTATTCACAGGTAAAGGGATGGTTGGAAAATACAAGGCCATCAAAACGTGGTTTCCGAGAGTCCAGAGCCAACTTGCTCCTATTAGTGAGATGGGGAAGTCTGATGGGTGCAGGGAGTGCTGGATGGCTAGATATATTGATGCTCTGGTCAAGGTAATGAAGGAGGCATATGTCAGGTGAACAGAGCTGAAATCAAGTGAATCCCGAGAGAAGTATAAGGACAGGAAGTGTATAGTCAACGGTGAAAACGGGTCAGACAAATGTGGACACTGGTTGGCTTCAGAAATAGGGTTAATGAGGTATTGACGAAACTCTACAAATCTGTTAGTGGCAAAAGATTAACTCGGGAGAATATAGGGCACCTTAAAGATCAGTAAGGCTACCTATGTGTGGAACCACAAGAGATGGGAAAGATATAAAACAAGTATTTCTCCTCAGTATTTAACGTGGAGTAAGTTACAAGTGTGAGAAAATGAAGAAATGCATAGTGATATCTTGAAAAGAATCTATATCACAAGGAGGTGTTGGACATTGTAAAACACATAAAGGTGAACAAATCCCTGGGACCTGAACAGTTGTATCCCAGAATATTGTGGGAAGCTAGGAAAGGGATTGCTCAGCCTTTTGCTGATATATCTGTATCATTGATTTCCACAGGTGAGGTGTCAAAAGACTGGAGAGCTGCTGACATAGTGTCATTATTTAAGAAAGGAACGAAAAACCAGGTAACTATAGACTGGTGAGCCTGACATCGATGGTGACTAAATTTTTGGAGGGGACTTTGAGGGAAAGGATGTATATGCATTTGGAAGGACAAGGACTGATGAGGGCTCTGTACATTGGAGATCACATCTCACTGACTCGCTGGAATTTTTTGACGAAGCGATGAAGATGATGAAGATGAAGGCAGGAGAGTGGATGTTGTCTTTATAGAATTCAGTAAGAAAACCAAAATGTTCTACATGGTAAACTGGTTAGCAAGGTTAGACTGCCTGGGATCCAGGGAGATCTCACCTGTTAGATCCAAAATTTTCTTGAATATTGGAGACAGGGCGCGACAGTGGGCATTTGTTCATTGAACTTGGAGATCTGTGACCAGTGGTGTGCCACAAAAGTCAGGAGTGAGTCCACTGCATTTTGTCACTTATACAAATCATTTGTATTTGAGTATATGAAGTATGATCAGTAAGTTTGTAGATAATTCCAAATTTGGTGGTGTAGTCGACAGTGAAGAATGATATATCAGACAAAGTGGAAACTTGATTAGGTGAGCCGAGGGGTGGCAGATGGAGATAAATTTAGATAAATGTGAGGTGTTGCATTTTGGCAAGACAAATCAGGGCAAGACATGTAAGTAGGGTCCTTTCAAAAGTTGCCAATCAAAGACAACGCCATTGAAATTGTAGAATTCCTACAGCGAGGAAACAGGATTTTCGGCCCATCGAGGCCACACCGAACCTCTAACAGTATCCCACTGGACAAACCCCTCCCCTATCCCTCTGAGCCTGCATTTCCCATGGCTAATCCACCTCGCCTACACATCCCAGGGTACTTGGGGCAATTTAGCATGGCCAACCTACACTTGCCTGTGTATCTTTGTGCTATGGGAGGAAAATGTATCACCCGGAAGAAACTCATGCAGACACGGGGAGAATGTGCAATCTCCACACAGGCAGTCATTCAAGGATAGAATAAAACCCAGATCGCTGCGCTCTGAAGCAGCAATTCTAGTCACTGAGCTACTGTGTCACCTGTGGTGCAGGTTCTCCGTTCCTTGAAAGTGCCATCACAGGTAGACAGCGCAGTGAAGAAGACACTTCGTGATCTTCCCTTTATTGGTGCGTGCTTTGAGTCTATGCGTTTGCATGACACGTTGCATCTGTACAGGACATTGGTTTGGCCACATTTTTAATACTGCCTTTAATTCTGGTCACCCTGCTGTCGGAAAGATGTTGTCAACCTTGAAAGGGTGCAGAAGAAATTTAATAGAATTTTGCAGGTGTTGGAGGGTTTGAGATCCAGGGAGAGTTTGAATAAGCTGGGAGTATTTTCAAGTGTTGAGGCTGATGGGTGATCTTAAAGAAGTTTATAAAATCATGAGGGGCATAGATAAGGTAAACAGTCAACGTCTTTTCCCCAGCATAGGCAAGTCGAAAATTACAGGACAAAGGTTTAAGGTGAGAGGAGAAAGATTTATAAAGGGAAATGAGATACAACACTTTCAAAGAGAGACTGCTGTGTGTATGGATTGAGCACCCAAAAGAGGTGGTGGAGGCAGACACAGTTACACCATTTAAAAGGCATTTATGGGTACATGCATGAGAAGGGTTTAGAGGGAGATGGGCCAAGTGCTGGCAAGGGGAACGAGATAAATTTAGGATATTTGGTCAGAATGGACAACTGGATCGAAGGGTCTTTTTCCATGCTGTACATCACTGACACTCTGTTGACTCTTGAGTGTATAACACAGGAACAGGAAGAGGCTATTCAGGTTCTGAATTCTGTCAGTCAAATTGTTTGGTCAATTACTGAGAGTCAAATACAAAAATACATCATTCAGATTTTGGTGATGTTTTACAGAAACAGGAGAAAGGCTTTTAGTCAAGAGAAGCTGGAAGGAATGTGAAGAGGCCATTCAGTCCCTCAACTTCATTCCACATGAGCAGCAGGTGAGCACAGAGCTTTTGGAGCCTGTTACTCAGTAGCAAGAGGAGGACATCTACTTTCACAAACTTGGGATCAGGAGGCATCACTCAGTTCCTCGAAACTGCAACACAGGAACAGGAGGGAGTCATTCAACCGCTCGAGACTGGGACACAGGGACAGGAGGGAGTCATTCAACTGTTCGAGACTGGGACACTGGCACAGGAGGGAGTCATTCAACTGCTCGAGACCGTAACACAGGACCAGGAGGGAGTCACTCATCCGCTCAAGACTGGGACATGGGAACAGGAGGGAGTCATTCAACTATTCGAGACTGGGACACTGGCACAGGAGGGAGTCATTCAACTGCTCGAGACCGTAACACAGGACCAGGAGGGAGTCACTCAACCGCTCGAGACTGTAACACAGGAAAAGGAGGGAGTCACTCAACTGCTCGAGACTGGAACACAGGAACAGGAGGGAGTCATTCAACTGCTCGAGACTGGGACACAGCAACAGGAAGCAGTCACTCAACTGCTCGAGACTGGGACACAGGAACAGGAGGGAGTCACTCAACTGCTCGAGACTGGGACACAGGAACAGGAAGCAGTCACTCAACTGCTCGAGACTGGAACACAGGGACAGGAGGGAATCATTCAACTGCTCGAGACTGGGACACAGGAACAGGAGGGAGTCATTCAACTGCTCGAGACTTGGACACAGGAACAGGAGGGAGCCACTCAACTGCTCGAGACTGGGGAATGGGAACAGGAGGCAGTCATTCAATTGCTCGAAACTAGGGCACAGGGATATCTGGACGCTTGTGAGGCCCGAGGATCCTGTGACACAGGAACAGGAGGAGGTGACTCCCTCCCCACCAGTATGGGACACTGGGAGAGATGGGGAGTTTGCCTGTTACAAACAGAAATAGATAAATAAGTTGTTTTCGTGGTCCACACAATCCTTTCCCACCATTCACGAAGACCATGGCTGATCTGATGGTGATTTCCTCATTCCATTTTACGGAGACTCCCATCTCTGCAGCCTCTGCTCCATTTGTTGGTCATGTTGCAGACCCAGATGCTGCAACAACAGTCAGCATGACTCATCCAGAGGGTCGGGTCTAACCGGATGAGTCTGGATTTGAAGGGTCCAATCACAAGAATGAAAACACAAAATAAAGTCATTGCCAGATGTTTCGTTCTCTCACATTCGCAATCCAACTCACATAACCAGTCCATCTATTGTACATTCAGGATGGAGCACTGTGTAGATCCGGCTAGTGTACTGCTGAATGCAACCCAGCAATGTCTAGTGTGAAACTCTGTGCAGCCCACACCAATTCTTGATCTATAATCCTGGACTAAATGTCCAGCGTGGGGAGGTGTGTGCAGACCGCACTGGTTCACTCATATATAAACCCAGGTTGTTGCATTGTTCGGTAACGCTGTGTTAGATCCTGCCCAGTGTGGGGAAACTTGCAGCCGATGCTGGCAGTGACAGGATGTACAAATCCCATCCATTTACAGCTCTATATCTCCACTGTGCCTTGACAAAGGGTGCTGTGGGTGTCAAAATCATTGCAAGGGAGAGATGTAAATGAAAACAGTTTAAATACCAATAGTTCTGATTCAGGTGCATGCTACCCCAGTATTTAAAGATAAAATAACTGAGATAATGCCCAGTGAGATTTTGTGGATGGTGCAAAGAAGTTAGACGTGGATGGTGATGTTACAGTGATTGCACTATAAGCCTCTAAATAATCAATGCGAATTGGAGGAACAAATATGCAGGGAGACTGGGGAGACTTTCAGGAAAAATAGGATGGTCATAATAGGTGATTTTAATTATAGTAACGTAGACTGGGACATCCAGATTGTTAAGAACTTCGATGGAACGTAATATCTTAAGTGTGTTCAGGAAAGTTTCCATAAGCAGCAGATAGAGGGTCTTACTCGGGAAGGGACAAACTCACCTACTGTTGGGGTATAGGGCAGGATAGGTGACGGAGGTAAAGTGGGGGAGCATTCTGGGACCGGTGACTAGAATTGTATGAATTTTAAAATAGTTATGGGAGGGACAGAATTGGTCCACAGATTCAAGTTCTCAATTGGGGCGAGGCGTATTTTTTTGGAATGAGACAAGGACTTGCAAAGGTTGCTTGGAGCAGCTTGTTTCCAGGCGAAAGGATCTCTGGTCAGTGGGAGGCCTTTAAAAGTCAAGGTCCATATGTTCCTGTGAGGGTGAGGGGAAAGTGAGGCAGGAAAAGAGAACCCTGGATGACAAGGGATAATCAGGCTCTAACCAGCAAAACAGGAGGCGTGGCTCAGGTTCAGGCAGCTGGAATCAATGGAATCTCTGGAGAGACGCAAGGGATACAGGAGTTTACTGAAGAAGGAAATCAGGAGGGCGAATAGGAGGTATGAGACAGCCTTGGCTGAGAAAATGAGATGGATCCAAAGATGTGCTTTCAGTATAGTAAAGAAAAAGAACGACTAGAGAGAAAATAGGACTCCTTAAGTGGGCATTCATGTGTAAAACCACAAGAGATAGGTGAGATCCTCAAATTCCCCTCTGTGTTTCCCATGAAGAAAGACATGAAGATCTGTGATATTTGGGGGTGAGGGGGTGGGGGGGTGTTAGTTGTCATATCTTGGTACCATTCATATCACAGTGGAGGTGCTGTTGGACATATTAGAATGCATAAAGTCAAATAAATACAAATAAATCTCTTGGTCCTGACCAGATATATCCAAGAGCACTGCAAGAGGCGAGAGAAGACAGGTCAGGGGCGAAGTTCCCAGAAGACTGGGCAGTAGCAAATGTTGTGCCCTTATTCAAGAAGGGCTACAAAGAAAAACATGGGAAATATAGACCAGTAAGCTTCACATCTGTTTTCGCTAAACCACTTGAGAAGGTTCTGAGAGATAAGATATGCATGCATCTGGAAAGACAGAGTTTGATTTGAACAGTCAGCATAGCTATGTGCATGACAGATCATGCCTTACAAACTTTGTTCGAGATTTTTGAGGAAGTGACCAGGAAGGTTGACGAGGGCAGTGTGGTGGACATACTCTATATGGATTTCAGTAAAGCCTTTCATAAGGTTCCACATGGTCGGCTGCTCGGGCAGGTTAGATCGCATGGACTTCAAGATAATCTGGCAAATAGGCGACACAATTGGCTTGGCGTTAGGAAGCAAATGGCTATGGTGGAGGGATGCTTCTCAGACTTGGAGGCCTGTGACTAGTGGAGTGCTTCAGGGGTTGGGACTGGGCCCATTGCTGTTTGTTATCTATATCAATGATTTGGACCAGAGTGCACAACGCAAGGTTAGTAAGTTTGCAGATGACACTAAAATAGGAGACATCCAGTGAGGAACATTATCAGAAATTGCAGCAGTACCTTGATCGGCAGGGGAAGTGGGCTGAGAAATAGGATGTGGAGTTTAATATAGATAAGTGTCACGTCTTGCATTTTGGAAAGTCAAATTCAGGTAGGATTTTAATGATGAATGAGTGTGCCATCAGGAGTGTAGTGGAACAAAAGGACATTAGAGATCAGGTGCACGGTTGCCTGAAATTTGAGTCAATGATACACAGGACAGTGAAGAACGTTGTTGGCACACTGGCCTTCATCAGCGCATTGAGTATAGAAGTTGGGACATTATGTTGGAATTGTACAGGATGTTGGTAAGGCTGCAGTTGGAGAATTGGGTTCAGTTTTGTTCTCCTTGCTGTAGAAAGGATATTATTGAATTAGAAAGAGTGTAGAAGAAATTTCAGAGTTGTTTCCTGGGCTAAAGGGTATAAGCTATAGGGAGATTATGCACAGGTTAGAACTTATTTCTTTACAGCCTAGGAAACCGAAGGCGTTCTTATAGAAGTGTAGATCTTATCAAAGTATGAGACATGCATCGGGGTGAATACTTCAATTTTTGTTGCAAGGTTGGGGAATCGAGGTCTAGAGGACATCCGTTAATGCTTCGAAAGGAATAAAATAAAAATTAACCCGTGGGGCAGCTCTTTCACACAGATAATGGTACACATATGGGCTGAGCTGGTTGAGGTGGGTACAATAACAACATTGAAAAAGCACTTGGATAAATACACAGATAGGAAAGGATTAGAGGATACAGAGCAAGGGCAGAGAAATTGGATGAGTGTGGATGGACATTTTGTTCGGCATGGAACATCTGGGCCGAAGGGGCCTGTTTCCATCTGTAGAACCGTATGACTACAAATACGTGTGTTTTGGGATAGAGACAGGGAGGGGGAGACCTAGTAAAAATGTCATGGAAAGATATGTTCACTTGTTTCAGAATGCTGAAATGAAGACATTTCGACAGTATCATGCAACACGGGTCAGTATTATGAAGAATTATCAGTGAATGGTATATTAGTGTGAGTTCAGGCGATGGAGAGTTTTGAATGAGCATTTGTCCTGTAGCTTTGCAACTGGGAGGGAGAACTGCAGAGTGTTCGACACATTGAGCTGTATAAAACAGTAATTTGTCTCAATTTCATTTTCATTGAGTGTGACAGAGGGATTGTCTGGACGAACCTGTGCTGGTTTCGTGGTGCTGTCTTATCGAACTCACCTCATTAGCTACCTACCCCACCCCATGATGTCCCTCTCATTCAATACCAGCCCGAATCTCCCACCCATCATGACTGCAGGTACACACAGTCTCCCGGGTGCCCCTGGATATTCCGTGATCCCTGGCACTGGTGCCATCTTTAAAAGGCCAAGGGGCACACGGTTGAGCTTTCTCAGGTTGGTGCTGTACTGCACAGATTATCCCGAGCATGGCATATAAGGGGAAATTACACCACGGTTTGTTGACAGAGCATGGCGGGCATAGTGGATGGGCTAGTACAGAGGGGGACCATTCCCTTCCCGGGGGGCCATACCACCAGACCCACTGAGCATGGTCTGTGCTCACCACCCAGCTAAGTGCAGTATCTGCGGTCTGAAGAAATACCCAGCAATACAGGACACGCATCAATAACCTTCCCCACTCTGTCAGGGTAAGGATCACCGTATTCTCTCTGTTCCTTCACAGTCACTGTATATCTGTTACAGCAACGACCCCCAAACAAGGCTCATGCTCCAACACGCTCTCTGCACCACCTTCTCTCCATCTATCTTTCGTTTGCAATAGCAATACAGTTATATAATATTCTGGAGAATGACGATTATGGAAAATTCCAGATAATGTTCCAAATAATTCACAGTTTCAAGGTTTCAAGAAAATGGCAGTGCCCCATTGTATAACACATAAGAGGAAGGAGTAGAGATGTATGTTTTTCAAATCACACACAATTCAAACCACGCTGAGGTGTTTCAGCCCTTCAAACTTGCTCTAGCATTTAATTAGGTCCGGCTGATCTGATGGTTTTCTCAGCTCCATGTTACAGGAACTTTCAGTCATTCAACTCCCTGGGTTCCAGTCACTGACCACTCAGGCACTTTTACCCCAGTTTTCTTCAAGCGCCTGTTCGAGGGCATTTCCCATGGAATGCACTCTCCTAACAATATATTCCATCAGCTATATACTTTCATGCAACGGTCAGCATGCTTTACACAGACCAAACAAAAATATACACTTATTTTTTTTTGTTATAGATGTCCAATCACACTTCGTAATTCTGGTTATTTCACTTGACTCACCTTAATAATATTAAATCAAAGTCAGCTTCTCAGCACGTCTTGTTATAAAATACAATTTCGAGCAGAGAACGTTTTTACCCTCAGCCATTATCTTGACTGTTATCTGAATTGGACCATTTTCAATGTTATGAATGTTTCTCTTGCCCTTTGCCTGTGACTGTTTCTGTGTGTAACAGTTACACTGTCTCCCACTCAGTTGGCTGGACGGCTGGTTTGTGATGTAGAGGGAGGCCAACAGCTTCATCAAAGTGCTTCATCAAAGCGCACAACCACCTGATGAAGACACAGCGCTTCGAAAGGTCGTGCCTCCAAATAAACTTTTTGGAGAATAACCTGGTGTTATGCAATTTTTAATTTTGTCCACCCCAGTCCAACACCAACACCTTCGAATCACAAATATTAAGAGAGACAGCACTGATCCTTGTGGTACACCACTGGACACTAGCCTCCAAACACAAACAGCATTCTACCACCACCCTCTGTCTCCTTCCACTATAGTTGATTTGGTTGCAACTTGGCAAATCACAAATGAGTCCTACCTGTTCCCTGGTTATTCTGTTCCGCTGGACACTCTCTCGAATATCTGGAGACTCTCACTAATCTTGCCTGCCAGTAGGCTTCCCTGCACCTGTGTTAATTAGTCCCCTCCAAGTGATGAATTTCTTCCTTATTGCAGATTTAACTGGCCTGTCCCAGATCCTACCTTTATTTGCATTTATTGTGGAATAGACAGCGAGGGAAGAGTTCTGTTCATTCCCAACTTGTCATATGTTTTGTGAATTTTCAAAATTTCACTGTGACCCAGCTCTCATTCTTTGAAACTCTCGAGAACACAGACCGAGTTTCCTCATCAGGTAATCTCACCATCTGAGAAATTAATCTGGAGAATGTCCATTGAACTTCCTCTGTGGTCAGTATATTCTTTCGGAGATTCGGTCACCAAAACTGTGCACAATACTCCAGGTATAGTCCTATCAACACGCTGTGAAACTGCTTCAACATGTCTTTACATCAATCCTCTGACTCTCTTAAATGAAGGCAAACCAAATTTTAACTTTCCACTTACATATCTTCCTCCAAATTCCCTTCACATTCATTCCATTTACGGACTCATTGAGAAACTCTTGCGAAAATCCAATATCTGCAACTTCTACTGGTTCCCCATTATCCATGTTGTAAGAAACAACTTCATACAATTCCGAAGTTTATCAAGTACGATTTCTCTATCAGAAATGCATGCTGATTGTCTCCATTGTTGATGTTAATTTCTAAATATCAAAAATATCATCCTGTGTCATAGATTTCAACAGTTTCCCTACACATGTCGATTAATTGGTCTGCAGTTCTCCACACTATGTCTTCTTCCTTTTGTAGCTGTTTGGATCCCTTCCATTCATCTATAGTACTTGGATCACGTTTATCCACAATAGTTTCTGGCCTCTGCAGAATGTACAGGAATACATCGACAGTGCAATTAATACTACTGTTGGGGATTTATTTCTGACGTTTTGATGAGAAGTACATCTGTTTCGTGAGACTTAGCAATGCTCAATACAGCTACATCTTCAAGTACTACCTTGTTACTGATTTGAATTGAATTTTTGTCTTTACCTTCAGAAGGCCGATATGGTCACTTGGAATTACTGGGTGATTTCCTGGATGGAGACAGATGCAAAGTAACTGGTTATTTTCTTGGCCATTTCCCTGTTCTCCACAATGACCCCTCCTCTCCCAATTACAAATCTCCACACTTGACCTTGCTGTTATTTTGTTTCCATTGAAATATAGATTGTTGATTTATGCAGTCTTTGTGTTCCTGTTTATTAGCAGGTATGCTCGCTTTTTGGTTTCCTTATCAGTTTCATGGCCTTCCTTTTCTGGATTGTAAACTTCTGAGAATTCACGGGTTTCCACAATATTTGGAATTCTCCTGAAGTCACTTCCTGTGATTAATAAATTTTCTAATAGTGATGTTAACCATCATTGAGTCACTTTCTCACTTTTTGGTGTTTGTACCAGAAATAAATAGACGTATTTTTCAGACTTTGCAGTATTTCTAAAACCTCCTGGTCCTGACCAGATATATTCAGGAACACTGCAGGAGGATAGATAAGAAATTGCGGGAGCCCTGGTTGTTTCATTTCCATCATTGCTGGTCAGGTCCCAGACGACTGGAGGGTAGCGAATACTGTGCCCTTATTCAAGGAAGGCTACAAAGGTAAATCTGGGAACTAAAGATCAGCAAACCTAAAATCTAGTGGGTAAGTTACTTGAGAAGATTCGGAGAGATTGGATATACATGCATTTGGAAAGACAGGATGTGATTCGGAGTATGATTAGAATGATGCTGGAAAAGCAGAGAGGGCCAGGCAGCTTCCGAGGAGCTGGAAAGTGGATGTTTTGGGCAAAAGCCCTTCATGAAATTCAGCACGTCTTTGTGCATGGGAGATCATGACTTTTAAATTGGTTGGAGTTCTTTGATGAAGTGACCAGCAACGTTGAGGAGGGCAGGGTGGTATACATAGTCCATATGGATTCCAGTAAGGCCTCAATAAGATTCCACATGTTCCGCTGCTCTGAAAGGTGAGATCACATGGAATTGAGGGGGAGCTGGCGAATTAGGTACAAAATTGGCTTGGTGGTAGGAAGCAGAGGGTGATACAGGAAAAATGCTGGTCAGACCAGAGGGCTTTGACTAGTGGAATGCCTCAGGGGTTGGTGCTGGGACCACTGCATATTACATGTATTTGTGATTTAGATGAGAATATACAGGCATGATTTGTAAGTTTGAAGATGACACTAAAATAGGCAGCATCATGGCGAGTGAAGAAGGTTATCATAAATTTCAGAAATTACAGCAATACTTTGATCAGCTGGGGAAATGGGCTGAGAAATGACAAATGGAATTTAATAAAGTGTAAGTTCTTGCATTTTAGAAATTCAAATCAAGGTTGGAGTTTCATGGTGAATGGTTTGGTCTTTAGGAGTGTAGTGGAACAGAAGGACCTTGGAATTCAGGTGGATGGTTCTCTGGAAGTTGATTTAGAGGTAGACAGTGCAGTGAAGAAAGCTTTTGGTACATTGGCCTTAATCAGTGTATTTCACTGAGTATCAAAATTAGGGAGTTATGTTGCAGTTATACAGGACGCTGCTGAGGCAATATTGGTAGCGTTATGTTAAGTTTTGCTCACTTTGGTATAGGACGGATGTTATTAAACTGGAAAGAATGCAGAAAAAAATTATAAGGATGTTGCCAAGGACTCAATAGACTGAGTTATAGGGAGAGGTTGGACAAGCTAGGCCATCTTAATTTTGTGTGTGTGTGAAACTGAGGGAGGATCATATTGAAGTCTGTAAGATCATGACAGGCATGGATAGAGTGAATGTACCCTGTCTTTTTTTTCCCCAAGGTTGGGCAATCACAGATCAGTTTAAAGTCAGAGGAGAAAGAATAAAAGGGAATCTAAGGAACAACCTTTTTACACACAGGGGCTGGTAAGCATATGGGATGAGCTGCCTGGGGAAGTGACTAATTAACAACATTTAAAAGGCATTTAGACAAATACATGGGTAGGAAAGGATTAGAAGGTTACGGGGCAATGGCAGGGAAATGGGGTGAGCGTGGATGGACATTTTGTTCAAACAGTTTGGGCTGAAGGACCTGTCTCCGTGCTTTCACACTCTATGACTCTACCAACCGTTGCTTGTCTCCCACTGAATGTTATGTTGTACTTTCCAAATTCACTGGAGCTATCTTGACCCTCTAGCCTCCAGTCTTCCATAATGTTTAACTAGAAAGTTCATGCATTCTCTGTTGTGCACAGACGCCGTTTAAAATGCACTTTATTAATGTCATTATTCCTTAAAAGCTGTTTCATTACAAGGTTATTAATTCGTCATTTGGACCAGACAATACTAAATTCAAAGTAACCTGCTCTCTAGTTTTCATCACAACATACTCTTCAACCCACCTTATATATACTTATGGAATTTATTTTTCAAACATGAGCAGTCACTTAGTTAGCGCAGTCCAGATGCAATTTGAGACCATCCAGTAAGATTTCAGTATCCACAATACTTGCTTATCTAATTTCCAGAGTATATGATACTCAGATTTTCTGCTAGCGTTTTGGTTTGGTATATAACACATCAATATTTGCTTCTCCTTGCTATCTGTAAGCTCTACCTAAACTGATTCTGTGGAAGCTGAGGGACAGGTCTGTGTTGTTTTTAGTGACGGACTTGGACAAGACATTCGGAGAGCCTCACCTCGACGCTGAGATAATCTGAAGAAATGTCCTGCAATACAGGATAAGCATTGATATCCTCCCCGTTCTGTCAGGATAAGAGTTACCGTATACTCTCTGCTCCCTCACACTCAATGTATACCTGTTATAGCACCTACACCTGAACAAGGTTCACGCTCTATCTCCAAATAAGCCTCAGGCACGACCACTCTCACTATTGAATTCAGTAAGTTTCTTCTTCACTTTCTCTTCACCTACGCAGTACCCCCCACACTCATAATACTATATGAATTAAAAACTGTCGACTGACTAATTCAAGACACCTCACAATTCCGCCCAACTAGACCAGAACTAACAGCAGGGTCACCCATTCCCATCTCCCTCCAACCCTCCCTTTCTCCCATTCCAGGAAGAAGAGCCTGTAATAGGACAGAAAGGCAAAGCCGTGTGTTGGAGTGTCCGATATCCACTCCTTCACCCCCTCCCCTTGCCATGTGGGTAGGACACTGTTACAAGCCAGAGAGGACAGGGATGTCCCGTGTGGAGATTTTGAAACATTAATGTCCCACCGACCAATTAAGGAGCAATGTTTAGTGAAAGACAATTCTCACTTTAAATCCACTGACAGTTCCAACGACAGTCCTTTCACTTCCAAAAAAAGGACACAAATACGTCACTGCACAGAGACGCAGACACACAAATACACAGAACTATTGGTAAACACCCCAATATGCGAACACGCACAATACTTACAAGGAGATAGGCATACACACTGGTAGAAACGCACAGAGACATATACAGTCACATACAAATAGACACAAAGACAGTTAAGAAACACACAGGCTGATACACAGACAGACAGACAGACATGGTCACACAAACACACAGATAACAAACACATGGACACGCACGTACATATAGACACACACATATAGACATGCACATACATACGCACACGTTACACACACATACACACACAAACACGCGCAGTCCCAGAGAAACAAAAACTAGTGTCATTAAGACACAAATCGATATGCGTTAGATTTGTAAGGATATCAAGGATACTAGGGAGAAGGCAGAAGAATAACATTGAGGTACATATAAAAATAATTTAACGGAATTTTAGACTCGATGGGTCGAATGACCTCATTCTGCGCCTTGCTTTAATGTTCTTGTGGTGTAATGCTATCAGGTATTCTCTACCTGAGACAGCAGCACAGGCTGGGTTTGATACATATTTGATGGGTAATGGTCAGCGGGAATGTGGGACAGGTTTGAAGTCCAGAATGCTTTGTTTATTCCTAATTATTGTGTCCTTATGTCTGAAAAGAAGTGGTGATTCGATGTAAGGTTAATACGGTTTAAAATAAAGGGTCCCACAATGAAATAAGGACGTCCCTTTCCCTTTACTGTTGTGCTATCTGTGGTGTACTCATCCTCAGGGAGCAGTGAATACTCGGTTATTGAAGATGTTCAACGCTGAGCGTGACTGATCTTTGCTGGACAGGAGAGTCAATGTTTATTGGGAACAGACCAGATACGGATAGTCAGACACAGTCGGATTAGTTATGAGCATTCTGAGTGGTGCAGCCAAAAGGACAATTGCTGCCCCACCCCATGCACTGTGCCCTCAATCCACACTTGAGTCTGTTACAGTGATGTACTGCTGCCCCTACCCCATGTGTTGTTCCCTCTGTCCACCCCTCAAGGCTATCACAGAGATATAATGCTCCCCCTAACCCCTTGTGTGTTCCCTCAATCCAGCCCTTGCAGCTGTTACAGAGATATACTGCTGCCGCTACCCTGTGTGTGTTCGCTCAATCAAGGTAGGGGACCACCCCTTTCAGTCAGGCAGGATCATTAAAATGAGACGGGAGGAGACCATTCTGCCCCTCGAAGGAGTTACACAGGAATAGAGAATGAAGTAATTCAGCTCGTTGAGTACATTACACAGCCCAGGAGGAGACTATTCAACCCACCTTAGGTGCTACACAGGAACAGGGAAGCTGTCGCTAACAGGAATTAGAGAGTAGAGGTAAATATTTATTTTCAGGTTGCAAAGCTGCAACTAGTGTAGTTCTCTAGAGATCACTGTGGGATCATCAATGACAAATAATCTGTATCAAAGATCTGGTGGAAGGGAACTGAATGGCGCAAAGCTCAATTAGCGCATCACCGAGATGATCGTTCAAGATGTTGTCAAATGGAGGTACTGAGTCTGCAATGTGATATAGACAGGGAAGGTTAGTGAGCAAACCTTCAGCAGAAAGAACATAAGGTGAGTTGTCTACTGTCACAGGAAGGATAAAACAATGGCGAACAATTTAAATGTAGAGAGATTGCAGAACTCTGAGATACAGGCCGTTTCCATGTTCCTGGGACGTGAATCATATGAAATCAGTCTGCAGATGCAGCAAGTGATTTGGAAGGTAAGTGGAATGATGCTGTTTTTGGCAAAGGTTATCACGTTTAATGAGAAATGTTTTACTACATCTGTACGGGGCATTGCTGAGACCTCATCGGATACACTGTGTGCAGTTTTGATCGCCGAACCTTACGAAAAGCGATATAATCCTTTCAAAAGATTTTCATAGATGTTTCCCTTCACTCATTCCTGGAAGGAAGGTCTTTTGTTATGGGGGATTATAATTTTGATCTGAGATGAGAAATCTTCTTGAACCATCCATGACTTTCTGAAATATGTTTCAGCTGGATGCATATTTCCTCTTGTTATGGAGTTTAAAGCTAGAGAATAAATTTAAGAATAAGATGTATTGATATCAACACAGGTATTATATAGACATCGACTGATAGTTACAAATTACACAGACGCAGAGAAACATGTCATCAGCTGTTAAAGCAGGGACTTTTTCTTTCGAATGAAAGGCACTGTGTACAACAGCGATGATGCACCTTCATATCGACCATTATCATCTGTTCCAGAGAATGCTCCAGGAGAGCACACATGGCCCAGTTTGATGTTCAGTTGGCATTATTGTTCAACACAGAGAGGGAGAAAAATGTTCCCTGCCTGAGAAGCAGAGCTGATTGATCCCTCTCTCTTACTTTGTCCACCCAATAGCAAAATGTGAGACCTGAAAAGCCCTGAGTTATCTTCACCACTTGTGAAGGATTCCTGGTGAGGACTCATTGGAATCTCTTCACTGCTGGAAGCAAAGGTAGTTCAGCTAAATCCAACTGTTCCACAAAAAAAATCCCAATACCAGCAGCTTGTGAGAGCAGAATAATTTCAAAGGCAGAAGAACATTTTGGACAGTATCGTTTACTATTTGTTTTGAGTTCAACTTCCTGCATTTCACATTTTTCTCAAAATGACCCAGTCCGAGTCCTATACAATTGGCCATAACACTAAACTGGCTACTTTTAAAAGTTTTTGTAACCAGTGGAGGAGTGGGACTGGAAAAGGACACAGTGACCCTCTAACATTTATCGGAACACGAATTAGAAATTCTTATTGGACTGTTTATGTGGGAATTCCCTTTATCAAACATTTGTGGTGCCTGGATGATTGCATTTGGTCAAAGTTGTGCTGTATTCAAACATTTGACAGACAAGTTCATGCAGGAAAATTGTATACAGGCAGAAAAGTGCTGCTGAAACCACAATCTGAGCAGCTATGATCTTAGTGTCTTGTGGAACAGTGACAACGTGTCTAATGACCCACTCCTGCTCCTCAGTCCTATGTTCCTATGTTCAATTCAGCCCCTCAAAACTCCTGCACTGGTACTGACGGGGGCATCTTGCTCCAAATACCAGGTCCACAGTAACACAGGATCTCATTAATTCCCTCCAGGCTGCCACACATCGTTTGGTGTGGATTGGAAAATGTTACTTCAAAACCCAGGCTGGGTTCGAAAGACAACGCTGGTCTCTTTACAGAGTGTCTCCTCTCTGCATCTTGTGCTTCATTTGTTGGTCATGGTATAGATCCAGATTCACTGTGAATTCAGCCCCAAGACCTCACTAAGAGATGACTCATAAAGTTCATCGCTCTCTCTGATTGCAACGTTCAATAACAGAACGTGCAGGAAAATTACAACCATTAACTTTATAATTACAGAATATGGAACAGGATCAGGTAGTTCGGATAATCAAGCCATTGTATACGATCATGGCCGATCTACTGTTCGTATTAACTCATCTTTAATGTCCAATTCTTCACATCCTCTCAGCTCTCTTACAGGTCAAAAATTCATCCACCACCTTTTTAAAATACTTTCAGTGATGTAGCACCCCTAGCTCCCGAGAAAAGATAATTCCTGACATTCACTACCCTCTGTGAGAGGAAAACACTCCCCACACAGATATTGTCATCTGTTGATATGAACACGAGGGGAACACAGGGGCTCAGCAAAGAGTGAAGAGCCTTGATATCAAGGCAGTATTTGACTTAGAATGTCATCGGAAGCGCCATCTTATTTGAGCTGAATGGGAATCAGGTGTCCCCTCCCCACTGGCTGGGGTCTTTCAGAGCACAAAGGAAGATGCCTGTGGGTGGGGCCGAAAAATCTCAGTCCCAGGACATCCCTTCAGGAGATCATCAGGGTAGCTTCCTCAGCATAAACATCTTCAGCTGCTTCATCAATGTCTTTCGCCAACATAAGACCGGAGGTCGGGATGATCACTGAGGGTTACACAATGTTCAGAACATTTTGTTTCCCATCAGCTCCTGATGCAGCCTGTGTCCGTATTCAGTATGACCCGGACAGCATTCAGGCTTGTGCTGTTAATGTGTCGGTAACATTCATGTAACAGTGCTGTCAGACACAGTTAAAAGAGGAGCTCATTCAACATCTCAAGCTTGTTACATACAGAAATGTGGAAGCCATTCAGCCCATTGAAACTACTGAACAAGAAGAGGGGCAGCCCATTCAATACTCCTGCTTGTTCCACAGGAAGAGAAAGGGTCTGGTCAGTACATGGAGCTATTAAACAGGATCAGGTAGAGTCCAATCAGACCCTTGAACCTGTTTCATGGGACCTGGAGGAGGCCATTCAGCCCCACGAGATTGTTATACATGAACAGGAGGGTGTCACTGATGCTCCAATACAACAAACCAATGGAGCAGAGACTGCACTCATGAATGGTTGCACGAGGTTCCTCGTGGGTCCATCGCCAGTGGAACGTCTGCTACTTTAACGTGGTTTGCTAGCAGTGAGGAGGGAAGCCAGATATATTGTATCAAGTCTCAAAGAGGCATCTTCCATCTCTGAGTAGACAGATCTGTATGCTCCATGGAGGTCAGAAGATGATGGGAATAGTTAACTGTTTTAGAGTGAAGGCATTGTGGCTGCTGTCAGGAGTTTGGATAACGTGATGTTTAATGTAGGAGCACACACCAAATGCACTATATTCAATGTCTGACTCTCTCTCTCTCTCTCTCTCTCGCTCTCTCTCTATCGATATAGGGAGTGGGGGTGGGGTGAGGGGAACGTCCTCAGGGGCTCTTGTAACCCGAGAAAAAACAAGCCATTGATTTGATCACCGTATCAATATCTGTTTAGAACATCATGAGAGACTGTCCATTACCCTTTAGTTTCAATGCAATCATCTTTTATTCTCTCACAGCGCTAAAGATTAATCGTCATTCACCCCTCATTTTACCACCATCCCAGGGATTCGTCTGGTGAAAAACCTTTGCACTCTATCTGTGGCAGGACGATTATTTCTTATAAGGGAAAGAAAATCTGTCCACAATTTCCCAATACTGCCTCAACAACACTCTCAAGTTTTATCACAATAATTCCTTTTCCTCACGGAGACATCTCCTTTTCTTTCTTGTGGCGTAAAAAGCCTTTCCTTCTCGCTACACTGCGCTTGACGTGGAATTTAAAAGTTCCTTACATCTATATGTGAGCATCAATACAGCCAACACCAGAGGTGCTACGGGAGATGAACATCACACTCAGGGAATAGGCTAAGAAAGAATGCACTTGAAATAAGGAATGGTCACCCACCAGAATGGGAATGAGCTGTAGGAATATGGGAAACTATTCTTCCCTCATAGGTCAGGCCAACATGTTATGCCTATCTTGAAATGAGTGGCTGGTTCAGCTGTTCCACAGGACAGTAAAGAGTAAAACACATTGCTGTGGGTTTGCAGTCACACAGAGACCTGATCAGGGAAGGATGACCTATTGCCTTCACTAAAGGACATGAGGCAAGCAGATGGGCTTTTTCTACTTAATGATGATGGTTTCACTTCAATGCCACCAATTCCATTCATATTAACAGATTATTATGCTGTGGCTCTAGATCATGTTTCAATGACTTGAGCACCATGAATTATCTTCCCGTCAGATAGTTTCTATGAAGAGAACAAGTTAAACATTTCAAGTGTAATTATTTTGTGATTGAAATGTGGTTAGAAGGGGCTTGAAACAGGTGATTCCGGATTGAACAGAGGCTCAAATGATGGTCTACTCAGAAGGTGCCCTGTGGCTGAGGAGGAGACGGGGATATCACGAAGGTGATACTGGACAGAATAAGCGAATGGGGGGATATGGAAATATCGATCTGTGTAGGGACAGAAGGATTATGGAGTTTTAGAGTTTCTCCTGGCATACTGGAGAGTCATTTGAAAGTAGTAATCTGCTCATTATAATTTCTAAGGAATGGGATTTTTCATTGGAGCTGAAAACGATGACTTCCACCTTTCCCAATTTCAATAACGTGAACAACAGTTCAGTTTAAACTGCTTAAATAGACAGTTAGAATGACTTACCAGGAACACCAACTATAGCGAGGATGGGATAGTAACCACCTTGAATAACAATCAGTATATCATAGATCGTCCATTCAAATAATACCCAAGGTTTGGAAAGCCAGTAAAGACTACTGGATAAACTCCTGTCCATGTTGGATCATTCCAGTCTAATGTTCTCAGATTCTGATATCTCCTCCCTGTCTCTCTGGCGCTGCTGATCCCTGTACTGTCGGCAATGTTCCCACTCATACTATGGGATAACACATTGAACTGAATCCTTAATTAATAAAAGAGGCAATCCCTCCAGTGACACATTTAGGATCCACGGAGACTGACATTATTTCCAGTCACAGAACAAATAGCTCCAGCCAACACCTTTCAATTCAATATTGTTTAATTAAAATTCAAAATAATGATTAACATTTACACAGTCTGGATTGGATATGCGAGGGTGAATGAGGGAACGAATGTTGAGTCTGGTAGATTAATTGTGTGTAACCATTCAGTCTGCATTGGATATGAAAGTAATGCCAGAGGTTTATCGGAACACGAACATGTTTCTCTGCTTATAAATGGAAACATAGACCCTGTAACTACTGTTGAGGCATGACAATGTCAGTAAGAGATTGAGAGAAATTTTATAGGCCATGATCTGGAGACAATATGTACCTAAGACAGTGTGGGGTTACAACAGACAGACAGCATTGATATGTTAACAGAGAATTGTCCCTAAGTGACAATGGGGACTCCAGATGATGGAGAATTCAGTGTAGATAAAGCATGATAGAGGAGAAGGCACAGAAGGTCAGGCAGCAACCGAGGAGCAAGAGAGTAAACGTTTCAGGTAGGGCTGCGAAGGGGCAAAGGGGCTGAGAGATAATTGGGTGGTGGGGTGAGGCTGGGGGAAAGGTTGGTGATAGGTGGGCGAAGCTAGGAGGTGATAGTGATAGGTCGGTGGGGAGTTGGAGCAGATAGGTGGGAAGGAAGATGGACAGGTAGGTTCCCACGAGAGGGCGGATCTGAGTCGGAGGGTCGGATCTGGGATCTGGGTGGTCGAGGGGAGATTTGCAAATTAGTGAGTTCAATGTTCATGCCGTGTGTTTGTCGGATCCCGAGGCAGAAGATGAGGAGTTCCTGGCGACATCCTAGTATATCTCTTCTGAACCCTCTTCAGCTTAATAATCTCATTCCAGTAACTGAACTGAACACAGTACATCAATGTCCTGCACTATCTCAGCATTACTTCTCAATTTCTAACCCCAAATGTCTGAGCAATGAAGTAGCCTTAAACAACTTGTCCATAAGTGCCACAAACTTCTGTGAATTCGATCGGCACCTGTGGGTCCCTCTTTTCTACAACACTACCATCGCACTACTATTAATTGCATGAGCCCCCGCTTTTTATTTGACAAAAATGCAATACCTCGCATTTATCCATATTAAAGTTGAACTGCCACACCTCAGCCCAGTGAGTGATATTACTGCCCCCTCACCCTCCTGCTTCAGGTTTAAAAGAACCTCCCCTCTCCAGAAGGCCTATATCTCAGGCCTTGAGTTTTCCAAAGATCAAAGCTTGATCTGCTTTGTGCAAGCAGAGGGAGGAGAGGGTAAGGAGAAGCTGGGAAGTAAACCGATGCCTTGTATCACTTAATCATTTCAGGAATAGGGAAGCCACATGTCAGAGGTTGGAAACAGTGGCCGGTGTTTTTGGCCAGAAATTGTGCTCTTTCCTATTCTCTGCTGTTCAGTTTTGATATCTATTTGAGATCCCTCACATTGCAGAGTGTTTCTGCAAGATTTCTTGCCCTAATATTGCAGATTACAGATAATAGCCATTTAAGATGGAAATCGTAGCCCAGCAATTAAACAAGTTGCTTGGCAGAGCACGTACACTCATCATCTTATAGTTGAGGCTAATATCTTTTATTTGTTTAACAATGAAAACTGTTGCCTGTCTTTTTCAGTAATGTTAATCAGAATGTAATAAATCCAGATAAAACTGAAAACTGACACTTAAAATTCTGGGCATGGGTTCAGTCTTGTGTGGTGGATAGCACCCCTGCCCCAGGCAGAGCTCTGGATTCGATTCCCTTCCATGAACTGTGGTAGTGTCACTTTCTCTGGAACAGATGGTCTCGATTATGTTGTGGGGTTGCGTCACAGTATGTTCAAAGAAAGCTGATGAACAAACACACAGGAGAATCATGTTGCAGCTTCAGGGTCTATTGTTGAGCGGTGGTAGTATCCTGACCTCTGACCTAAAGGTTCACATCCCACAGAGATTTTTCATTATATGTCTGAGCACGTGGATTATAATGATTTTTGAAACGTGACTTGATGGAGTCCATGCAAGGACTGCACAAAACACTACATAGGACAAACAGGAAGACAGCTAACGATCCATATGCATGAACACCAACTAACCACGAAACGACACGACCAGCTATCCTTAGTAGCCACACACACAGATGACAAGCAACATGAGTTCGACTGGGACAACACTCCTATTATAGGACAAGCCAAACAGAGAACAGCCAGGGAAATCCTAAATGCATGGCACTCATCCACAGATTCTATCAACAAACACATCGACTTGGACCCAATATACCGGCCACTGCAGCGGAGAGCTGGAACTGACAACCAGAAGCGACAGAGATAAACACTATAAATGCTGAAGGAAACATCACAGAAGGGCTTCACAGGAGGCACCCAAGCACTGAGGATGTCACCTAGAGAGGGGAAGAAACGACTGCAACATAAATTCCCAGCTCAGTGAACAGAACCACAACAGATATACACAGAAACACAGACAAACCAACCTGCACCACCACGTAGTCTTTTGTCAGTAAACCGGTGTACACAGAAACACACACTCACACCCCTTCACCACCAAGTTGTTTCCTGCTATTGATCAGATATATACAGAAACACACACACACAATCCCCCACTACAACTCTGTCTCCAGCCATTAAACAGAAATACACAGCAATGGACACACACAACCCTCTAACAACACGCTGTCTCCTGCAATTCAACTGATATATAAATAAAACACACATGTACACAACCATCCATCGCCACCCTGTCTCAAATTATTAAACAGGGATACACAGAAACACATCCACACCAACCCGCAACAATATCTGTCTCTTGTTATTAAACAGTTATTGACAGAAACACAAGCACACAACCTTCACCACTAGCCGGTTTCCTGCCATTAAACAGATATATGCAGAAAAACACACACAACCGTCCATCATCACGCTGTCTCCTTCAATTAAATAGATATATACAGAAACACACACGCACAACCCTCCACCAAAACTCTGTTTCCTGCCATTAATCAAATATCCAATGAAACACACAACACAACCCTCCACCACCACGTTGTCTCCCGCTATTAAGCAGTTTTTACAGAGAAGCACACACACGCATACACACACACATAACCCTCCACTAACACCCTAACTACAGTCAATAAACAGATACACACAGAAAAACACACAAAATTCTAAATCACCTTCCTGTCTCCTGCCATGAAACAAATATAACAGAAACACACACACAAAACACTCCATATCTGCCTTGTGTTCTGTGATTAAACAGAGATACACAGGAACACGCACACACACAATCATCCACGACCACACTGTCTACTGCCATTAAACAGATATAAACAGAAACACACAACACACAGATATAAACATACAACCCTCCACGACCATTCGTTCTCCTACCATTACACAGAAACACACACACACACACTGGTCCACCATCACACACTCTCCGGCAACATACACACATCTCGACACCATCCCCTGTCCCCTGCCATTAACCTGACATACACAGAAACACACACACAACCCTTCAAAACCACAGTGTTTTCTGCCATTAAACAGATATGCATGGAAACACACACACATGCACACACAACCCTTGTCACCCAATTTGTTCCCTGCCATTAAACAGACATACACAGAAACACACACACACACACAAACCTTCACCAAAACATTGTTTTCTGCCAGTTAACAGATATACACATAAACACACACACAACCCTCCATCTCTGCCCTGCCTCCCACCATTAAACAGAGATATGCAGAAATACATACACACCAACCTGCACCAATATCTGTCTCCTGTTATTAAACAGATATAGACAGAAACACAAGCACACAACCTCCCACTACCACCCTGTCTCCTGCCAAAAAACAAATATATACAGAAACACACACACAAAACCCTCCACCACACCCTGTTTCCTGCCATTAATCAGATATACACAGAAACACACAAACACAATCCTCCACTAACACCCTGTCACCTGTCAATAACAGATAAACACAGAAACACACACAAAACTAAACCACCTCTGTCTCCTTCCATTAAACAGATATACACAGGAACACGCACACACAAGCCTCCACGATCATCCTGTCTGCTGCCATTACACAGATATACACCGAACCAAACACACGCACATACACGCACACTCTCTCTCCAGTGATTAAGCAGGTATAACTAGAAACGCACACACATCTCGACACCATCACCCTGTCCCCTGTCATTAAACAGACATACGCAGGAACACACACACACACTCACAACCCTTGACAACCAATTTCTTTCCCGTCATTAAGCAGATATACACAGAAACAAACACACAACCCTCCATGACCACCCTGTCTCCTGCAATTAAACAGATACATACAGAAATCCACACACAAAACTCCAGCAACACTCTGTCTCTGGCAGAAACACTCACTCACCATCCTCCATCACCACACTGTCTCCTGCTATTAAACAGAAATTTACAGAAACATGCAGACAACCCTTCACCACCACCCTGTCTCCTGTCATTAAACAGATATACACAGAAACATACACACATCACCCTGTCCCCGTCATTAAACAGATATGCACTGAAACACACACACATACCCAACCTTCCACCACCACTCTGTCTCCTGTCATTAAACTGATATACACAGAAACACAGACCCATACATCGCTCTACCACCACCTTGTCTCCTGTAATTAACAGATATGCAATGAAACACACACATATCTCTCCACCACCACCCTGTCCCCAGCACTTAAATAGATATACACAGAAACACACACAGGCGCAACCCTTCCAAGACCACCCTGTCCCCAGCACGTAAACAGACATACACAGAAACACACACACAACCCTCCATCACCACCCTGTCTCCTGCCACTGAGCAGATATACACAGAAATGCACACACACATCCCTCGAGCACCACCCTGTCTCCTGGCATTAAACAGATATACACAGAAACACACAAACCTTCCAAGAACATCCTGTCTACTGCCAGTAAGCACATAGACACAGAAACACAGACACACTACATTCCACCACCACACTGCCCCTTGTCATTAAATACGATGCGATTCGGCAAGATTTAGGAAGCGTAGGATGGGGAAGGAACCTGCAAGGGATGAGCATATCAGGAATGTGGAGCTTATTCAAGGGAAACCTCCTGAGTATCCTAGATAAGTATGTACCTGTCAACAGGCTCTCCCTGTAGAGCGCGGGAACCGTGGTTTGCGAAGGACGTGTAATCTCTGGTCAAGAGGAAGAGGGAGGCTTATGTTAGGCTGAGATGTAACAACTCAGGGCGCTTGAGCATTATAAGGTCGCCAGAAAAGACCGAAAGAGAGAGCTCAGAAGAGCCAGGAGGAGACATGAGAAGCTGTTGGCGGATAGGATCAGGGTAAACTCTCAGGCTTTCTATAGGTATTAAAGGAATAAAAGAATGACAAGACTAAGATAAGGTCCAATCAAGGAAAGTTGTGTGTGGAGTCAGAGGAGATAGGGGAAGTACTAAATTAATATTTTTCGACGGTATTCACTCTAGAAAACGATAATTTTGCCGAGGAGAATACTGAGATCCAGGGAACTCGACTAGGTGGGATTATACTCGATACTCTGACCAATAAAGGAAAGCATACCAAACGCCTTCTTCACTATCTTATCTACCTGTGACTCCACTATCAAGGAACTATGAACCTGCACTCCAAGGTCTCTTTGTTCAGCAACACTCCCTCGGACCTTGCCATTAAGTGTATCAGTCCTGTGAGGATTTGCTTTTCCAAAATGAAGCACCTCACATTTATCTAAATTAATCTCCATCTGCCATTCCTCACTGCATTGACCCATCTGATAAACAGGAGACATTGAGGTCTGCAGCTTCTGGCGATTAGAGTTGAGAGTGTAGTGCTGGAAAAGCACAGCAGGTAAGGCAGCATTCGAGAAGCAGGAAAGTGACGTTTCAGGCAGGAGCCCTGCATCAGGAATGAGGCTGGGAGACATGGGGGTGGAGAGATAAATGGGAAGGGGGTGAGATTTGTGAGAAGGTAGCTGAGAGTGCAATAGGTGTTTGGAGATGGGGTAAGAGTTCTAGGTCAAAGAGGAGGGTGGAGCAGATTGGTGGGAAGGAAGATTGACAGGTGGGACAGGTCATGAGGGTTGTGCTGAGCTGGAAGGTTGGAACTGCGGTAAGTGGGGAAGGGGAAATGAGGAAACTGGTGAAGTCCACATTGATGCCATGGGGTTGAATGGTCCCAAGGCAAAAGAAAAGGCGTTCTTCCTCCAGGCGTCGGGTGGTGAGGGAATGGCGGTTGGAGGAGGCCCAGGACCTGCATGTTTTCGGCAGAGTGGGTGGGGGAGTTGTAATGTTTGGCAACAAGTCGTTGGGTTGATTTTCAGGTATCCTGGAGACTTTTTGTGAAGTGCGCTGTGAGAAGGCGCCCAGTCTCTTCATCTCCTGTACATTGAGGACATGGGACAACTTCTCACAGAGCAGGTTAGAGAACACCTCCAGACACTGGCACCACTGAACCCCACCGCCCTGTTGGGCAGGGTTCGAACGTGTGTAGACAAGCCCCAATGGATTTCTAACCCACCGCCTAAACCACACGACTACAACTACATGCTGACAGAGGTTACAGAGCTAAGGAGGATTGTAGGGACTGGAAGAGGTTTCACAGTTTATGAGTGCAGTGGGGACTGGAGGAAAATACCAAAATAGGGAGGGTTTATGTTTGAAGTATTCTGCAGAAAGATTTTACAGGGTTACTGCAGGATTCTTGACAGTGAGGAGTAGCAGAAAAATCTTGGGTCAATATCCAGGGATCCTTCACAGTTGCGAACCCAGTTGTTAGGGTTGTTAAGGCTTTCGTTTGCTGTGGCCTTGAGTTTAAGAGCTGTGAGGTTATGTTGCAGCTCGATACATCCTGTAGTTAGACCACAATTAGAATATTGTGTTCAGTTCTGTTTGCCTCATTACAGGAAATATGTGGAAGTTTTGGAGAGGGTGCAGAGGAGATTTAACAGAATGTTGCCTGATCATGAGGGGAGGTCTAACGAAGAAAGGTTGAGGAATCCTGGGCTTTTAATTTTGGAATGAAAAAGGATGAGAAGTGACTTGATAGAGGTACGAGATTATGAGAGGCAGACATAAGGTGGGTGGCCTGAGGTTTTTCCCAGTGCGAAAATGGCTATAACTAGGAGGTACAATTGTAAGGTAATTGGAGGAATGTTGAGGGGAGATGTCAGAGGTAGCTTCTTTACACAGAGTGTGGTGGGTGAGTGGAATGTATTGCCAGTGTGGGTGGTAGATTCAGATACATTAGGGACATTTAAGTAATATTTAGATAGACACATGAATGATACCAAAATGAATTTCTCAAAATGGAGACCTGTGACCAATGGTGTTCCACGGGGATCCGTGCTGGGACCACTGTTACTTGAGATACAAATGAATGATTTGGTGGAAGGTATTGGTTCCTTGATTAGCAGGTTGCAGATGACACTAAGATTGGTGGAGTAGCAGATAGAGAAGGGGACTGTCAGAGAATACAGCAGAATATAGATAGATTGGAGAGGCGGGCTGGGAAATGGCAGATGGAGTTCAATCTGGACAAATGCGAGGTGATGCATTTCGGATGATCTAATTGGAAAGTGAACTATACAGTAAATGTAAAAGTCCTGGGGAAATTGATGTACAGAGAGATCTGGGTATTCAGGCCCATTGTTCCTTAAATGTGGCAACGCAGGACAGTAAATTGGTCACGGCGGCATATGGCATGCTTTCCTTTATTCGAAAGGGTATCGTGTACAAAAGTTGGCCGGATACGTTACAGTTGTATATGACTTTGATTCGGTCACATTTAGAATATTACATACAGTTCTGGTCGCCACATTACCAAACGGAGGTGCATGCTTTGGAGAGGGTGCAGAGGATGTTCACCAGGAAGTTGCCTGGTATAGAGGGCGTTAACAATAAGGAGAGATTGAATAGTTTTGGATTATCTTCATTAGAAAGATGAAGGTTGACTGGGGACCTGATTGAGGTCTGCAACATCATGGGATGTATAGACAAGGTGGATAACAAGAAGCTTTTTTCCCCCAGAGTGCGGAACTCAATTAGTAGCGGTCACGAGTTCACAGTGAGAGGGGGAAGGTTTAGGGCAGATAGGCTGGAAAGATCTTTATGCAGAGGGTGATGGGGACCTGGGACCCGTGGCCAGCAGAGGTGGTACAGGCGGGAACGATAATGTCACTTAAGAGTTATCCAGACAGATGCATGAATGGGCAGGGAGCAATGGGGTACAGATCCTCACAAAATAGGGAACAGGTTTCGACAGAGGATCTGGATTGGTGGAGGCTTAGAGGACTGAAGAGCCTGTTCCTGTGCTGTGATTTTCTTTGTTCCTTGAATGGTTTGCAGGTATGATTGATCTAAGTGACGGGTAAAAGATGAACACAATATTGAGAGCTGAAGGGCCTGTACTATGCTGTACTATACTGTACTGTTCTTTGTTCTAAATAGGGAGGGTTACAATGACAGGAAGAGGTTTTGTGAGGCTAGAAAGGATGGTATCTGAATGAATAGACACATTAGGGAGGCTTACTAGTATTGTCCGCGGTAACAGAGACAGCAATGGTCTGATCTGGTGCAGACGACCCAGACTGGGAGGGTCGTGGGGACTGAATTTGCTTTCACAGGGAGGGAAGACCATAGAGCCACAGGGTGTTACAGAAATGTGGAGAGCTGTAGGGCCTGCAGGAGATCGTGGAGATGGGGATGTTGGGAGGGATGGGCAGTTTACAGGGAGAAGGAAGTTGGTAGGATGGAGCGGTTTACACAGACAGGGAGAGTTTTCGGTGAATGGAGCAGATGACAGAGATAAAGTGGGTTGAACAGACTGGAGGACCAAACAGAGATATGGAGGATAGTCGTGACTGAAGATGTATATTCCTTCTGCAGATTATTTAGATATGAAGTGTGTGGACACTGACAGATATTCCAGAAGGGCAGTAACGTTGGTTGGAGACAGTTTCACAGATAAGGGAGCATTAGTAACCTCCTCCAGTTTGGTCAAAGTGGGAAGGGGTGTATGGGTGACATTTACACAGATAGGGGTGTAAGAGCTGGAGATGAGTAACTGGATGGAGATACAGGAGGAGCTCATATTGATAGGTTGCGTGTTAGCGATGGGATGACGTTACACAGATCGTGAGTCTTGTCAGAACTGTATCGAGAGAATCATAGGCTTTCAGTGGATTCTCCAGATGGGGAGTGCTGAAGGGACCTGTGAGGATTGTAAAGTCTCCACTGAGTAATCGTGTCTTTAGGACTGGAAGAGATTACGTAGATACAGACACATTGAAGACAATATGTGCCTTCTTCTTTTTATTGAACAGAGCTTCAATATCCCCCATCAGACAGGGATCCCTAAACCTGTCAGCTTTTCCCTTCACTCAATCAGAGACATATTGGATTCTTGAGATCACACTTTTCAAAGCCTCCCATTTGCCAGTCATTCCTTTTCCTTCACACAGACTCACCCAGTTGATGGGAGCATGATGTGGTGGAGCCGGTGTTGGACTGGGATGAACAACCTTAAAAATCTCACAAAACCAGCTTACAGTCCAAAAAGTTTATTTGGAAGCTCTAGATGCCAGAGCACTGCTTCATCAGGTGGAGCACAATCGTAAGGAACAGAATCTATACCAACAGGATAGCAGGGTCATGGAATGTAATACCAAACACATTTAGTTTCAGTTTTCATCTTTAAGAATGATCACCTGCACTTCAAAATCTGGTGCTTCGAAATAAACCTGTTGGACTATAACTGGTGTTGTGTGATTTTTAATTCACCCAATCAACCTCTGCTCGATCCTGCCAAATGACCACCAAAGTGGCCCTACTCCAGTTTAAGACCTTAATATATGGACCTGCCTGATTTTTGTCAATAGCTATGTTAAACTAAGACAGCTGTGGTCACTGGACATAAAGTACTGTCCGACTGCCACTTCAGTCACTTGCCCGACGCCGTTTTCTGAGGGGAGATCTCGTTTGAAGCCGCCTGAGTAGAGTGCAGCCATCTCCATATTGATCTTGGAATCTTTCTTGGACACATTTGACAAATTACACCCCATACGGGCCTTTTACACTCTGGGTGGTCCAGTCAATACAGGGGAAGTTAAAATCTCCAACCAATACTGCCCTATTATTTCTTTCGGTACCTGCAGTCTCTCTTCACATCTGCTCCTCTTGGACCCGATGGCTATTTGGGGGTCCAGAACAATATCCCAGCAGACTGACCATCCTTTTTTTGTTTGTAATTTCTTAACATATGGCCTCATTTGATCACCCCGAAAGAGTATCCTCTCTAAGCACTGTTGTTATGTCCTCCCTTATCAAAAGGACAAGTCCGCTCCTCACTTACTTGTCCTTCTGTCCCGCCTGTAGCTTCTGTATCCTGGAACACTGAGCGGCCAGTCCTGCCCTTCTCTCAGCCATGTTTCTTTTATGTCTATAATATCCCAGTTCCCAGAGCCAATCCATGCTCTGAGCGCATCTGCCTTCCCAGTCAGGCATGGTGCATTGAAATAAATGCGCGTTAAATCAAAAGTCTTTTCCCTCCCTTGACTGTGCCCCTCGATATCCTGGATAGAAAACTTGCTCTCGAAGGTTGATGCATTTTTCACTTGACTGGTCAATGGGCCTTCTCTTACTCAGAGTCCAAAACCCTGCCAAACTAGTTTAAACCCTCCGGGATAAGACAAGTAAATCTCCCCCAGGGATACTGATGTCCCTCTGGTTCAAGTCAAACCCGCCCCCCTTGTTATGGTAAAGGAGGAGATTGCTGGAACCCTCGTGGATATATTTAATTATTTGCTGGCTACGGGTGAAGTGCAGAATGACTGGAGGATAACTAACGTGGTTCCTTTATTCAGAAAGGGAAGCAGGGATAGGCCAGGTAATTACAGAGCAGATAATCTGACAGCAGGGAGAGGGAAATTATTGGACACAATTCTGAGGGACAGAATGAATCAACATTTGGAAAGGTAGAGATCGATTATGGATACTCATCACGGATTTGGTAGAGTAAGATCCTCTCCCAAATTCAGCTGAGATTTTTGTCTGAAATTATGATTAAGGATTTTGATGAGGGCAGTGCAGAAGATGGGGGTTACATGGACTTCATTAAGGCATTTGACAAGGTCCTTCATGGAATGCTGGTCCAACAGACCAATGGGATCCAAGGCAATTTGGCAACCTGGATGCACAACAGTGGAGGGTAAGTTTTGTGTTTGAAATTCTTTCACCAGCGGGTGTACCACAGGGATCTGGGCAGCAACCATTGCTGGTTATTATAGAACATAGAATATAGAAAAGTACAGCACAGAACAGGCCCTTAGGCCCACGAAGTTGTGCCGAGACTTAATCCTAACTTAACCTATGCACCCCCAACTCTTTCCTATCCATGTGCTTGTCCAGCAGTCGCGAAAGTGTCCCCAATGACTGTCCTTCCACCAACTCAGCTGGCAACACATTCCATGCATTCACAACTCTCTGCGTAAAGAACCTACCTCTGATGTCTCCATTATACCTTCCTCCTAATATCTACAAACTATGACTTCTCGTACCAGTCAATCCTGCCCTGGGGAGAAGTCTCTGGCTATTGACTCTATCTATTCCTCTAATTATTTTGAACACTATTATGTACATTAATAACTCGATGTGAAAGCACAAGGTATCATTTGTAAGTTTGCAGATGACATGAAAGGTGAGTCTGTTGTCCACCGTGAGGGGGATGGTCTCAGGCTACAATCTGAAGGTTGAGGACAGAACAGGTGGTGAGAGAGGAGGGGTATTGGAGTTTCTGAATAGTGAAAACATTACAGCATTAATTAGACAGGATATTCCTGGGGATCGCTCAGTGAAGATATAATGGTGCAATGGAGAAATGAGAATGGGTCATCAGTTTGATATGACTGTGCTACAGGCCCCCAACAGTCAGCGAGAATTTGAGCAGCAAATATGACGGGAAAACTCAGATATCTGTAAGAATGATCGGTCTGTAATGGTCAGGGATTTTAACTTTCCAAACCTAGACTCGGACTGCGAGAGTGTTCAGAGCTTGGATGTGAGGAATTTGTTCGGCATGTACATGAAAGCTGTCCAAGTCAAAATGTAAATGGTCGGACTGCAGGAAGAGGTAAAACCTGACCTAGCCTTGGGAAACAAAGTAGTGAAAGGGACTGAGTGGTTGGTGGGGCAACAAATTGACATAATGATCACAATCGTATTAGTTGGAAAATAGCGATGGAAAAGGACAAACCTGGTCCACAAGTTAAAGATCAAAACTGGCCTTTCCTCAATCCAGATGTTATTACACAAGAGCTTTTAACAATTGATTGTGGAAGCTATGTGCAGGTAAAGGTACGTCAGGAAGGTGGGAAGCTTTTAAAAGGGAGTTAAAATGAGAGTTCAGAGCCATCATATTCCTGTTGGTGTGAATGACAATGCTGACACAAGTCGGAAGCTCTGGATGACTGAGGGTATTGAGGTTCTGGTCAACAAAAAGGGGACACATGTCACATATAGCCAGCTGGATTAAGTGGAATCCATCGAAGAACATTGTGGGTGGAGTAATTCACTTAAGAGCGAAATTAGGAGGGCACAAAGGGGACAACAAAAAGGGTTGGCAGATCAGGCTGAGGAAAATCCAAAGAGATTCTACAAGTATATTAACAATAGAAGATTAACTAGGGGCAGAGTATGGCTCCTTGAAGATGAATGGGGCAATCCAAGTGTGGAAACACAGGAGATGGGTGAAATCCTAACCAAAAATATCATGTTTGAACTTACTGTGGAGAAGGACAGGGGATGTCAGGGAAATAAATAGTGAGGTCTTCACAAGACCCCACACAACAGGAGGTACTGGAGGTTTTTAAATGCACATAAGGGAGACAATTCCATGGGAACTAATCAAGCACATCGCAGGATATTGTGCGAAGCTCAGGAAGAAATTGTGTGTCCCATAAAGATATTTTTCTATCACTGACAGCCACGGGTGGTGAGCAGGGAGCCTGGAGGGGCTAATGTTGTGCCAGTGTTTAGGAAAGGCTGCGAGGGAAAGCCAGGGAGATCAACACCAATTAGCTTGATGTCAGTGGTGCGTACATTGTTGGATACGATTCTGCAGGACAGGAGTTACATGCATTTGCAACGGCAAGCATTGATTACGGATAGTCAGCACAGCTTTGGAGTACTGCATAGAATTCTGATCATCCGGATTGAAGAAGCATTTCCTGAAACTATAAATGGAGCAAATATTGAAGAAGATGTTACTGATACTGGAGCGTTTGACAGAATCGGAGAGGCTGGATATGCTGGAAAGCAACATAGGGGGATGAGATAGATTTGGCAGACAAGGCTAAGGAGAATGCAAATAATTTTCTACAGCACACAACTACACAAAAACAAGTGGACAGACACTAGGGCTCCTCAAAGATCAGTGAGGCCATTCCAGTGTAGACACACAGGAAGTGGGCGAGGGCCTAAATGAGCATTTCATGTCAGAACGTACTGTGGACAAAGACTAGGAAACAAAGGGAAGAAACAGCGTTGGCTTGTAAAGAGTCCCCATTACAGAAGAGGTGGCGCTGGAGGTCTTAGAACACAAAGGGAGAGAAATCCCTAGATCCTGAAGAAATATATCCCAGAAAATTGTGACAAAGTAGTGGCAGGGACACGAGCAGAAATATTTATATCATTGTCTTTCGCATTTCCATTGGGTGTAGGTGGCTGAGGGGTGACTTTATAAAGGTTTAGAAAACCATGAGGGGCACAGGTAAGTTGATTAGACAAGGTCTTTACCCCAGGGTAGTGGGGTCCATAACTAGACGGATTGAACTGCAGAAAGAGAAGGTGTTAGCAATTCTGGAAAGTGTAAAAATCTGTAAGTCCACTGGGCCAGATGGGATTTATCCTTGGATTCTCTGGGAAGCCAGGAAGGAGATTACTGAGACTTTGGCTTTGATCTTTGTGTCATCATTGTCTACAGGAATAGTGCCAGAAGCTTGGAGGACAACCAATGTTGTCACCTAGTCCAAGAAAGGGAATAGAGACAACCCTGGTAATTATAGACCTGTGAGCCTTACTTTGATTCTGGGTAAAATGTTGGGAAGATGTGTAAAAGCTAGCATTTAAATTCATCTGGAGATGAATAAGTTGATGAGGGATAATCAGCACGGTTTTGTGAAGGGTCGGTCATGCCTCACAAACCTTATTGACTTCTTTGAGGTGACCAAACAGGTAGATGTGGGTAAAGCAGATCTTGGCAGTGCAGATGAGCAGAGAGATCACTGTGTCCATGCACATATATCCTTGAAAGTTGCCACCCAGGTTGATAGGGTTGTTAAGAAGGCATTCAGCATGTGAGCTTTTATTGGTACAGGGATGGAGTTTCAGAACCATGAGATCATACTGCAGTTGTACAAAACTCTGGTGCAGCCACATCTGGAGAGTTGCCTCTGGTTCAGATCACCACATTAAATGAAAGATTTGGAAAGGGTTCCAAGGAAATTTTCTAGGATGTTACCTGGTACGGAGGGAAGGAGTTCATAACCTCCAGTTTTGAGGAAGGCTGAGGGACTTGAATCTGTTTTTGTTCGAGAGAAGACATGTGAGGCCAACTGATTGAGACATACAAGAATAATCAGAGGGTGAGATGGGTTGGGCAGTGAGAGCCTTTTCCCTCGGAAGGCGATGCCTAGCACGAGGGGAGATAGCTTTAAATTGAGGTAGATATTAATATTAGTAATTAATAAATATGGGACAGATGCCAGTGGTACTCAGAATAGTCACGGAATGGAATGCATTGCCTGCAACAGTAGTAGACTCACCAACATTAAGGGCATTTAAACGGTCGTTGGATAGGCATGTGGTTGAGAATGGATTAGGGAAGGTTAGATGGACTTCAGATTGGTTCCACAGGTTGGCGCAACATTGAGAGCCGAAGGGCCTGTACCACGCTGCCATGTTCTATGTTCTGTGTTCTCGAGGGCATAATTATGAGATGGGAGAGAAAAAACTTAAAAGGGTTTGGAGGAAAAAAATTTCCAAACAGAGGATGGTGCAGTTACAGAATGAGCTTCCAGGGGACGTGGTAGAGAAAAGTACAATAAGAACTTGGGAAAGACATTTGGGCAGGTACATGGAGAGGAGAAGGTTTGAAGGGATATGGATCAATTGCAGGGAAATGCGACTCATTCAGGGACTCTGGACAGCGTGGACTAGTTGGACCAAAGAACCGTTTCTGTGCAGCATGGCTCTACCTCCAGTTATTGGCATGTTATAGACACTGAAGAAAATTACAGATATAGAGATTTTATTCTGGAATGCAGTACGTTTCAAATATGTGGAGGGACTATTGGGAAAGGAGGAGGTTACAGGGACAGGAAATGTTATTGGAGTTAAAAAGTATTGAAGACACTGGTCCGCAAGTCTTGCCACAGATACAATGTTGCGGAGTAGTGAGTCTCAGAACAACAGAACTGACAGTAGGGGCAGTGACTGAGCCTGGGGTGTGCCTGTACTATATTCCCCCTCCAGCACTGTATCTATGTCATCTTTTGTGAGCCGATGTTTGAAGCTCTCTCATTCCTCTCTTCTCTGTTCACTGTGAGTGATCTTACCTCACTGCAGGATTGATTGAAGACTCCAGGTCTCCCTGCCCTTTGTCTCTCTGGCTGACCAACGATATTCAATGTGGTGATGGACGAGACACCCAGTAGTTGGGAAGTCTACTGAGTCAGGAAATTCCTGAGTACCGACAGGAGGCAGAGAAATTGACAGAATGGGAAATTAGACTGATGCAGTGAGGGTTACACAGGGAGAATAGCACCGAGTCCCAGAGAGATCTGGAAAATCCCAGTCTCCATCCCTGGCCTGTCCTGTTGCGTCTCTCTGGATTGGAGGATTCTGTTAGCTCAGTATCTGAAGTAACTGCAAAAGCGAGAGACGCTGACAGAGGCAGCAATTAGACCCTCACAGTGAGGGATACCACATGGAGACAGTCTGAGTGATATCAGCAGAGTGCTGGAAGATTTCATAATGAAACAATTATGTCGAAAGAACAGGTTTAGGTTCCTGATGCACTGGTATCAGTGCTCAGCAATGAGCAACCTTTGAGCAGGTGAAGTAATGGCCTAGTGGTATTATTGTTAGAGCATGTATCCAAAACATCACCCAATGTTCACTGGAGACAGGTTTTAATCCCACCATCGGAAGTGGTGGAATTTGCAGTAAATACTTTTTTTAAAAATTGCAATTAACAATCCATTAATAAGTACAAAACTATTACTGACGTCCAAAATAACGTTGGTTCATCAAAAAGACACTTAGGGACATCTGCCCATCCTCATGTGATCTGCACGACATACTCACAGCAAAGTGATTGCCTTTCGATTACCCTCTGAAATGGCCGAGCAAGTTAATCAGCTCAAGGGCAGCTAGGGCTGGGCAAGAAAGGCTGGTCAGCCAGAGAAACCCATACCCCATACCTGATTTAAAATATAATCCATTAGGATGGTCCCACTGGAACTGGGCTGGAACCGGTGTCCTGCCAATCATGTTAGTAGACTTATGGACAGGGCTTTAAACTGACAGAGAGGATGCAGGGACAGGGTTCAGGTGAAAGGAGCTTTCCAAATCCAAAAAGAAAAGGTGAAGCATCGGAACAACATGGGGATGTGGCTGAAGACAAGCAGAAAGGAACAGGAAGGGACAGAGTTTAACTAAAACTCTACATCAGGGAATCGGCTTGTGACAGGAAATTGTAGGAAATGTATGGTTTTTTTGGAATGGACAAAGTCTCTGCAATAAGGTAGATGGATTTGTGACAGAGATAAAAGAGAGTTAGACATCAGGGTGACGTGGTTACAGGGTGAACAAAAGGTGGGCATAAATATTCAATGATTTGCAACCTTGCGGGAATTCAGGCAAAAATGGACATCGCTATCAATAATGGATACCAAAGACATTACAGAGAAAGCATTTGGCCGCAGATCATGAAGTAGAGTCAGTCTGAATGTAAATCCAGGCTCTTACTTGCCAAGGTCACAAGCAGCAGAACAGTTTTAGCCACCAAACAGCATTTCATTGCTCATCACTGCATTAACCAGGAACTCATTGGAATTTTTAATTAAGGCAAAATGACAATTTAGTGAAACTTCAAAATTCATATAATCTGGGACAATCACACTGACAACAGTGATAATGAAGGGGAGTTCGGGCAATTGCTTTCAGTGTTTCTTTGAATAACATAGTTACAGACCTAGCCAGTTGCACAATGTCAGATCGACCGTTGTGTGATGAAATTTAGTGAATGAGAAATGTCACCTGGAGAGATCCTCCGGGAAATTGTGATAAAGTGCAGTTTAAAGCAATATAAAATGTTAAAGTGAATCACAGAAAGGACAAGCTACAATTATAAACAAAAATAGCCAATTACATGAGGTTAAGAGGAGAACTGACCAAGGTAAATAGGCTAAAAGGACTGAAACGTGTGTGTAAATGAACAGTGGAAAACATTTGAAGGAACAGTGTAAAACACTAAAGAAAAGGACATTCCATTGAAACAGGCAAAACCTCAGCGAGAAACCCACACCTGTCCCTCACTCAGGACAAAATCGAGTATGAGGTTGAGAAGATCGCCAAAAAGTATTTAAAATCCGGAAGTGAGTGAGGGTTTTAGGAGTAAGAGTTAAAGGGATTGCAAAGGGTTTGCTAGCAGGAGTGGGGGAGGGCAGTGGGAAGAGAAACATTGTCAGGGTTTAATGACACGTCAGGAACAGGGAAGGGGAAGGTGCTGGAGGTGGTGAGAGTCTTACAGAGAGTGGTTAGGGCCTGAAGAGTGTTACAAAGCCAGTACGGATTGCTGCAGTTGGAGGGGTTTGCAGAGGTAGGGAGGGGCATATGTATTTTTATATATTTATTCATGAGATGTGGTTGTCACTGCCTGGACTAACATTCTTTGACCCCACTGCTAATTACCCAGAGGGTAGCTCAGAGTCAGCCATATTGCTGTGGGTCTGGAGTCAAATGTTGGCCAGACCAGGTTAGAATATTTGATGTCCTTGCCTAAAGCAGGTAAGTTAACCATATGGGTTCTTCCTACTGATCAGCAATACTTTTATGGTGGCCTCACCAATGTCTTTGCACAGATACAACATGACATCCCAACTCTTATCTCAATGCTCTGCCAATGAAGATAAGCATCCCAAACACCAGCCGGTTTGCTTGTGATGCAACTTTCAAAGAGCTGTGTACCTGCGTCCCTACGTCACTGATTGACAACACTACCCAGGGCCCGAACATTAACTGTACAAGTCCCACCCTGGTTTGTTTCACCAAAATGGAACACCTCACCTTTATCTAATTAAACTCCCTCTGCTATTCTTCAGCCCACTATCCCAGCAGTACTGTTCATCTTGTTGTATCATAGATAACCTTCTCCACTGACCACTTTGCCACCAATGTCAGTGTCACCCAAGAAGCTTACTTACCAGGAAACCAATATTCCCATCTAAACCATTTATCCAAATGACCAACAACAGTGGACTCACTACACCACTGTTCACGTGCGTCCAGTCAGAAAAACAATATGTCTCCCATCACCCTCTGTCTCCTAGCATCAAGCCCAATTTTGTATCCAGGTGACTAGCTCCTCCTGAATGCCGTATTCTTTTACATTGATCTGAGCTTATTACCCACTTTACCATACGGAACGTAGAACACAGAACAGTACAGCACAGGACCCTTCGGCCATGAGGCCATGCCAACCTTTTTTCCAACTGTAAGATCAAACTAATCGACATACCAGTCATTTTACAATCATTCATGTGCCTACCCAAGAGTCTATTAAATGTCCCAAAAGTATCTAATTTTACTACCACCGTTGTCAATGCATTCCAACGACATACCATTCTATCCTTTCTCTATCCTACCATTCTCTATCATTTTATCCATCCTCCATTGACCTTAAAATTGTACCCTCTTGTAACAGCCATTTATGCAACAGGAGAACAAGTCTCTCACTATTCACTTTCTGTGCCTCTCATCATCTTGTTCACCTCTACCAAGTCGCCCCCGCACCCTTCTTCACTCCAAAGAGCAATGCCTCACAAACCTTCCCTCAACCTTTCTTCATAAGAAATGCCCTCAATTCCAGGCAGCATCCTGGTAAATCTCCTGTGTACGCTCTCTAAAACTTGCACATCCTTCCTGTAAAGAGGGGACCAGAACTGAACGCAATATTCCAAGTGTGGTCTCACCAGGCTGCTATAAAGATGCAGTAAAACCTCATGGCTCTGAAAATCAATCCACTTGCTCAGGAAAGCCAACACAACATATTCCTTTTTAACAACTCTATCAATGTGCGTGGCAACTTTGAAGGATCTATGCGCATGGACCCCATGATCTCTCTGTTCTTCCACACTACCAAGTATTCTGCCTTTCACCTTGTATTCTGCATTCAAATGCAACCTTCCAGAATGAATCACTTCACACTTTTCCAGATGGAACGCCATGTGCCACTTCCAGCCCAGCTCTTCCTTCTGTCAATATTCCATTGCAACCTACAACAGCCCTCTACATTACCCACCACTTCACCAACCTTCATTGACAAACTTACTAACCCACTCTCAAACATCCACATGCACGTCATTTATAAAAATCACAAAGAGCAGGGTCCCAGAGCCGATTGTTACAGAACACAACTGGTCACTGAGCTTCAGGATCAATACTGTCCATTTGCTGCCATACTCTGTCTTCTCTGGGCCATCCAAGCCTGTATCCAGACAGATAGAGTTCCCTGTTTCACATGCCTCCTCATTTTCTGAATGAGCCATCAAGATATTCTGCCATATCCACAAAGGATTCACTTTGAGGCATGACCTTCCCCTCACAAATCCATGCTGACTGTCTCTAATTTAACTATGGTTTTCCAAGTAGTCATAAATCCTGTCTTTAGAGTCCTCTCCAATAATCTGCACATTACAAACACTAGACCAAATCTGTAATTTCCAGGATTCTACCTCCTTAACATGGCCAGGACTCCAAAAATCTTCCCTCCTCTGCCATGCTCCCCAGAGATAGGGACGAATATCAGAACAGGAGGATTTTGCAGACATTAGGAGGTTTGCAGTTTCAAAAGGAGGCTTCAGTAATTGTGAGGTTTCATGGTGATTAAGGCATTTGAGGATGGAGGGAGGGAGGATTGTATGGAATTAAGAGGTTTCACAGTTTAGGTGTTTTTTTAGGGCTGCAAGTGGTTACTGAGTTGGGGAGGGTGTAAGCACTTGGTAGATATTACATAAACATGTGGTTTTGGTTGCAATGGCAGGAAGAGGATGCAGGAAGCTGGAGAGTATGGGGTCTGAACGAGGTTACACAAATGGGAAGAGTTGTCAGGAGTGGAGGTGTTTACAGAGATATCAATGGTCTGATCTGGAGCAGAGGACGCATATTGGGAGGGATATGGGGAGTGGAGGTGATTTCACAGGGAAGGAGGACCATAGAGCCACAGGAGGTTACAGAAATGTGGAGGGCTACGGGGATGACAGGGGTTCATGAAGTTTGGAAATTTGGGAGGGATGGAGACGTTTACAGGGATAAGGATGTTTGTAGGACAGGGCTGGATCACAGACAGGCAGTGTTTTATGGAACTGAGCAGATTACAGAGATAAAGATATTTGTATCCACTGGACGAACAAACAGAGATATGCAGGGTATCGTGAATGAAGATGGTTATTGATATAGGAAGGCTTAGGTTCTGCAGGTTGTTTAGACATGGAGGATGTGGAATCTGGAATATTTTTCAGAGATTGGTGCAGGATGTTTATTTAGAGACAGTTTCACAGATAAGGGAGCACAGCACTAACAGGAGGAGGTTGTAGAGGAGGGTGACGTTTACACAGATGGGGGTATAAGAGCTGGACAAGGTTATGGAGATGGGTAGATGGTGGAGACAGTGGAGGAGCTAATATTGACGGGGGATGATAGTGACAGGAAAGTGTTAAATAGATAGTGAGTTTTGTGGAAACTTGATTGGGAGAGTCACAGGCATGGAGTGAGTTCGACAGATCAGGATTACTGCAGAGACTGGAGAGGATTACACTGATAGGGACGGTGGTCGGGTCTCCCCAGACTGTTGGTGTTTAGGGAATGGAAGAAGTTTGGTAGATAGGGAGGGCTGTAAGAGCTTCAGGTGCTTATGGAGAGTGGAAGAGTTGGAGCAATTCACAGAGGGAGGGTTCTCAGACAGGAGTAGGTCACAGATAGTGAGGGTTGTGTGGTCTGAGTAAGTGAAAGAGAGGGAGAGTTTTCGCGTCTGGAAGAGATTACACTGACAGGGACCGTTGAAGAGACTGAAGCAAAAATGCATGGAGAAGGTTACACAGATAGGGCGGGATGTAGGGACTGAAGGTAAATCCACAGACATGGAGGGTTATATTGTTAGACGGAGCTGAGAGGGATAGGGACTGGTGTAGGGATTTACACAGATAGGGAAGGTTGTGTTTTGGTGAAGGTTACACTGATAAAGACAGTGTTAGGGAGTGTTTCATGGACTACAGAGGAGCTCAGAGATTAATTAATGTGTAATGTGCTTACATTTAATCTCCGCATTGAGGAAACGATATTGGAATTAACTCAGAGATTATTACCTCAAATGATTTCTGCAACAAAGGTGTTATTCATAGAATCCCTATAGTGTAGAAACAGGCCACTTAACCCATCGACTCCACACTGATATGCTGAAAACCATCCCATACAAACCCAAATCCCTCCAGCACAATCTCTGCACACCTGACATTTTCCATGACTAATCCAGTTAACCTGCACAACTTGGGACTGCGGGAGCAAACTGGAGTACCCGATGGGAACACTTGCAGGGACAGGGAGAATGTGAAAACTCCACACAGATGGTGACCGAGACTGAAATTGAACCCATATATCTAGTGCTGGGAGGCAGCAGTGCTAACCACTAAGCTACCTCTGTGGGCAATACAGCTTGCCTGCGCAATTCAACCCTCGAAACGTGGCATAACAGAAGGGAGCTTCCATTTCTCTCCAAACCTGTCATTGAACAACAGGAGGAGGACATTGAGATCTTGAGCCGTTTGGTCAGAATTGGCGCAGGGCATGCAAGCCATCGAGTTTATAATGTAGGAACACCAGGAGGACATTCACCCCATCGAGTGAGTAAAGCAGGAACAGAATGAGTCCAATCAGCCACTCATGCCTCTTAAACAACAATTGGAGCGGAACTTTTACAGCCTCGTGCCTGTCGCACACGAATTGTGAAAGCGACTGTCGAGGTTATGGAAATGGAACAACTTCAAATAACCAACTTCACTCGGGAATGGAAAGTTATGAGTAAACGATTGGGACTGAAGGCAAATTGTTTATTTCAGTTATTAAGAAATTAACAAGAGACTTTCAAAGTCAAAGCACAATCCATCACAGTCGACATGGTTCTATTAAGGGTAAATCATGTTTGAAGGATTTGTCTAACTTTTTTTTAAAAAATGCGACAAACAAGGTGAACAAATGGGATCCGAATGATGTATTATATCTGGACTTTCAGGAGGCAATGCATAAAGTGCCTGACAAAAGATTAATATCAAATACAAGGGCACATGGGGTTAGGAAAATTTATTTGCTTGGAGAAAATATTGGCTAACCAATAAAAAACCATGACATGGAATTGCTGGCTCTGGACTGGGTTGGACAATGTCAAACATCACACGGCACCAGTTTATCGTCCAACGGGTTTAGTTAAAACCGCAAGCTTCCATAGCGCTGCTCATTCATCAGGTGTTAGAGAGAGAAGACCTTAGAAACAGAATTTATGAGGAAAGATCAAAAGGTTGTACAACTCATGTGCATCAATTGAATACACCGAAGATGGTTCCTAAATCTTTAATCGGCTAGAATCGAGATTAAGGTTTTGATTGTTTAATATGCAAAGCCGAGAATTTATTTCAAGTCACTGCCTGGAGACACCTTCAGGTATTATCGATGTAAAGGAGGTGACCCCTCCAGTCAGGCAATGTATTTTACGGTGAGGTCTTGTTTGGAGTCTGTCTGTGACCTCACGTGGAGTCAGTCTGGGTTTATGTCCAAAGTAGGAGTTTATAAAATACCGCATTGACTGACTGTACATGAATTGTATATTTTTTGATAAAATTTAATGTATCTGCAAATACAAATCGGCAAATGCAAATTCAGCTCAGATATGTGTGTGTTTAAGAGTGAGGTGGAGTGTCTACGTGAGGGGGTGAGAGACAGGGTGTGTTTGCGTGTGAGAGAGGGGGAGTGTGTTTGTGTGCGGGGAGGAGAGGCAGAGAGTGCATGGATGTATATAAGGGGTAGAGCGAGAAGATGCATGTGTCCTTGTTAACACACAGACAGATTTGATAGATCTACTTCCCCACACACACTCGCACCATGGTTTCAGAGCTTCCCCTCTCTGCAGCCTCTGCTCCATTTGTTGTTCATGTTACAGACCCAGATGCTGTCACTACATTCCCGTTCCTTCATCCAGAGTTGGGTCACCAAATCCTCAGGTCTCCCTGAATATATGAGGCAGTTCACAGCACAACCTCCAGCGAACCATCCGCAGCACCTCCACTAACCTTTCAGTAACAGGAGTCAGTCAGAAGCCCCACAGGTACAAGTTAGACGCCTGGTCCTTGACAATAATACCCGAGGGGCTTCCTCATGTTACTGACCACACGATCATCTGAGAGGGACCAACAGGCTTTCAGTGGACAGGCACAGACCAACTTTCAAAGGCATGTCTCAAAGCTGCTGGATCCCACTACACAACATGGAACAACAGCCCCCCACATACTATTTCATTGTTTCTGAGCTTCACAATACCAACACTCGATGCATTCGGGAGCCACAAAACAACACCAGGGAAAGGCACAGAAAAACAATGAATTAACTGGTAACATGTTTTGAAAATATGGATAAGGAGACAGGGAAGTGAGACAATGGTGGGTCCAATTACAAGAATGGAAATATTCATTATAGCCAGATGATTGCAGAATTATTGCCAGATTAGTTGAAATGGTTAGTTACATCAAATTCTGAAATTGCCTCACAGAATTATCCCAGACACCATAAACTGGAACAAGGTACCAACCAGAATGGAGAGCTGTGCCGACCATGCAAGTGGACTACTCTATAAACTCGAAAACATGCCCGGCATGGGAAGCCTTGCAAATCTTTGCCAGTATATTGCTACTATACGTGCACAGCATATAAGACTTGCACAGGAAGATTTACAACCCATGCAGTGAATGACAAATGTATGGTTCTGTGTCTCCACTGCACCAGGAAAAGGCGAGAGATTTTGTTTGTGTGTTCGTGTGTGTGCGTGTGCGCGTGTGTGTGTGTGCGTGCGCGCGTGTGTTTATGTGTGTGCGTGCATTGGCGACAGTAGTTATGACATTTGTTGTTTGAGAGAGAACAGACATGGAGGAAATCAGATTAAATGTGAACAACTGACAGGGGTTTGTGTAATTAACAGAGGAAGACTGAGAACAGTGTCATAGACAGAGGTGACGTCGTGCTTCTGAATATTAAAGGAAAGGCATTGCCAGAACCAAAAACAATATAAATCAATCCGTGCAGGAATGATGGGATTTTCGTCTGCGTTTAAATGCAAGCCATGGAGTATCAGACTCAAATTTGCTTTGACAAGTTTGAAGCTGGGAGAGTCAGCAGCAGATTATTGGCTTCATTAAGACTGTATTTCATAGCTCAAAGTTAAAATAGCAGATGGGATGAACCAGTGAAGTATGTTCTGCAGGTGTTGATAGTTAAAATTTAAAATGGTCAGGATATGGTGTCTGTAATCAGCTCGTGGCTAAAAGCATCACCATAGATGTGACTCATCTGTTTAAGCCTCAGTTATTGACCAGGGGTAAGATGGAGTCAGAGGAAGGAAATGAAATTTGTATCCAGAACAGAAGATAGTGACCTCCAAGCTTTCAATATTTAAATCGCAATGGCAGTGATGCAATGAATCCTGGTTCATAGCTGAAACTGAGTAGGTCACCCCACAAAGCGCAGTGTCAGAACTAAAGACAGAGAGAAAGAATGAAACAAGTTCACTGTTGTTGTTCCTGGTGGTTTGGAGAGTGAATGTTTACAGAGTAGAGTAATTGAAAACAAGAGTAATACAGTCGCACATGGTTAATGCAAATAATAAATGGACAGCGAAACTTACCAGGCACTCCAACAATAGCCAGGATAGGATAATAAAAATATTGAATAATGTAAAGTGCATATTTGATCCGCGGTGATAATGGCTACCAATAATATGTAGAAAGAATTTAAACATAACTGGATAAACTCCCGTTCGTTGTTGGAACATTCCAGTTTAATGTTCTCAGATTCTGATCTCTCTTCCCTTTCTCTTTGGAGCTGCTGATCCCTGTTAGTGCTGTCCATGTTGCTCCCACTCATACCATGGGATAACATATTGAACAGAGCCCATTTATCATTCAAAGATAGAAACCCTCCACTGGGATTATGATAATCAACGGAGACTGACATTAATCACAATCACCAAACAATCACATTCAGTTAACCAATTCCATACATCATGTTACATATCACAATGAAAGGCAAAATCTACTCAGTTTGAATGGAATGGATAAAGTTTGCTGAGGGATCGATTATAAATCTTTCAACCTTTTTAATCTTTCTTCCCTGAATGTGGGAGTATTGCCGGAACACAGCTGGATTGTATATGTTTTGCCCTGTTTCTTTATGGGACTGGGATACAATAACATACCGGCTGCAAAAGATGTCTGGTGGGGAAGATTCTAGATACCTTTCTGTAATGCTGCTCCGAGTTTGAAATGCCCTGTTATCAAGTCCTTCCATAACCTTGAGACATCATTCAGAGCTTTAAAACTGCTGCTCAGAAACAGGGAAAAACAGGAGGCAGTCACTCAACTGCTCGAGCCTGGGACATAGGAACAGGAGGGAGTCACTCAACTGCTCGATACTGGGACACAGGAACAGGAGGCAGTCACTCAGCTGCTCGAGACTGGGACACAGGAACAGGAGGCAGTCACTCAACTGCTCGAGACTGGGACACAGGAACAGGAGGCAGTCACTCAACTGCTCGAGCCTGGGAGACAGGAACAGGAGGCAGTCACTCAACTGCTCGAGACTGGGACACAGGAACAGGAGGCAGTCACTCAACTGCTCGAGCCTGGGACACAGGAACAGGAGGAAGTCACTCAACTGCTCGAGCCTGGGACACAGGAACAGGAGGCAGTCACTCAACTGCTCGAGACTGGGACACAGGAACAGGAGGCAGTCACTCAACTGCTCGATACTGGGACACAGGAACAGGAGGGAGTCACTCAACTGCTCGAGACTGGGACACAGGAACAGGAGGCAGTCACTCAACTGCTCGAGACTGGGACACAGGAACAGGAGGGTGTCACTCAACTGCTCGAAATGGGACACGGGATCAGGAGGCAGTCACTCAACTGCTCGAAACTGGGACACAGGAACAGGAGGGAGTCACTCAACTGCTTGAGATTGGGACACAGGAAAAGGAGGCAGTGCCTCAACTGCTCGAGATTGAGACACAGGAACCGGAAGGAGTCATTCAATTACTCAATACTGGGACACAGGAACAGGAGACAGTCATTCAACTGCTCGAGACTGTGACACAGGAACAGGAGACAGTCATTCAACTGCTCGAAACTGGGACACAGGAACAGGAGGCAGTCACTTAACTGCTCGAGACTGGGACACAGGAACAGGAGACAGTCATTCAACTGCTCGAAACTGGGACACAGGAACAGGAGGCAGTCACTTAACTGCTCGGGACTGGAACGGGAGAAATCTGGGGGCGAGTGAGGCCCCATGATCCTGTTACGCAGGAACACAAGGAGGTGACTCACTCCCCATCAGTATGGGTCACTGGGAGAGAAGGGAAATTGTCTTCTTTCAGAGAAAAATATCAAAGCTTTGAATCTGCTGCTGAGAAACAGGGAAAAACAGGAGGCAGTCACTAACCTGCTCGAGCCTGGGACACAGGAACAGGAGGGAATCATTCAAATGCTCGATACTGGTACAGAGGAACAGGAGGCAGTCACGCAACTGCTCGATACTAGGACAGAGGAACAGGAGGCAGTCAATCAACTACTCAATACTGGGACACAGGATCAAGAGGCAGTCACTCACCTGCTCAGGACTGGAACGGGAGAAATCAGGGGGAGAGTGAAGCCCCAGGATCCTGTTAAGCAGGAACACAAGGATGTGACTCACTCCCCATCAGTATGGGTCACTGGGAGAGAAGGGGAATTGTCTTCTTTCAGACAGAAATATCTGAAAAAGTTGCATGAGCGAGCCATTCAATCCTGCTCCAACATTCTCTAAGACCACGGCTGATCTGATTGTGATTTCCTCATTCCGCTCTCTGCAGCCTCTGCTCCATTCGTTTTTCATGTTGCAGACCCAGATGCCCTAACTGCAGCCCCCATGACCCATCCAGAGTAGGTCACCAAAGTCTCTGATCTTCCTGAATGTCCCACAGCAGT